>NW_006789288.1:33412-107210 GCF_000442215.2 Lipotes vexillifer
AGATGAGGACATTCCTGATTTCTGAATATACTCTATCCTGTAATTTTACTGTGTTGTGTATACTCCATGATCATTAAGCTGGACCTTGAGGTGGTATCCGGCAAGTATTAGACTAGGTTACATGCAGGACTACTCCACTGTGCAGACCTAAATAGAGACAATTATGCTTCTAGATGGGATCCTCAGTCATTTAGACCTTACTATGTGCAATCATGTATCTCCTGGTGAAGTTTAAGACCAGGGATCCTGTACCTCCCTCTGCCAAAGAAAATGTTGCTGATCCATCCCTGTGCCATGTGTTTTGGATAAGCTTTCTCTAAATTCTTTAGAAAAGTAGACCTTGTTCCCTCTACTAAGCAGTATATGCACCTGGTATTTACCTTTTACTGATATTTATTAGTAAAGTGGTAATCCAAGCCCTTGATATGTCATATTCTTGTATGTCTCTCTTTCTCTGTACATAAAGCTTTTGGCCTGTCATTGAAACTTCACAACCAGTCATAACTGGTATATCTTTCTCCATTTTGTCCCACATTGTTCTTATCAAGTTCCATTCATAAAATCTGTTACTTTTCCTTTGTTTTATTTTTATCACTCCTTCCTATGTGAATTAGTTTTGCTTTTATTTTTGTGGTGCTATGGAGGTATGGGTGCATTCTGCTTTCCCTAGTTTCTCTTCTTCAAATTCTATTTTGATCTTGTTCATTTCTTAATAGATAACTAAAATTTCCCAAATTATCTCCCAAGAGGAATTCATTCATTAAACATAAATATGTTATTCAAAAATACCCTTCAGAATCATTATTTTTACCTCTCCTTTACTTTTATTCCATTTAATTACTTTGATCCTATGACTATTACTATGCAAGAAAATAAAACAAGTCACACCAAAATGCCGCACACACAGCAGACTGCCCTGAATAGCCATCCCTGTTCCAGAAGCTCTTAATTGTTCCTTCTTCCCTTCCCTTTTCATTTCCACTCTCAATGGTTCCTTCCTACACTTCAGGATCCAGTCACGCCTTCCGCTGTTATCCTGCTCCCCACCCAGGTTCTTATTCTTACTCATTCTAGAAGGTAAAAAAGCTATCAATTCTTCTTACAGCTCTTTCTCAGAACTCTCTTGTCTCTCAAAACTATTCCATATCTTCACATTCCTCTTCTCTCCAAATAATTTCTTCCAAAACATTGTGGGATTTCTCCTGAGAAAGAAATAATTTCATTTCATCATTATGAAGCAGTATTATTTCATTTACTGGTTTTGCTTTCCTAGAATCATAAAATTAAATGACAATAAGGACAGGATTAAAATAAAGCTCCATTTATAAACACTGTGATGCTTTCATCAGTGCCTACACGAGTCCTTTGTTTTATAATACGTAACTATGCCAACCATCTTCTGCACTTGATTATGGCCTGAACTCATTCCTATCAGCCTCACAGACAAAACCCCTTTAGTCCATTTTACTTAAGCCTTTTCTGTAGGCTTAAATGTACTTGGAACAGGGAAGGAAACAGCATTATTCAAAGCAAAGCAAGATTTGAGTGTGGGAATGGGGTAGAGGGTATGGAAGCAGAAGAAGCCTAAAATGGGAGGTTCATTCATTCATTCATCAAAAATGCACTGAGTAGCTTAAACGCAGGCCCTGCGTGCTGGGGACACATCAACAATGAAAGTTGGGGACATTATAAAGGCTTTTTTACACAGTGCTAAGAAGTTCAGGCTTTTCCATCTAGATATTAGAAACCATATAATGGTATTAAAGAAAGAATTTATATGATCTTATTTTTAAAATGACTGGTTATATTGTGGAGCAGGAATTGGAGTGGAACATACTGTAGGAAGACAGTATAAGAAAGTTACAATTTACAGTCAAGGCAAAGGACCAATAAGAAGACCAAACAACAATGGTGGCTGTAGAATTAGAGTTGAGAAATGTCTAAAAGGCACAGTAAACAAAACTGCATGATTAAATGTTTGGAATTTGGGAATATTGGCAAATTTTTTCTTAATTCCCAACGAAAAACTAGTAAAACTGGGATTAAAAGGACTTCTTAATCCTATTGAATTAAAACTATTTTATTAACCATTTTATAATCATATACCAGTAACTATTATAATTATACAAATACTTTAAAAAAATATGAAAATCATATTAATGGATTTAATGGGGGGTTTTAGTAATGCCTTCTTTATTTCCACAATTCATGACAACAGAGAATAAATAGAACCAAGAGTAAAATAAAGATGAATTCAGGTAAGAGACAGCTATTTTGGGGAGAATTAAGAATATAATCACCAATGCTGATATTATACCCTATTTTTAATTATTCTATATAATCAAATCAAGCCTCTCTTTTCCTCCTGTATTTTACAAAGAATTCATTAGCAATAAAAACCATCAAGACAAATCATCTCTAAATGTCTTCAATAAATTTAATACTAAATAAGCAACTTTGTCCATGTTAAAGACACACCTAAATTATAATTACCTTGTTTTAGCTAATTTAAGCAAATTTGTCTTTTAAAGTTTAAAACATACATGCTACTCCTTATTTTATCAAAGATGTAAGTTTTCCCCCTTTGACTTTTTTTTTTTTTTTTTTTTTTTTCTCTGTTGTGGCCTCTCCCGTTGCGGACCACAGGCGCCGGACGCACAGGCTCAGCAGCCATGGCTCACGGGCCCAGCCACTCCGCGGCATGTGGGATCTTCCCGGACCGGGGCACGAACCCGTGTCCCCTGCATCGGCAGGCAGACTCTCAACCACTGCGCCACCAGGGAAACCCTCCCCTTTGACTTTTAAACGCCAAATAATTCAGTAATAACACATCAGACAGCTATGAATATAGATGCTCTACAGACTCAGGGAATTCTTATAACCTTACGTTGCCTTTCCAATTCCACCCTGATCTGATGCTTTGTGCCAGATACTTTCATATGCACTGTCTTGTTTAAGCTCTACAATCATCCAGAGAAGGAGGATTTTACAAAAGAAGAAACTGAAATTTCTAAAAAAAATCATAAGTGGTAGAAATAATAATTTCAAGTCCGGTATCATTCTATATTGCTGAGATATCATTGAAAATACTCATATTGCCATGCACAGTGATATGGTAACAGCAAATATTAAGGGGAAAAAGGAGTTCCAGAAGAAAAATTTAACAAATTATATAGAAGGCAAATGGTCTCCTTTTTTTGAGTATGAGAAATACTCCGCTTTCCTGAAATCTAACATGCAGTCACTATGAGGGCCTAAACTGGGTCGTTTTTACTGCAAGTTTACAATCATCTAACTTATTACTATGGCCCTCCAGAACCACTTGGGGCAGGAGCTTCTAGACTGTCTTTCAGCAAGATTACAGAAATGTTCTTCGGAAAACATTCTTTTCTATGCTGTAGAGATGTCTCAGAGCATATGGCCACTCTCTGGCTTAGTTCCAGGTTCTGCTTTGCAGTTTAAACAACCCTTTGTAGAATTAATCATCAATACTGTTAAAGTGCAGATGGGGCCCTGTAGGATAGAGGAGGCTGAGTAGAGCAGACAAGTTAATAAGCTAGAAAAATACAGGCTGATACTGGTGTTCTTGCATACTCGCAGGCAGGATTTTTTTGAGTAATGATATGGGAAACAACAGAATTACCAAATGTTTACCAAGGTTACATATTTAACAAATAAAATAACATAAAATAAAGAAAAAATTTAAATATCTTCTCTTTTCATAATAAAAATAAGGTTGAAAAAGAAAAAAACAATTTCCCTCTAGCATCTAAATAAGAAGTAAAATAAATTTTATTATTATATTCACAGCAGGAAAGTTCTCCAAGATGATTAATGTAGAGAAACAAAGGTACACTGTGTGATTCCATAATAATAACTTAAATAATATAGGAAAACAATATGATTACTTTTACCAGTATTACATATTTTGATGTTATCAACCAACATTGAGGTAAACCATTATTGAAGAGAGTGAAATGGAGCTTCACAATCGCATGATTTAAATAAATAGAAATAAGCTAGAAAGGCTTCCCTTCACCCCCATGCTTTCTTCCCCTCCATCACATACAATCCCAACTCAAGTTGTTCAGCCAATATTTTTAAAGAAATTGAACAGCCAGCCCCAAGTCCTCTAGACCAGAAAGAAAATCTTGGACAGGATATTTTCTAGTTTTATATTTGTTGCTTTTTGTGACAAAACTTTTAAATTAAAGTTAAAAAAAAAAGTGAATAAAAAGTGTTCTCCAGTTATTATAAGATAGATAGACAAATCTGGCTACACAATCTATTAAGTAGGACCATATAAAGAAAATCAACTTTCATAAAGCTACTGACAAATTTTTAGAAGTTAAGTTTCAATAACAAAAACTGTATTATTATATGTTAATTACTGTAGCAGACCGATATAGTGGTGTATTAGTCTGCTCTGGCTGCCATAACAAAATACCATAGACTGGGTGGCTTAAGCACCAGAAATTTATTGTCTCACAGTTTTGGAAAGTAGAAATCTAAGATCAGGGTTCTGGCTGATTCAGTTTCTGGATTCTCTTCCTGGCTTGCAGATGGCTGACTTCTCATGCTGCCTTCACATGGTCCTTCCTCAGTGTGTGCTCATAGAAAAAGAGAGAGACTAAGCGCTCTGAAATCTCATCTTATAAGGACACTAATCTTATTGGATCAGGGTCCCATCCTTATGGCCTCATTTAACCTTAATTACTTTCATACCCCACATACAGCCACACTGGGAGTTAGGGTTTCAATATATGAACTTGAGGACACAAACATTCAATCCGTAACAATCAGCATATATAACCTTTTCTTTTAAAAAAATACATTAATGTAGTTTTAAAACATTAATCCACTATTGTTTTCCATTCTTGTACTATAATATTAATTTTATTTATTATTATTTTTCATTGGTATGATTATATATACACAATTTATGAAAAGAAAATTTTCACGATCTCCCTTTTTTCCTAAACATTATTTTTGCTTTATTACATGCCTATTACTGGAAGTAATTTTGTCTTATAAATAAGCTGTTTGAAGTGTCAAATGTGCTAGTTATGCAACTTATTGTTTCTGTTATCATAATCCCCATAATCAACTTTGCAACACATAGATCATATATTAAAATTCTAGGAAGGATTTTTGATTTAAGGAAAATTAGATAGCGTCTCTAGAATGCAGGTTTCTACTCCATAAAATGATGTGTGTGCCTTACAGGCAGGAAGGAAGAGACAGAAAGTAGGTAAAGTTGTGTTCTTTAAAAGATTAGTTTCATAAGCTCATAATACAATTTCTATAGTCAAGTAAGTTGGGGAAATGCTGGTTACTTTATAACACAATTCTCAGAGCACCCCCTCACCTCCACAGCACTCTCAATCCTCCTTACCCTGCTCTCCTTTTTTTCTATAGCATATATGGCCTTCCTTACACTATATAATTTACTTTTCATTATATTTATTATTTATTTGTCTCACTCGCTAGAAGTTAGGGAGTTATATCTGTTTTACTTTTTGATGTATCTTAAGCACTTAGAATAATTCTTGGCACACAGAAGGTGCTTAATAAATATTAGCTGAATGAATTAATAAACAAATGAATGAAGTTATAATGTGCTACTGTGCATATGAATTCCAAAAAAGCAATGTAATATATGAACATGTCTTAAATGTATTTGTATCTAGCAAATGTTTGTCATAGAATTCCCCACAAGACTAGTGTGCTATTTTGAATAAAGGGTAAAGAAGGCTTCTCTGAGGAGGTGATAGTTGAGCTAAGATTCAAGAAAAATAAGCTTCCATGCAAAAAGCCGGAGAAAGATTATCCTAAATGTTGAGAATATCAAGTGACGATGTTCTGAGGCAGAAAAGAGTTTGGCTTACTCAAGGAACAGAAAAAAGGACAGAATGGCTAGAGTAGAATAGCTAGAGCGTAAAAGGTTAAGATGTGATCTCAAAGAGGTATCCCGGGGCCAAATCATACTGAGCCACCTTGGCAGTAAAGATCCTGAACTTTATTCTAAATGACATGGGAAACCACTGAAGGGCTTTAAGCAAGGAAGTGTCAGGATCTGATGATACGTTAATAAAAATTAATCTGGCAACTATATGGGCATGAATCAAGGGAGGAAGCAAAGACAGTAGTTAAGAAGCTACTCCAATTGTCCTGGCAAGATATGATTGTGGCTTAGTCCAAGGTGGTGGTAGTAAAGATGGGAAGTAGACAGATCTAAAATATATTCTGAACATGCTGATGGATTCTGTGAGGAGGGACTAGAAAAAAAATGGAGAAATAATATATGACTTTTAGGTTTGGGACTTGTGTAATTGGGTGGATGGTGGTATCACTTACTGGGATGGGGGAGACAGCCTGAAGAAGACTTGAGGAGTGGGGAACAATGAAGGGTTTTGGTTTGAAAATTTTAAGTTTGTGGTGCCTATTAAGCATTCAAATGGACATGCCCTATAAGCATTTGGATGTATAAATCTGGAGCTCAGAGTATAGACAGGGATAGATATATTTAATTTCATAATTATTAGCATTTAAAACATTGTGTCTAAATGAAATCACCTAGCTAGAAGGTATGGATACGGTGATTTCAGGTAGAAGAGAAGGACCAGCAGTGCAAGGAGACCGAAAAAGAGGAACTAGCCTAGAGAGTCTAGTTTTTAAGGAATGAAAGGTGAATCATATTGAATGTTGCTGCGTGATACAGCAAGATGAGTACAGAGAAGGTTCACTAGAGTTTGATGAGCAAACAGTAGGTGAAGAATAGAGAGGACGAGTTAAGACAACAGTGTTTTGAAAACTAGAGTAAAATATTTAGGGGAAAATGAAATGAAGGAATAGACTTTTTAATGAATGACATAAGAGCATATCAAATAAAGGTGAAAATAATCCACTAGAAAGGAAGCCTATTATGATACAATTACTTCAAAAGGTCTTGAAAAATTGAGAGAAGCTGGGGTTTGCACCACAAGCAGAAGTATTGGCCATGATAGGCTTTAAAGGAAGATAAAGAATATGACTCATATTCTCTTATGGAGACGGGGTTACAGCTATCGAGCTAAGAAGATGAAAGCACTCCTGTGTGGTTGTTTCTATTTTCCCAGTAAAGTAGGAGCAGCTCTTCAGCTAAAAGCTGGAGGGTCAGCTGAAAGGAAATGTTACACAGGTTATAAGGCTGGAAAATAGATAGGGGCCAGAATGTGAATAAAATCATAAGGTAGATGATAGGGAATCAAAATATTTATAAGCAGAGGAATGCAATTATTAACTCTATGTTTTAGAAAGATGACTGTGGCAATGTGAATGATGGAGTTGAGACCAGTTAAAATACAATAATCCTTGGCTTAAAAGTGCCCCACACTAAGGTCCCAGTAGCAAAGATTTTATTAGGGGGGCATGGAGAGCAGGTTGGGAGAGCTAGGAAATAGAATAGTTAGAAAATAGTGCATGGCAGGGTGGCAGGGGTGTGGGGGGGTATTTATCTGTCTCCACTAGAAAGCAAACTCCATAAGAGCAGGGATTTTATTTTGTTTACTATTTTGTCCCAGTGCCTAGGATATTCTCAAGAAATATTTGTGGAATGAATAAGTACATAAATAGTAAGCTTCTAATAAATGTTTCTTGATTAAATTTCCCAAAGCTCAAGATAATTTTTCTATGTTTGTTTTCTAAAACAAAAACATGTTTTTGTTTTTTTCTGGTCCATTGTAATGTTTTCTGATGATACTACTCATTTTTAATACTTTTCAGTTTCAATTCCAGATTTTTTTTACTTTTACTTCTAAAGAGTTATTCACAACAACAATAATTTGACACAAATCATAATAATATAACAAAACAATAATATTCCACTAGGTTATGTATTTATTTGTAAATTTATGTGTCTCCTCCCACTAGAAATAAACACTATGAGGACAGATACTCTTTTTGTTGTTGTTGTTGTTGATTTCTTTTCACTGATGTATCTCTTAGTTCCCAGAACAGTGTCTGGCACATGGTAGAGTGAACTATGAATTTGATATAGAGAATGAGGAAAAGAGTGAACTTGGATAGAATTACAAAGATTTATAGCCTCGAAAGTGGATGGATGGTGATAACATTAATCAAGAATGATACGAAGGAAACAATTTTGGGGCAGGGAGGGGAATATGAGTGAGGTCTGAGATACCTGTTTGAAACAAATGGGTATCCCATTAGGACATGCTTTATAAAATTAAAATAGCACCTATAGAAATGACTTCTAACCTAGTTTATCTAACTCCCCTTAGTCCACCAGCATGGCACAACCCAGTTAATACACTTGAAGCACAGCACATTGGGTACAGTACATTTTTAAAAGAAAAAAGAAAAGTGGGGTAAATCGTCCCTCTCTTCTTCCATCCCTGACCCCAAGATAAGAGACGATTACAACTCTGCGTCTTCCTTGGGATGGAAATAACTAGACATGTTTATAATGTTAACACCCCCTTTTGGACCCTGAGTCACTTTTCCTGGACCCACATCTGTTTCGCATAGAGTAAGCGATCAAAGGCAAGCTAGATCTCAAAGCACAACAGTGCTGTGTACTGCAGGAGTCCCAGCCTTGAGAGAGCCTGGCATCTTATATTTCTGCCACATTCCTGGCCTGTGACCATCAGGAACAGACCCTTTCCTGAGTAAGCCATTGATCTCCCTCTGCTGCAGCAGAATTAGCAGCTCAGCTCTTATTGGTTTATTTCACCTAAGACCTATTGATACTAATGAGGATAGCAAAGAATTATAACTTCTCCAATACTTTGCCTTATTAAGGGGCAGAATTCAGTAGGACAGTTATTACTTAGATATTAAAAGATTCTTCTAACCATCTCATACTGATCAATGCAAAATGTTCTCTGATTCACTGTGCATCAATGTTAAATCTAATCTTTTTTTTTTTTTTTTTTTTTTTTTTTGCGGTACGCGGGCCTCTCACCGCTGTGGCCTCTCCCGCTGCGGAGCACAGGCTCCGGACGCGCAGGCTCAGCAGCCATGGCTCACGGGCCTGGTTGCTCCGTGGCATGTGGGATCCTCCCAGACCGGGGCACGAACTCGTGTCCCCTGCATCGGCAGGCGGACTCCCAACCACTGCGCCACCAGGGAAGCCCAAATCTAATCTTGATTAGTGAGAATCTTAGTACCCTTTTCCAGGGGCAGATTATTGTAATACTGCTCTGCAGGGAATTTGTTCATCAGGTTTATAATTCATATCCTTTTCTCCTAAGCTTTCCCAAATAATTTTAAAAACAGTAACAAAACAAACAATTCTATAGCCCTTACTGTGTTCCGGGCACTCTTCTAATTGTCTTACATATATTAAATCATATAATCTTTATAACAATATTGTGAAGTAAGTACTATTATTTTCCTCACTTTATAATGTAAAACTGAAGTTTAGAAAGATGAAGTAACATTCCCAAGATGGAGCACGCCAGTAGTGGAGCTCAAATTCTAACCTAGGCATTGTGGTTCCAAATACTGAGATATGCAAATGTATTATTATGTAATATTGTGAACTTTATTTTTTAAATTAGTTTTTATTGTAGTATAGTTGCTTTACAATGTTGTGTTAGTTTCTACTGCACAGCAAGATGAATCAGCTACATATATACAGTCTTCTTTGGATTTCTTTCCCATTTAGGTCACCACAGAGCATCAATAGAGTTCCCTGTGCTATACAGTATGTTCTCATTAGTTATCTATTTTATACATAGTATCAATAGTGTATATATGTCAATTCCAATCTCCCAATTCCTCCCACTCCCCCCTTTCCCCCTTGGTATCCGTACATTTGCTCGTTCTACATCTGTGTATCTATTTCTGCTTTGCAAATAGGATCATCTATACCATTTTTCTAGAGTCCACATATATGCGTTAATATACGATATTTGTTTTTCTTTCTGACTTACTTCACTCTGTATGACACTCTCTAGGTCCATCCACATCTCTACAAAGGACCCAATTTCATTCCTTTTTATGGCTGAGTAATATTCCATTGTATATATACCACATCTTCTTTATCCACTCCTCTGCTGATGGACATTTAGGTTGCTTCCATGACCTGGCTATTGTAAATAGTGCTGCAATGAATATTGGGGTGTGTATGTCTTTTCGAATTTGGGTTTTCTCTGGGTATATGCCCAGTAGTGGGATTGCTGGGTCATATGGTAGTTCTATTTTGAGTTTTTTAAGGAACCTCCATACTGTTCTCCATAGTGGCTGTATCAATTTACATTCCCACCAACAGTGCAAGAGTGTTCCCTTTTCTCCACACCCTCTCCAGCATTTATTGTTTGTAGATTTTTTGAAAGTGAAAATTTTTTCAATAAAATATTTCCCAAGAAAGATCTACGTATAGGTACTAAAGAATAAAATAATTTTCAAAATGCCAACATAGAGATTTGAAAATATTTTAGCATTGTTTAAATATTATATCAATATTATAGTCATAAACTGAAAATATTTGAGATGACTGTGAGGAGAGTACTTCCTGAGGAAATTAAAATTGGTAGCCCAAAATATTCAAGTTTCTATCTTAAAATTTCCCTGAAAAAATAAACACAACTTGTGTTGGAGTGTGGGCACACAGTACAAGAAAGCAAAATTAGTAAGAAAACTACTAAAATTTTCTTTATACTCCATTAGGTAACTGTGTTAAACATTCAGAAAATAATTAAAAATACAGTAATGTGTATGTGAAAGTGTAGATCACATCGTTGGACCATATCAGCTGGCTTTATCCAATAAATTTATTTCAGATAAATTTATTCAATGTATAATTCAGGCTTGAAAACCTCAGTTATCTGATATACATATACAACCGGGAAACCAAAGTAGAAATTTTATGTTTCAAATATAAACTATAGATTTTATACAAAATAAAAGATTTTTTAAAGTTTTACCCAAAGCAAATCAAACCAAAAAGGAGATTAATACCAAAGATTAGCAAGGTAAATGTTACAAAGAACTACAAAATTAAATCCCAAATATGCAATTCTTGATATTACAGTTCCAGGTTTTCTTGTGACATTTGAAAATATTAAACATTTTTAACAATGCGTATGATAACATTTGCCAACTTATAATCTAACTTAAACACCTTTGAATAGCCAAACCACTTGAGAAAGCAATGTTGTACCTTAATGATATCATCAATGGTAGTTTATAAACTCTAGAATCTTAAATATATTTATAATAATAAAAAATGTTGGAATTTTACATATTATTTCTGTATTGAGACTGTACTAAAGCTGTTTACTTCACATTGCTTAATTTAGACTATTTAGCGTTACCCTTTTATGTAGAACATAAAGTTTACTTGTTGCTCAGTCCAAAAATACTCCCAAGAAACAAAATACTGTGAATCTATCTGAGTACAGGCATCAGGAGTACCAAACCCTGCACAGTCGGAAATCCATGTATAACTTTTGACTCCCCCAAACTTAACTATAATAGCCTACTGTTGACCAGGAGCCTTACCAATAACGAAGAGTTGATTAATACATATTTTGTTTGTTATATGTATTTTATGCTGTATTCTATAATAAAGTAAGCTAGAGAAAAGAAATGTTATTAAGAAAATCATAAGGAAAAGAAAATACCTTTACAGTACCATATTGTATTTATCAATACCATAAGTTTACATCATCTGTTTACAAGATGAATAGTCTTCCTGGCAGTATCTACATCAATATTGTCTCATATGATACAAAGCACTGTAAATGTTATATGTATTACTAACACTAGACATCAAAAATGAAAAGATAATGTGAAAAGAAATGTATGTGTACTTACAATCATGCATGCATTGATAACAAGGAAGCAGCAATATGATTGCTTATGGTACCCTAGTGCAACTGATACTATTGCTTCGTAGCCTAACCTATATACTAATGAATGAATCATTATAAAAATTATATGGCATATGGTATTACAGTCATATTCATAGTACAGTTTTAGAAACATTGTTACATTTTTTTAAAAAGCCACTTACCTGTGATGATAGGCTTATACACAGTTTCCACAATTATGAGAGAGGGGCATCCTGTGTAATAACATAATTCTTTGAAAGCAAAGTTATAAAACCATAAGAAAACTAACACGTTATTAATTTTGTACCAAACATCACTCACCTTATGCCTATATAATAAGGCTACGTATGTCTACATATATTTTATGCGTTCATGACACACCTAATTTTTCTTAACTCGTTCAATTTTCCCAGGCTATATGACTTCATTTTTTAATTTTTAAAATTATTTATTTATTTATTTATTTATTTTTGGCTGCGTTGGGTCTTCATTGTTGCACGCGGGCTTTCTCTAGTTGCGGCAAGCAGAGGCTACTCTTCGTTGCTGTGCGTGGGCTTCTCATTGCGGTGGTTTCTCTTGTTGCGGGGGAGCATGGGCTCTAGGCACACGGGCTTCAGTAGTTGTGGCACAGGGGCTCAGTAGTTGTGGCTCACGAGCTTAGTTGCTCCACAGCATGTGGGATCTTCCCAGACCAGGGCTCGAACCCATGTCCCCTGCATTGGCAGGTGGATTCTTAACCACTGCGCCACCAGGGAAGTCCCATCTAGGCTATATTATTTGACTACAAGTTTTTTCAGATTGTCACAAATCTCCAGTATATTCACTGAAAAATATCTGTGTGTGACTGAACATATGCAATTCAGTCCCACGTTGTTCAAAGGTCAACTGTACAACAACCTCGGCCCCACCAACGCAATGTGATTGTTATTGTGCCAGACATGAGTACTCTCCAGCAGTTTTCAGGCTGCAAATTTCCCCTGAATTTTCTTTTTCTTCCACTCAAAGACTCTACTGAATCCATCTTTGGGACTCTTTTATCTTGGTTCCCTACCTAGTGGAAGTAACAATAATATAGCAAATATTTGTTGAGTGCCAACTATATGCTGGGTATTTTCCATAGCATTTAACATTCATTAATCTATTAAATTCTTACAACAACATTATGAGGCAGGTAACATTACCCCCATCTCACAGATGAGGATATTGAGGCACAAAGAGGTTAAGTAAGTTTCTCAAAGTCACTGTAAGTAGTATAACTGAGATTTGAACCCAGGTAATCTAGCCCCAGGGACCACGCTCCTAAGCATTACACTGTGCCTCATTAGGAATGACTTCTACCTTGAACTCTTGCCTTTTTGGGTGTCCAAGACCATATTACCTCTTGACAACTGTCCTCACCTGGGATGGAGAGGGATCCCCCATATGCAGTTCCTGTGCTGTCTGTCACAGTCTAGGGTTCTTCTATGAGTACTGGCTCTAAACTTTAATGCTATGACCCACTTGATTTGAGGCATCAGCTATGACTGCATTTTTCTTATGACTAGAATCAGCATATTAGCCTTCCAGCTTAGAACAAATGTCCAGATCCCATTTGAGCTTGCCACTCTCTTTGGGTAGTGTATTGAATAATCGTTCAACTGCCTCAAGGTTCAGCTGGTATAACCCATTTAATTTCTCCAACCACAGTTCTGCTCAGCCTGGTTTCCATCCCATTCCCCTCTATAACTATAACTATAATCAACTTTAATCAATGACTACTTGGTCGTTAGCATTATATGACAGGATGAATTTGTACATTGAGATTCAGACCTCCACAAGAGAATGCAAATAGATGGATTACAGTACCAAAGGACAGAATCTGCGGAAAACCACCCTAAGGAAAAGCAACCCAATGAGAGTATGCTACAACAGGGATGGGAGGGAGATTAACATGTATCAGGCAACCATATATTACAGATATTGTCCTAGCTGGAGTTATGTAAATGATCTCTTTAACCTGTTATCCACAAGAAGAACTCTGGGGAAGCAAGAGCTTTGGGGAAACAAAATTGCAGCCAGCTTTGGTAGGTAGAACAGAGTAAAAGTGGTGATGGAACTCAAGTAGGCCCGTGATAAGTATTAAGATAGTAATAAAAAGTAGTTACCCTATGCCACACTATATATAAACAGTATGACAGGAATTTTAATTACATGAAGTCATTGAATCCTCAGAACAACCCTATATGATAGGTAGTATTACCCTAATTTTAAGGAGAAAGAAAGTAAGACTCAGAGTTTGAGTAACTTACCCAAAGTGTCACAAAATTAGTAAGTGGCAGAGTTAAGGATGAAATCTCAATTTTATTGGTTGAAAAGCCCATTATTTTTCTATTTTCCATGTTCATAGTAAAACAAGATCAGGGCCAGCTACTGCAGATGAGCTGGAGACTTCAATTATGATCAGCACAACAGTCCTGGAAAATCTGGGGACTGCCCGTGACCATGGTGGCAGTGGAGCCAGCAAAGGCAGCAATAGTAACAATGGTGTGGAACTAGAACCAGCAGAAACAGCCACAGAAATTAGACCAAGGGAAGGGGCAAGAGCGGCTAAAGCTTTTCTTGAGAAAAAGTTGTAAAGACAGTTTATAGGAGAGCTATAAAAATATTACAGGTTTGAAAATCTTGTATCTTGGGAAAGATTATGCGAGCCGAAACTCTTCAAGCTGAAGAACCAAAGGTTGAAAAATAATTTATTATGTTGTAAAGGTGCAGAGTCTTTAAAACAAAGGATGGCAACAATCATTTTCTAATTCCCTAAATGACAGAGTCAGCAAACATAAATACATCAGCAGAACTGGTATCATTCTCATTTTTATCATCATTGAAGAATGTACTGAAATGTTTGGTATATACCAGCACTGTGCTGAATACTTTACATATTTTACCTCATTTATGCTCAAAAAACCCTTAGGTTTTAATAACCCCTCTTGAGAAATTAAGAAACTGAAGCTCATAAATATTATATAACTTGCCCAAGTTCACACAGCTGGTACGGGGAGGAGTTAACCTCATTCTAATAAAAGGGAAGAACATCAGACGAACCCAAACTGAGGGACATTCTACAAAATACCTAACCAATACTCCTCAGAATGCTAAGGAGACATGACAATTAAATGCAATGTGGAATCCTAGATGGGACCATGGAACATAAAAAGAACGTAAAGGAACAACTAGTGAAATCTGAAAATAAAAAAGTGTATATTTAGTTACTAGTAATATTCCAATGTTGGTTCCTCATATGTGACAAATATACCATAGTAATGTAAGATGTTAACAATAGGGAAAACCGGCTCAGGGGTACACAAGAACCCTGTGTATTATCATTTGTAACTTTTCTGTAAATTCAAAATTATTATTTACAAAGTGTTTATAATACCCACTTCTCTCCTACCCCATCAAGCCTTAGGAGGAGTAAAAAAAAAAAAAAATAACATCAGCTAAAGTCAAACTCCATAGGCCAGACCCACATTCCTCTTTCAGCTTTGAGGTGACTGACAGTGATGACATTTAATTACTTTTCTTTTTTCATTTTGGGCACTGAGAGGCAAACTTTCCCCAGTCACTAATAGAAATAAAGAAATCATGCAGGAATCCTAACAAAGGGCCAGATATAAAGACTTTGCAGAATATTCCAGGCCTTTGTTCTCCCTGCCTTATTGTAACATATAAACTATTTGGGGCTAACAAAATAATACAAGCCTGGAAAGACTTCCTTCTCAATTTTTCCAGGTGAAGATTATTACATGGCATGTCAAAAGAAGCCTAGGCTTAGAGGAGAATTTTCCAAGAGTTCTCTGTCTATTCTCAAATATGTATGATATATATGATTTCTCTATCAAACATCTCCATCTGGATGATACACAGGCAACTTAAACTCAGTATGTTGAAAACTGAACTTGCCTTGGTTCTATATTTCTTCTCTTGTATGCCTTATCTCACTACTCACCTGGTTGTTAAAGTCAGGAACCTAGGAATTATCCTAAACTTCTGCCTTTCCCTAACCTCATAAGTCCAGTCAATCAAGAAGTCATTCTCCATCTTTCTCATATCTGACTCAAGCTCAGACTCCCCACTATCATTGCCTTGGTTTCTTCCTTTATTGTGTCTCATCCAGATATCTGCCTACAAACTATTTTCCAATTTCATTATTCTAACACAAAATTCTTCTATTGTTCTCAACTGCCTTTATGATGAGTCAAAACACTTAACCTTCATGATTTGGTCCCAGCTTACTCTCTAGGCTAATCTTTCACATTCTCCTTAAACCTGCCACTCTGGACATACAAACTGCCACTCATTCCCTAACACGTCATGCTCTTTCACTTATCCATGCCTTCTACTCCCATTCCAGGTGCATGGAGTGCATGTAAGCGGCAGGAATTCTACCTGAAGAAAGGGTGTCTGACCAGTTTTGAAAAAAATGCTTATCCTTAGTAGAAATTTGCTTTGTTACTAGCACTATTTGTCTATGCTTCTTCTTGTCATTCCTATTGTTCATCAGTAAGAGGAAAGTTCATAAGGAAGAAGATGGAAGTAGATCCCAAAATAAGCTGTTCCTCAAGCCAACCCTGGGGACAAAGAAGTTCAGAAGCTTCCTTCTCAGACCACCATCTTTGCAAAAATTTTACCATAGGTTAGTAATCAAAACCTTACAAGAACTTTTTTCAATCTTGTCTCATTTTGTCTGTATGAGAGACATGGGAAGGAACACCTCTTCAAACATTTTCATCCTTCCTTGTGGGAGGTTTAAAGTTGTACGATCCAAGCGTTAGTTTCCAGCGCCCAAGATATGAGGTCCATAAAGAGCATTTTTGAATCAAATGTTCCTAAACTCTCATGGATTTACCTCAGTTGAAAGTTAACCTCATGCACCATACACACACAAAAGAACTCAAAATGGATTAAAGACCCAAGTGTAAGGCCGGATACCATAAAACTCTTAGAGGAAAACATAGGCACAACCTCCCAGAGTAATGAAAATAAAAATAAAAATAAATAAATGGGGCCTATGAAACTTAAAATCTTTTGCACAGCAAAGGAAACCATAAACAAAATGGTTGAAAAGACAACCCTCAGAATGGGAGAAAATATTTGCAAATGAAGCAACCAACAAGGGATTAATCTCCAAAATATACAAACAGTTCATGCAGCTCAGTATCAAGAAACCAAACAACCCAATCAAAAAATAAGTGGAAGATCTAAATAGACATTTCTCCAAAGAAGACTTACAGATGGCTAAAAAAGCACATGAAATAATGCTCAACATCACTAATTATTAGAGAAATGCAAATCAAAACTACAATGAGGTATCACTTCACACAGGTCAGAATGGCCATCACCAAATAATCTACAAACAGTAAATGCTGGAGAGAGTGTGGAGAAGAGGGAACCCTCCTACACTGCTGGTGGGAATGTGAACTGGTACAGCCACTATGGAGAACAGTATGGAAGTTCCTTAAAAAACTAAAAATAGAACTACCATATGAACCAGCAATCCCACTACTGGGCATGTACCCTGAGAAAACTATAATTCAAAAGGACACATGCACCCCAGTGTTCACTGCAGCACTATTTAAAATAGCCAGGACATGGAAGCAACCTAAATGTCCATCAACAGAAGACTGAATAAAGAAGATGTGGTACATATACACAATGGAATATTACTCAGCCATAAAAAAGAATGAAACAATGCCATTTGCAGCAACATGGGTGGACCTAGAGATTGTCATAATGAGTGAAGTCAGAGAAAGACAAATATCATATGATATCGCTTATATGTGGAAACTAAAAAAAGAGTACAAATGAACTTATTTACAAAACAGAAAGAGACTCACAGACATAGAAAACAGACTTATGGTTACCAAAGGGGAAATGGGGGAGGGATAAATCCTTCCTCCAGGAAGGATTCCTGTTTCTTACAAGTATTTACAATATAACCCAAATTCATGTGCTTAAGTTCCTAAATGGCATGATTTCACCAAAGATCATGTAGAATTACAATGACCACTCTAGGAAACTTTTGATATGATCAACATTTTTTAGAGACGTATTAGAACAAAAGGTAAGCTCTGCTTCCAATAGAAGGAGAGAATTTTGAAATGAGCATTTTGAAAACACCTTATGATGGAAAAAAAGTAGAATCCATGCTCCCTGATTTCAAACTACATTACAAAACAGTATGGTGCTAGCATAAAAGCAAAAACAAAGATCAATGGAACAGAATAGAGAGTCCATAAATAAACCCACAAATATATAGTCAATTAATTTACAACAAAAGAGTAAAGAATATACAGTGTGGAAAGGACAGTCTTTCCAATAAGCGGCGTTTGGAAAACTGGACAGCTGCATGCAAAAGAATGAAACTAGACCACTGTCTTACAACATACACAAAAATTAACTCCAAATGGATTAAAGACTTGAATGTAAGACCTGAAACCATAGAACTCCTACAAGAACACATAGGTGGTAAGCTCCTTGACATTGGTCTTAGCAATTATTTTTTGGATTTGACTCCAAAAGCAAAGGCAACAAAAGCAAAAATAAACAAGTGGGACTACATCAAACTAAAAAGCTTTTGCACAGCTAAGGAAACATGAAAAGTAACGTATTAAATGGGAGAAAAGTTTTGCAAATCATATATCTGATAAGAGATTAATATCTAAAATATATAAAGAACTCATACAACTCAATAGCAAAAAAAAATCCAATTACAAAATGTACAGAATATCTGAATAGACATTTTTCCAAAGAAGACATACAGATCGCCACTAGGCACATGAAAAAATGCTCATCATCAGGGAAATGCAAACCAAAACCACAATGAGATATCACCTCACACCTGCCAAAATGGGTATTACCAAAAAGACAAGAAATAACAAGTCTTGGTGAGAATGTGGAGAAAATGGAACCCTTGTGCGATGTTGGTGAGAATGTAAATGGTGCAGACATTATGGAAAACAGCATGGAGGTTCCTCAAAAAAATGAAAATATAACTACCATATGATCCAGTAATTCCACATCTGGGAATTTATCTGAAGAAAACAAAAAGACTAATTCAAAAAGATACATGCAACCCCATGTTCATTGCAGCATTATTTACAATAGCCAAGCTACAGAAACAGTGTCCATCAATGCATAAATGGATAAAGCAAATGTTTTATACACACACACACACACACACACACACGCACTATATGTATATACTATGTGTATATATATACTAGCATATGTATATACTATATATATGCATGTATAGTATATACAATATTATTCAGCCATAGAAAAGAAGGAAATCTTGCCATTTACAACAATATGGATGGACCTCAAGGCCATTATTCTAAGTGAGATAAGTCAGACAGAGAAAGACAAATACAGTATGATCTCACTTACATGTGGGATCTACAACAAACAAGCAAACAGACAAAATCATGCTCACAGATACAGAGAACAGATTGCTCGTTGCCAGAAGTAGGAATGAGGGTTGGGCAAAATGTGTGAAGGGGCTCAAAAAGGTACAAACTTCCAGTTATAAAATAAATAAGTCATGGAGATGTAATGTAGACCATGGTGACTATAGTTAATAATACTGTATCACATATTTGAAATTTGCTGAGAGTAGATATTAAAAGTCCTCATCACAAGAAAAAATATTTTTTATAACTATCTATGATGACAGATGTTAACTAGACTTATTGTGGTGATTGTTTCACAATATAGACAAATATCAAATCATTATATTGTACACTTGAAAGCAATATATGTCAGTTATATCAATAAAAAATATAAAATCCTGAATGAATATATGCCCTGACAGATAAAATAACTACATGCTCTCAAATCAGTCATTCACCCCTAAAGAAGGGGAGTCTCTTAATAAAGATACCTGTAGATATTCTAAACAGAAAGGACATGGGGGTAATTTTTTCTCTGTTGACTAAGAAAATAGAGAAAATATGTTAAAAATGAAATGATTAATCAATGAGGTACTCAGAAGGAACACTCAAAGAAAAGTCTCTCTAAAGATTAAGGAGCGCTTCTTAGTGGCTTATGGAGATAAATGAGTGCATATATACTGAATCTTCCTAAAAATTCCTAGAAAGTAAGCTCATTAAGCTATTACTTGCAAAACGCTAAAAAAAAAAAAAGAGTATTCTCATAGAAAATTGACTCAAATGTTTTAAGAATCCAAGTTCCCATACTTTAGGTAAAATTTTGCAAGTAAGAAGTCTAGGGACTTCCCTGGTGGCACAGTGGTTAAGAATCCGCCTGCCAATGCAGGGGTCACGGGTTCAAGCCCCAGTCAGGGAAGATCCCACATGCCGCAGAGCAATTAAGCCCATGTGCCACAACTACTGAGCCTGCGCTGTAGAGCCCGCGAGCCACAACTACTGAGCCCACATGCCACAACTACTGAAGCCCATGTGCCTAGAGCCCATGCTCTGCAACAAGAGAAGCCACGGCAATGAGAAGCCGGTGCACAACAATGAAGAGTAGCCCCCGCTCACCGCAACTAGAGAAACCCTGCGCGCAGCAACCAAGACCCAGTGCACCCAAAAATAAATAAATAAATTTTTAAAAAGACATCTATTATTTCTATTTAATAAAAATAGCTATGTCTTCTCTGATTTTCAGATTAAGTATAATATGAGCTTACATTTTTCATTTATTTGAGCATGTTCTTCCGAAACTTACACAGAATTACTGATGAAATAAGCTGCTGCTACTTCTCTTACTGTGTAAAGCTTTGAAAAATGTAAATTGGCATTTAACCAAACTGATATATTATTCTGAAATTTTTGTTTCAACAGTAATTATATTTTATATTATGTAAGCTAGAAGCTTAATGTGCAAGATCTTTATTTAGGACTACTACGAAGCTGAGTTAATTAATGGTTATTAACTTGATGCCAAGATGATTTCTAAGCAAGACAGAACAATAGATGATTACTAAATAGAGTTTTAGGTTCATGTACTTTTGCTTATGTTTATCACTATAAACAGAGAGGCTATATTTTTTAGTCTATTTTGAGAAGCTGTATAAGGGCTACCTGTGTCTGTAGAACGCTGTTTAATGTGTTTATAAGCTCTGCTTGACATATATACACTATTGTGCATAAAATAGATAATGAATGAGAACCTACTGTATAGCACAGGGCACTCTACTCAGTGCTCTGTGGTGACCTAAATGGGAAAGAAATCCAAAAAAAGAGGGGATATATGTATACGTATGGCTGATACACTTTGCTGTACAGCAGAAAATGACACAGCAGTGTAAAGCAACTACACTCCAATAAAAAAAAGAAAAAGAAGAAAAAACTGCAAGAAAAAAATAAATACAATTTAAAAAAATAAAATGCTAGTCTGTGACAGTGATAATAATCCATCCCCTGAATTTTCTCTGTGAAATAGAAATCACTTTTGTTAAAAGTTGTAATTAATATACTTTAACAAGACTCTACCATAAACATTCTTGGCATAGAGATTATATTAAGTGAAGTAAGTCAGAGAAAGACAAATATATGATATCACTAATATGTGGAATCTAAAATATAACACAAATGAACTTATTTACGAAACAGAAACAGACACACACACACACACACACACACACACACACACACACACACACACATATACGTATAACTGAATTGCTTAAAACTAACACAGTGTCGTACATTAACTATACCTCAATTTAAAAAAAGTTAAAAAAATAAAACCACACAGAAGAGAGACATACGAGAGGGCCATCTGGGCACTCACTGTATCAGGAGGCACCATATCCTCTAAAGTAGGTTGGTTATGCACACCTTCTTGGTACAGAGTAGGTTAACCATATGTACTAGTTGTCCGAAAAAATCATCAATTTTGCCAATTGTCTCAGTGCGATTTCTTTCACTCTAAAAAATGCTGCACTCTGGATGATTAATTGGACTGTCACTCTACAAATGGGGGAACAGGTAAAAAGGTGCTGCTCTTTCTCTGTGCCTTGCATCATCCCCTTGGAAACCAAAAACTAAAGACAGAAAATCAGGATGCAAAAGCCCTATGGTTTTACTTTCCTTCCCGAGTCATTCCGTCTCTTTTCTTTCTTTTCTCCTGTCCATCTTGCGGACTCCAATCTCTGGCTAAGCTTTTATAAGGAGCACGGATATTTCTTCCACATTTCAGGAGACATCTAGGAGCTGAGTCCTCCAGGCTGAATTTGTGGTATGATGATAAGGCAGATAAACAAATTCTGCTTAATTCCTTCTTAAAACGATAGCCTTGCAAAATCTATACGGTTGCATAATCCTGTTTTTTAATGAGAGAAGCTGAACATTTGGCTCACACTCCCTACTTTGCTAGAGCTTATTCTGTCTATTGGGTCAGATTACAGGTGCTAAGACTGTAATATCTGTGTTACTCACCCTAAAGTGTTTTCTCTTATCAATTTTCTCTTAATGATTTTTTCAATCTTACATTAATTCAACTGAGATCTTCTTCAAAGAGATTAACTTCAATTACTTAAATACCAAAGGCAAGCAAGAGTGTTCTGTAAATCATAAAGCGAGTACCTCTTAATCAAAAGATGAAACCAGAGCCGAACAGGAGTAAAATTGTAAAGTTAACAGTTTGCCTCAGAGTGGCCTCCACATTTCTAATCAGCATCCTCCTCTCCACTGAGGCACATTCACCTTCCTACCAACCGTTCTTCAGCTAGATTATTCTTCCCCCTAAACCGTGTATTTTGTTCTTGAAAAAAAATATTCTGGGGGTACAATTTTATCTTCTATCAATACCTACTCCATAAAAATAAACAATTGGGAAAGCACTAACAAAATGATGGAGAGTATTATGCTACATGTCAGGAGAAATAATGTGAGCCTGGGAACATGAGTATCCAGTTTTTTGATTCTCTAATAAACAGCAGTGGAAAGGACAGTTGGGAGACGACTTTTGAGTTGGCCAGAGAACAGTATCTGCCACTACCTCCTCTCAATCCCAATGTCCCTGAAGGTTATAGGTCAGGAGAAACAATGCTAGGTAAATTTTTTTTTTTTAGGATGGAGTAAGTCTTTATTTTTAGACACTTTCACAAAGAGGTTTCAAAGTAAAACCTTCTCTTTCCAGGGGAGAAGAGAGAACATGAAGACCAGCCTGCAGCTATCAGCAGCGGCTCTGCTTAGGGCCTAGGTTCCTCCTTCCCCCAGGGCTGAGGCAGAGGTGTGTACTTCCCTTCCTTTATTAGCTTCTCCTACTACGTCTTTTTTTTTTTTAATTTTAATGGATTTTTTTTAACAACTTTATTGGAGCATAATTGGTTTACAATGGTGTGTTAGTTTCTGCTTTATAACAAAGTGAATCAGTTATACATATACACATGTTCCCATATCTCTTCCCTCTTGTGTCTCCCTCCCTCCCACCCTCCCTATCCCACCCCTCTAGGTGGTCACAAACCACCGAGCTGACGATCTCCTTGTGCTATATCCTACTACCTCTTGGTGTAGATGTTTCATCATTTTCTGCTGAAGCAGACATTTTGATGAAAGACAACACAAAGATGTTAGAAATTTGTTTTTGCAAATTGGGGTTTTTTTTTTAGAAATTCGTCTTTGCAAATATAGATCACTTAAGTAATTTTTTTCAAAGAGGCAGAAATCCTGGGGCCCAGGACATTTCCCTGAAAAGATTCTAGCTGCACTCCACCTCCACAAATCACACAAACATAATACACACATACAGTTACATTAAAGTATGTCATTTATGCACAAAGAAACTGTAAGGGAATTCTTAGCTGAGCTCCTTCTCTATGTCAAGTATTGTAATTACACATAGTGGTAAGATGTAGAGAGAAATCAAACTAATAACCAATCAACAATAACAACTAACATTTATCAAGCATTTAGCATATGCTGAGCATGGGGTTATGTCATTTAATTTTTACAGCAACTAGGTTCCATTATTATTCACACTTGACAAATGAAGACAGGAAGCCCCACAGAGGTTAAATAACCAGCTCAACATTACAACAGCTAGAAAGTAGCCCAGCTGGGATTCAAACCTGAGCCATCCACCTCCAGACCCTATACTCCCCACTACTAAACCATATGGTCAGAAAAGAGACGGAATAAGAAATAGTTTAGGAAACATCATGTGCAGGGCCAAAATAAACAGCAAGTGATACAGAAGCAAGGTTCTGAAAGAACTTCGGGAAGCCCTACACGGTAGTTAAGATGCCTTTTCAATATTAAAGCTCCCAGCAATCTTGTTCTCAAAGTGTCCAGGCCCAGGGACACTAGGAATGAGAAGACATTGTGGCAGATACTGTTCTTTGGCCAACTCAAAAGTCATTTCCTAACCCTCCTTTCCATTGCTGTCTATTAGAGAATCCAAAAACTAGATACTCATTTTCCCAGGCTCACAATAGGTTGCATGTGACAGAGTTCTGGTCAAAGAGTCATCAGTCAAAAAGGGAAATCTAGTAGAAAGTTTTTGGAAAAGATTTCATTTGCTGACATTTTTTTTTTTTTAAAGCAATAGATAGTACCCCTCTTCCCTCCCTTCTTTCTGCCTTGGCTATTGGCATAAAGCCAGGAATTGCAGCAGACACCTTAAGTGCTGAAGTCAAAAAAGAATGCTGAGGGGGCTTCCCTGGTGGCACAGTGGTTGAGAGCCCACCTGCTGATGCAGGGGACACGGGTTCGTGCCCCGGTCCGGGAAGATCCCACATGCCGCGGAGCGCCTGGGCCCGTGAGCCATGGCCGCTGAGCCTGTGCGTCTGGAGCCTGTGCTCCGCAACGGGAGAGGCCACAGCAGTGAGAGGCCCACGTACCACAAAAACAAACAAACAAAAATTAATCAGAGAGAGAAAATGCAGAAGCAAAGGAAAACAGTCAAACACGACCAAACAACAATAGTTCAGTCATTAAGCAAAGTCAAGGACTTTTAGTTCTTCTTCAAGGGCTATAGATCATATTCTGAGCCACGGCCATATCCTGTGAGCTGTTCTGTAGATACTGAAACCCCCACCAGGTGGAAAAAGTTAACTACATGATGATCAGACTGTAGCCATGACATAAGCTGCCACAGTTCTGAGAACTAGCCTCAAAGAAATGGAAACAAACTGACCCGGAAACTGAAGATTAACTGTACTTAAAACAATCAAGATGACGCTGATCAGACCACCGCGTGACCAATTTCCAGATGACTGTCAGAGCTGACTGTGCTGCTTCTGCACGTAGCCCCCTCCCTCCACCTATACCCCCCTGAAAATTCCCTTCAAAAGCTCTTGTCCACTGATTGTCAGGGGAGAGTTGGCCTTTGGACACAAGTCTGCCTTCTCCCCCGGTTGCTGGCCTCCAAAATAAACGAAACTTTCCACAGAACTTGCCTCTCGAGTATTGGCTTTCAAGCAGCGAGCAGCTGACCTAACTTTTGGTAACAAGAATACTTTTTCCCTGGCCAAGAATTTAGACCAGATGACCTCTAAGATCCTTTGCAGCATCAAAACTCTAAGATTCTATTCTCCCAGGAAAGTAGAAATCACTTTATACTTGATGTTAGCTAACAGATGATCAGCAATTTGTGAAAATGGTTTTCATCCCACATCTGTCCTTTCACTGGTTTATAAGGGTGTATTCTTACATAACCAAGAAAAGCTTATTTTCCCACTCATTGATCATACATATAAAATGTGCCCTTTGTTGCTCATTTAACCTTCACCACATCCCAACATATCATGACAACCACTCCAAGGTGTGCCATCCTGGCAGCCTCGAGGGAATGTCCAGCCCCTCATGAGCTCAGCCACCACTGTTTCAGGAGGCGAATGAATTTCTGGGCTTTTTATTGTCACACTTGCACAGAGTTAACGATTTTTCACTTTACGTGCACTGGACACAATCATAGCATTAATCCTATTCTTGTTCACTCGTTCACCAACATTTACTGAGCACTTGGGGTGACTTTTCCACTTCTCGGGACTGGTGCTGATTACAGGGCAGACACGTGCTAAGGACAAGGAGATAAAGCTTCACGGTGCCCAGCACGGTGTGGAATCATATTTTTCCATGTGGTTCTCGGCTGATTGCCTGTCTCCCTCAGTAGACTATAAGCCCCGAGGGCCAGGACCCTGCCTGTTGAGCTCACCCTTGCATTTCCAGCCCCCTGCCACCTACTGTAGACTGAACGACTGCCTGGCATGCATGGGCAGCGGAATAAGGAGTCAGGAGTCATCGAGTAAATGCTGTCCATTTTTGCAAAATCCATGAAACTGAGCCATAGAAAGAAACTGTGGGGTTCAGTGGGCAGAATAGAGCCAAGAGCTAAAATGACTGGAAACAGGTGAATCACTTACTATGAGCCAGGCAGCCCCACGCTCAGGTCTGGGTGTGTGGGAGCTCATTAAACCTTCACCATCCCCCATGTTCAGATGAGGACACTGACGCACAGGAAGGTTACGGGTTGTGGTCAAGGTCATTAAATGATTAAATGGTGGAGCCAAGAGTGGGGAAGAACCTTGCAACTCAAGCAGCCCTGCGCTAAGCCCAGGCGACTTCCTCTGCTAAACAGACAAGAAAACACAACTACACCTTCAACGTATGAAAAGTTGTCCAACCTCACACATTATAAGAAAAGTGAAAAATTAGAGCTCCAGGGAGGTGCCACGGTTTCCTATCAGACCGACACAGGCAGAAAGATCAGCTGCCCCTATGACTAGGGTGTGGGAAAGAGAGGATCTCAAACACTGGGGGTGGCAAACTGGTCTGGCCTCTATGGTGGGCAATACCTATTTTTAAAAATACACACTAATGCAGCAACTTGACTTTGAAGAATTCATGCTACAGATGACCTTGCACACGTGCCTAAAGACGTCTGTGCCGGACAGGCACCGCAGCACTGTGGGAGGGTGTGATTAAGATGGTAGGTTCTGGCGGCTTCCCTGGTGGTGCAGTGGTTGAGAGTCCGCCTGCCGATGCAGAGGACACGGGTTCGTGCCCCGGTCCGGGAAGATCCCACATGCCGCAGAGCGGCTGGGCCCGTGAGCCATGGCCGCTGAGCCTGCGCGTCCGGAGCCTGTGCTCCACAACGGGAGAGGCCACAACAGTGCGACGCCCGCGTACTGCAAAAAAAAAAAAGAATGCTGAAATGGTGGAACAGACAGATAGAAAAGATAGGGACACTGTGGAGCAGCTGACACAACACCAGCCCTTACCCACCTAGAGATCTGTCACATGAGAAAAATAAACCCTATCTGATTAATATAGCTGAATTAATTCCTAACAGGCTTAAGACCTTAACAAATTGCATCAACCTTTATTTCATTTTGTCAGAGTAGAATCAGCCTCTGTTGGATTTTGGGAGTTCCAACTAAATGATTAGTGAAATATTTATTATATCGGCTGCCCTCCCTTTCCCAGTGGGTAGAGCACTTTGTGAGATTAAAGATAATGACAGGGAACACAGAAGGAACTTTGGGTAGATCATGGATTGTCTTCATTTTTTTAAGTCAGTCTTTAAGCGTATTTTAGGACCTATACGTATTTATTCTCCCACAAGACCTTTCAAAGATTTCATTGCTTTAAAATCATGAAAAACAAACTTGTTTATGTCACATTGCAAAACTAAAAAGTAAAGAGAAGTTCCTTTCTTTGTATTCAAAAATAATTCAAGATATTTCTTTAAAAACTGCAAGTACTTAGGTCGCCATGGTGATTAAGTACTCTAACACAGAAACACTAACTGATATCGCACAAATATTAAGCATCTACTATGAGTTCACTCATGGGCTGAGCCGTGAATGTAATTAAAAAGAGTCATTGTCTAAAAATGATTTTATTCACTATTTTATGTCCTGTTGAAGTTTGTTAATCATTGCTCACATTAGATATTATGATTTCTGGAACAAAGTTTCTCAAACATAAGGGAGCATAAGAATTGTCTAAAGCAGTTATTAAAGATGCAGATTCTTAGACTTAAAATCCAAATTTTAATTCAATGGATCTGGGTAGCATCCAGTCATCTGCTTATTTAATAAGCATTCCAGGAAACCGTGATGAAGTCAGAATCAAACAACTGTCCCGAAATCTTTTCGGTTCTCTTTGTCCAGGAGGGTTCTTAATCACTTAATATGGGACTTGCTGATGAAAGTGGATATAGGATTTTTACACATAGTTCTGAATAAATGAAAGTATATAAAATAAAAAGTGTAAAGTGGTTTTACGTTCATCTTTGCTGTAAGGATGTTTTCACAGAGTTTATATGATCATACTCTGCTATGAGTCAAAGATGTCAACTATAATACAAGTTCTGGCAGAAATTAGAAATTTCACAACATGTTCTTTTATATTTATTGGTATTTATGGTACTTGTTGATATCTGTTTGTAAGGTTAGTTATCTTAAATTGACTTTGTTAAAAGCAAAATTTCCATTGTAATCACTAAAGTATTAAAGCAAAATCTCTAATTGTAATCATTCAATTAAAGTCATAATTTTATTAATGTCTCCTCAGCATGTATTCACATATGGATTATTTCACAGAAAAGTTTGTGATTCAAAATTCACATTTGCCTAAAAATTAGAATTAACAGAACAGTAGTGGATTACAATCTTCTTCAACCTTCTTTGATCTTCTTACAAAAGGTAGAATTTGGGGGGATAATTTTTGTTTGTTTCCTTTATTCAATTTCTCTTGTCCTTTTTCATTTCTTTTATGTGGTATGATGTGCTCTATCATTGAGTCTAAAGTAAATTATTTATTTATGATTGCAAAGTACTTTACATCATACAAAAAATGCTGAAGTAAACTTTTATCCACGTGATGTGATAATGGTTGAAGTGTTCTAACATACAGTGTCCTCTGTGTCTCCAGCATTCAATTGCCCCCTCTCTGCTGCTCTATTGCTGCCTGGGGTTGGCCTCTCTTTCCTTCTCCTCAGTCCCCCTCTCCATCAGAGGCTCCTTCACCTCACACACTTCTGAATGTCATGGCCTCTCCCAGGT
The DNA here is from genome assembly GCF_000442215.2 of Lipotes vexillifer. Classification (NCBI taxonomy): domain Eukaryota; kingdom Metazoa; phylum Chordata; class Mammalia; order Artiodactyla; family Lipotidae; genus Lipotes; species Lipotes vexillifer. The sequence goes on from NW_006789288.1 coordinate 62,273, forward strand.
GTCTGCTTTCTCTGCCTCCACTGCCTTTCCAGTTCCCAACCGAAGTTCATTATGTTCCAAACTGTTGATATAAACTTGTTCCAAAATCACTTTTACAATATAATTTTCTTGCTTAAGTATCTGTTATCCATTCTCTATCCCTGAATTTTAACAGATTTCTTTGTCTCCTGCACAGAGTTGCTTGCATCAACCATGCTATCCAGAGAGGTATGCATGGGTGGCTTCTGAGCCAAAAGAAGCAGAGTATGAGATGAAGAGACCAGAAAACTTGGGAGCAGGAGGCAGTGACACATTTTTTCCAAATCTAGCAAGTTCCAACTACTTTTGCAGAACTGTATGCTTATTTGTTAAAATTCATACTCTAAATCAACCTGTTTCAATAAAGCAATCTTAATTTGCTGGAAAGTAATGGCAGCATCTTAAGGCTCATGATAGATAAGGAGGCAAATTTGCTCAGTATCTGAGACTGAAAAAAAATAATACAGCCTAAGGGGATTAGGCACCTAAATGAGAAATCCTAACTATAAAATGGCTAATTAGGCACATGAGAAAAGCAAAAACAATGTAGTTTAGAAATAGTAGTTTACTAGAAGCAATCCAATATCTTCAGAATACCAAAGAATACAAATAAACAAGGTACACGTCAAAGGGTAAATATTAAAGTATGGTATCATTCTGTAAAAATTGTCACAGAAAGCCTAAAGCCATAATGAGCTGATCAGGATGACAGCTCGAGGCCACAAAAACAAGGCTTTTTAACATGCTCAGAAACAGGAAAAGAACAAGGGGGAGAAAAGATCTGCTTTGAGGACGAATAGTATCCTGATGGTTGGCAATGGGAAAGCAACAGTTTATCCTATTTTCTGTCAATAATAAAGATTACAAAACTGAAGATATAAAACTTGCCAGTATACAGAAATCAAAGCCCAAGGAAAAAATGCAAGACGGCATTTAGCTCCCTAAAATAAGTGTCAGGCTTCTGGTTAGGCAAATTATATTTCAGGACTTTGAGACAATATCATGAAATCTTTCTCTTATCTTAGCAGATAACATACCTCATGTGTGACTGAGAAGAAATGGTTTGCTTACGGATTTATTGTGGCTGCAAGACAAAGCATAGAGGGGAATGTAGAATATAATGATAAATCATTCACAGTTGTTAGATAAAATACATCTGCAACCTCTTCTCATTACTCCTCTGGGAGAGATACTGTTGAGATGAGTTTCTGAAAAGAAGTCAGGTAGAATAGAGCTAGAAAATTATTCCTAAGCTCAATCAGAAATTGTTCAGCTAAAAACTGTACCACCACCTGGGACCATGAAGTGCAAAAAGAAACATAACTCCCATGTCAACTTTTACTGTGAGGAGGGTCTGTAGCACAGGGTTCTGAGATAAGGAAGGATGTGTTGACTTCTACAAACCAAGGCAAGAAGGGCTTTATGCAACTAGTATGTTGATTCAACTCTTGGAGGTATAAAGATAAAACAGTTTTATGCAACTAGTATGTTGATTCAACTCTTGGAGGCATAAAAATAAAACAGTTTTTTCCAATTTCTGATTTAAAAAATCCATTGACGAATCCTTCTTTCTTGTTCATTAACAATATTTTAAGTATTTCATTTTTCTCCAGGCACTTCTGGTTATCCAGACTTAGTCTAGTCCACTTTAAAAACTCCAAAATCAGGGCTTCCCTGGTGGCACAGTGGTTGAGAGTCCGCCTGCTGATGCAGGGGACACGGGTTCGTGCCCCGGTCTGGGAAGACCCCACATGCCGCGGAGCGGCTGGGCCCGTAAGCCATGGCCGCTGAACCTGTGCGTCAGGAGCCCGCGCTCCGCAAAGGGAGAGGCCACAACAGTGAGAGACCCACATACCGCAAAAAAAAAAAACAAAAAAAACCCCTCCAAAATCATATCCAATTCCAAGTTTTCCCTTTCCTCCAACGAGAATAGGTCTGGGCCTTATGAGCTATATGGAAAGGAGGGGATGGTCTAGTCTTAACACTCCTTACCCTCCTCTTCAGCTTGAAGTGTGAATGAACTCATCATTAGGACAGGTAGAAGAATTCTGGGAAATTACATATGCCATGTACTTACCTGGATGAGATCATATAACTCTGCCTACAGGTCACTGATGCTGTAGGCTGGCACTGACAGCTGTTATTTCTCCTCCCTGTATTACAAGTGTCCATACTCTGACCTTCACATGGGCTGCACATGAACACTTCAAAAGAGCTCTACAGGGACTCCCCACTGCAGAATTCCCTAAAATAAGATCTGATTCTGGATCACCTTCCTCCATCAGCTCTAGTCCTGCACCCAGCTATCCACCTCTGCCCTCTTTGGTGCACTTCTGGTATGAGGGCTCGAGCCTGACTATTATCTGCACAATCCATTATATTTATAAGAAACGCACACATTTTGCCAATCCAGTTCTGACCCTTCTCTTCTCTCTTCAACACTCTTCTTTTCTGATCAGATAGATACAAGCGCAGATCAACCAGGCCATTCCCTAAGCAGATGAGCCACAGCCAGGAGATGATCTACCAAATTCTTTTTCATGCAGGCATCTCCAGTCACAATCAGTGATTTCTCTTGGACCCTCAGCCCATGCTCTTTGCTTCCAAAATGGAAGGGAATAACCTCTCGCCACAAGTACTACACTCCCTACTGAAGTGCATATTCTGGCATCCTCCCTTTCTCCTACACAGACTTTTCCTTAAATGTTTCGGGGGCTGAATGGAGGATGGGTGCAGGGTGATTGACTCCAGTTAGGCCTTGTCCCTGATAAACCTCAGGGAGATGGTACCTGGTGCCAATTTTGAGTGACTTGAGAGCTGCTTTTATCAGAATGTTGGATACTTAGTGCTTCTTATTCTCACTTTGGGCATGAGTAGCAATGTTAACTTAAACTATCATCGTGGCTTTAGAGATGGAGTGCGTTTCTACAAAACGTTTTTCAGATTCCTGCAAATCTCATTTTTGGAAAGAATATTATATTCCTCCATAAGAGAAGCTCGGTGACTTGCCCAGCTTGTACCCATGTGAATGATAAAGTTAGACCTATCATCCTTGCTACGTTCTTCCCTCTCTGTTATTTCAAGGATCTGAATTGCCAGTAACCACCTCCATTCTTTAGCCGTGCTACTGCCAAGACCCTTATCCTTGACAAACACCAGATTTGGGACTAAATCTTCAGACACTGGCAAAGCTGAAAAATCAACATCCAAATTAAAGGGGAAAGCTACTGGCTTATATAAGGAAGATCCAAATAAATTATGGGGAATATTTTCATGACCTGTATCGGTAAGTCTATATTCATAGCTTCATAGTGCTTCACTATGTGTCTTGTAGTGCTTCATAGTGTCTTGGTGTTTGTTTGTGTTGCACCAAGCAACTGCCACCACTGTCATGCCAGATGATCATGATACCAAAAAGGGCAAGAAACTCTGACACTAGAAGATATCAAAATGACTCACAACCCATGGAATAGCAATACAGATCTGTATCAATCACATGTCCAGAAAGCAATGACTTTTTCTTCAGCTTAGGCTAAAGAAGGACCAGAAGTGGAGAGAGACACTGAGAAATAAAATAGAAAAACACGGAAACCGAACATAGTAAAACTTTATTATGACTAGGAAAACATTTAAATTGTACCTAACCACGTGCAATGTAACAATACTTTTAAGCTCAAATACTTTAACACTTTTAATACTAACCCATAATGGACTCCTGTGTTATAACAAAAGAAATATTGGTTGTTCCAGCTATTTGCCTAGTTTACAAACTTATTAACCAACTCCTACCAGACCACCTTTATAAGCTCTCTTCAAACTTTTCCCTTTTAAGACACTACTGAGGCTCCCTCGCCCAGAAAGTTTGTATACTAAGTAAGTTTTCCTGGTGTTCTTTGCATGGGGGCTTCAAAGGCGTACAGGCACATAGGAACAGGATTCAGACATTACAGGGCATTGTTATGGGCTGAATTGTATCTTCCAAGATTCGTATTGTGAAGTCCTAACCCCCTAGTACCTCAGGATGTAACTGTATTTGGAGACAGAGTCTTTAGAGAGGTAATTAAACTAAAATTATGTAATTGGGGTGGGCCCTAATCCAATGTGACTGGTGTCCTTATAAGAAAAGGGGATTAGAATAAAAACATGCACACTAGGAAGACCATGTGAAGACAGGGAGAAGACAGCCATCTACAAGCCAAGTAGAGAGGCCTTAGAAGAAATTAACTACGCTAACACTTTAATCTCGAAATTCTAGCCTCCAGAATTGTGAGAAAATATATTTCTGTTATTTAAGCCACCTAGTTTGTGGTGCTTTGTTGTGGCAGCCCCAGAAAACTAATACAACCATGTTAAGGATTTTGGCCTCTAGCCTAACTGTAATTGGAAAACCTCTTACCTTAGTCCGTTCATGCTGCTATAACAAAACTACCACAAACTGGGTGGCTTATAAACAACAAACATTTATTTCTCACAGTTCTGGAGACTGGGAAGTTCAAGATCATGACACCACCAGAGTCAGTGTCTGGTGAGAGCCTATTTCCTAGACAGCCATCTTCTCAGTGTAACCTCACATGGCAGAAGGGAGGAGCTAGCTCCCTGGGGTCTCTTTTACAAGGGCTCTAATCCCAATCTTGAGGGCTCTACCCTCATTTTTTTCCAAGGAAGATAGATGTCTTTTGAATATTGAACTAAAACAGACCTACAGGGCTCTGCCCTCATAACCTAATCATCTCCCAAAGGCCCCACCTCCTAATACCTTCACCTTGGGGATCAGAATTTCAACATATGAAATTTGTGGGAAGACAAACTATTTAGACCATAGTACCTCTGAAGAATTTCAGCCTAGAAAAGGAGTAATAATCTGACCTAATTTGTTTTCTGAAAATACTAATTAGACCACAATGTGGAAAACAGATTGGAGAGGTGTAGATTGGATTGTGTAGACTATTTAGGAAACCACTGCAACAATCTAGGTGATCAGCAAAGGTGGCAGGCTAAGGATGGTGCTGGCAGTGGTGGTGGTGAGGAATACGAAATTAGAGAAGAGACAAAAAAGAACAGAGTTAAGAAATATAAAAAGAAAACATGATAGAGTTTGGTGCTGAATTTTGCACAGTATTGGTTAAGATTTAGATTCAGGTACATTTGGCAGAAAACCCAAAATGGCTTGAACAATATAGACGTTTGTTTCTATTTCATTTTTTCTTTTAGCAATAAAGTATTTTTTTAATTTTTATTTTATATTGGGGTATAGTTGATTAACACTGTTGTTAGTTTCAGGTGTACAGCAAAGTGATTCAGTTATACATATACAAGTATCTATTCTTTTTCAAATTCTTTTCCCATTTAGGTTATTACAGAATACTGAGCAGATACTGAGCAGATCTGAGCAGATATCCCTGTGCTATACAGTAGGTCCTTGTTGGTTACCTGTTTTAAATACAGCCCTGAGTACATGTTAATCCCAACCTCCCAATTGTTTCTATTTCATATGAATTAAATCTACAGATAAGTAATACAGGGATGCAGGTTTCTTCTATTGCTCGTTTAATATTCTTAGCTGGTTATTCTTCACTCAAGATGGTGACTCAAGCTCTGACCACATTACAGGTAGCAGGCAGGAGGGTGAGAGGAAAGTAAAGTTTGCAACCTCCTTTTAGGACTTCTGAGAAATCTCATATAATATTTCTACTTATATTTCACTAGCTAAAACTTAATCATGTGGCCACATCTATCTGCAAACAACCTGGGAAATGTTGGGTTTTAACTGGATTCACTGCAGCTTCAAATAAAATTAGAGATCTGTTAATAGAGAGGAAGAGAAGAATGGATATTAAGTTTGTCCCCACCCGAGGAGTCCTTCTACAGTAATTCTAAGCAAAGCAGTAAGTTGGTTTCATTCTGTCCCACGGTCACTGACTGCCATGTAAAAGAAACTCGATAGGGCCCAATGAGCACTCAGCTTAAATAAATCCCTAAAATATGTCAAAGTATATGTTCTGCACTGGGGGGAGTTAGTGGCATCTTTCTTATGCAAGACATAAGGGCGAATATTAATAAGAACAATAAATTGAGAGTCTAGCAATGCTTTAGGCATCTTCTTTCACTCTATACATCTTCCACCTGAACACTTACATAAGAATTCATAATCAAACAAGTATAAAAATGATTCAAAGAGCCAACAGGAACCACATTTGAGGTTAAAAAAAAAAGCGTGAGGTTATAATACATAAAATGATACATTTTCAGAAGTAGAAATGGTATCTCAATAATAGAGAACAACCTCCTTCTTTCTATAGATGAAGGAACTAATATCCAGAGAAGATAAAGGCCTTTTGAATGTTAAATTAAAACAGACCGAAAGGGTGAACTCACAGTTCTTCACTCAGTTCTTGCTTCATTATATCACTAACCTACTTTACTGATACTGTTAACTTATTTGCAGTAGTACCAAATGCCAGGCTAAAATGGAAAACATCTTTTTATTCTTTTTCTTCAAAATTATTCTTAATTTGTTGCTGAAAAGAGAGAATATGGCATTGATTCTTCACATACATGGAGAACAGCTAGCTCCCTTGGAGTAGATGTATTTTGATCTACATAAACATCTACATTGAAGACTTTTGACAAAAATACAACTTGAACTTTGCTAAAATCTCCTGCATTTTCTAGCACATAGCATGTAATATGTTCAACTCATTCCCTATTCCTTCCTCCACCATACATCCAATGTACACTCAGACATATATTAAGGTATCTTCACATACACTGTGCATTTTTATAGCTTTTCAATTTGTCAAGAAAGTTCTCTCTTTCTGGAAGGTCCTATCCCTTCTTCTCATCTGAGACATTCCTACTCCTCCCACCTCCCCAAGCAGAACAGTTGTTGTCTTCCTTGATGCATCCACATCACTCTGTACCTCTATCATAAGTACTTTTTAGCTTGTAACATAATCAATGTATGTATATTCTCCCAATGGGACCTAAGTTCCTCAAGTTCCTCAGGAGCATGTCTTATGCATCTTTATAAAAACGAAACCGGCCACAACATCTGGCACATAGTAGGAACGCAACAAAAGAATGTTAAAATCATGGATCCAAACCTTTAGCAATAGATAATAAATTGTTCTGAATAAAACATTTTTCATTTAGCGAAAGAGAGCATTAGGAGCCAGTATTATTTAGGATTTTTTTTTTCAACTTGTAGGTAACACAGCACTGAAATAAAATGGATTAAAATTTACAATTTAGGAATGCACTGACTCCCATGACTGTAAATCCCAAATGTGAGGCAGTCCTCAGGAATAATTGATCAGAACCCTGGCTCTACTTGTCACTTCCTTCTTCTCTGTGTCAGCTGTATATTCAGGTTGGCCCCTTCATGGTAGAAAATAGTTTCAAGAATTCCGGGCACCACATCTGAATATCTCAGCTTCCAGAGGATAGGTGAGCTTGTCTTTTCCCAACCATTAACTTAGTTAACAAGTCAAGCACTCAGCTGGGAAGAAAGAGTTAAGGTGTTTGGTTTAGACAGCTTACAGTGCAACAACTTGCAGATGGTTATTTACAGCAAATCTTGCCCGAGAAATTCAGTGTCCTATTTGGAAGTGGGGAGTGGGGAAAAGAACTAGTGATTAACAATCAAAAATGTCTACTACAACTAGTTAATAACTACGGCTCCTTCCAACTCTCACGGTTTATGGTTCTATTAATCTCATGGATATCATTATTATTTAACTTATGAATTATTAAGAGTATGTATATTGTACTGAATTGCTTTGCATCTTAAAGAGAAAGAAAATACTTTAGAATTATACTACTCTCAACTCTAATGCATAATTGATACTTGAGAAAAAGAAAGTAATAGATCTTTTCAAGAAAAGGTTTTTTCAATACTCATTTCACAAGAACACACACATACATATATAACCTGAAAATATCTGCTTTGTTTCATTTTACTAGTTTCAATTTCTCTTCATGTAAATTTAAAGACTAATCTACAATCCACCTATAGCATTGCCTTTTCCAAGAAAAATTCTTTTACCAAGACAAAATGAAATTATTATTAATGACATCAATAACAAATCAGGTTTTGGGGTAAATCACCCAGAACAATGATCCAGGTGTCTATTTTGTAAAATGAAAATTACAAATTAATCATTTGCATCTTGGCAGAGAAAGGCTCTTTTCAAAGACATATATAGCATTATTTCCATTCAGACCTGTGACTGAAGCAAGATTTGTCATAAAATGCATGAAATGCTTATTCATTTTTCTGTGTCCTGATGGGAGAAGGTTCAGGCCCAAAAACATACGCCAGTGAGGAGGGGTGAAATGCAGAGGAAGGATATGAAACCTAATACAAACATATTGGGTGACCTCTGAGAACAAAACCAGAATATCCAGGGGAGAGTGTGCAAAGGTCATGGTGATCTTCCTTGATTCTAAGCACGTGGAAGGAGCAGTAGAGAAAGGCCTCGTGATGCTCTGGTTCCAGGCAACCTGGCCATTTCTAGCCATACCTTAGCTAATAGATGGTTAACTTCATTATAAAGAGCTCTGCTTCTGAAAAAAGGAAGGAAGGAAAGGAGGAAGAGCAAGACAGAAGGAAAGTAGGACTGAGAAAAAAGGGAGGAGAAAAGAAGTAAGGAGAAAAGGAAAGGAAGTGGGGAAGTTCTAAGGAAAAGGTGATAGGTGCCAGGGAGGAGTATTTTGACTCCTTGACTTTGAAAGATATGTAACAGTGACTTGCTGGTAAATATTTAACAATCAGGTTTCTGGAGGGGAAAAAATAGCTTTATTTTTAGCATCTGCAGATTCCTGTGGCATAGATACTCCCACCATAACCCATTTCAAGCTACCAATGTGATGTCACTGCGCAGAGATACACAGTAGTACACCACTGTGTGGTGTTTCTACCTTACAAATAAAATGGATATAAATAACTTCAAGAACATAGATAATAGGAAAATATAGTAAAGTAATGAAGAAGTGATGAAATTTGAGTTTTTATTAACTTTGCTTTAATATATTTTATTTAACAATAAGGTTATATAACTTTAATAATGGCTGTGCATATAACTGGTTTACAAAATTCATGAAAATTAACCATTTAATTAATAATCAGCTCTTGTAAGCTGACTTCCCTATACCACACATGATATCCTCATCCCTGGCAACTAGATTCAGAGTTTATTAACGTCAACACATATTTCAAAACCACCTAAATATTAGGAAGATGTCTGTCAAGTGAAAAATTAGGTAAGATACTAAAGCAGAAAGTATCTGTTTAAGGATGATGGGATTAATACACGTGTTTTTTCTATCTGTCCCCAAGATCAACTAAAATGCCCATGAAGTAATAAAAAAAAATTAAAATACACAAGGACAAAGAGAATGGGAGAGGACAGGATACCACACACAAAAAATATATGTAACTCAAATTTTAGAAGCTTGGAAGTAGAGACAGGAAAGCCAGCTGTTTTATTAGCAGAATGGAAAAACAGAACTTAACTATCTGTAGAGGGGCAGTTAGAAATCTGTATTTCTCATTCACACCTTCTATTTCACACAGTCATATAATCTCCCCTCCCCAAACACTTGCAGGAGACAAAAGGATGTATGTGGGAGGGTTGGTGGGAGGGTGTGGGTGTATTGTTTGTGTGTGTATAAAATATGACAAAGTACTTAGTCTTGTTTTAAGATTGTAGAGTAAAATCAGAGGCTGCACATTGGCACTGTTATACCTAAATTACATTAGTGTATCCTTGGAATATCATGGTCTTTCTACAAACTATATCCTCCACACAGCTGCAGCTGACTCTGTCCATCTTTGCTTGCCCCATTAATTCAACAAATATGTTTTTGAGTTCCTGCTGTGACCTGGGAAACTTCATAAGCCCTAGATATACAATGAAGACTAAGAGGTACTTACTTTCAAAAAACACTCAAAGATTAATATAGAAGACATTCTTATAATAATAGCATAATTATTTTAAGATATTAATATAGAAATATAGAATAAATTAATGTAGGGATAAGAACAGAGGGGGCACAAAACGGACTGACTCCTGCAAGTTAAGGAGGTGCTGAGTGGGATGGGATATGGTGTTCTGTCAGAAAAATACATTACAGTAAGGCCAAGATGGAAGAAGAATACTTCAAATTTGAGAATCAGCAAGTAGGTCTGAAGTAGATGAGTGTGACTGAGATACAAAGCAGAAGTAGGAAGTGAAGCAAGATATAGATACAGAGATAAACAGGGACCATATTATGACTGACATTAAAACTCAGGTTAGGAATTTTGGACTCTACCCTAAAAGCAATTCAGTGTTTTATATGGAGGAGTCTCACGATTTACAATATTTTCCATAGCATTGGGGATCTTGGCTTGACACTTGCTATTCTACCTGCTCTAACTGCAGGTAACAGGACCATGAGTATTTGTACTCCAACATCATCCCCCTATAAAAACCTCCTTATGATTCACACCCAGAAACGTCTTAAATTCTGTCACAGTGAATAAGCTATGCTAAGTTCTATTTAACTTTCTACAGGTTGATTTTCAAAGTGCATTGTGCAATGTTTACTTATTCTTAAAGCAATTTGCAGAATGCCCATGTAAAAGAATTAAGACCTAGTAACAAAGATTATTTAACCAGCAATGTGTTTGGTGAGAAGGTAGGATATTGATGATCTGGTGATTTTCTAAAAATAACCCTTTATTGTTATTCTCAGAAATCCCATGCAGTGATATATTATAGGTGACTCTCTGCAATCTGACTTAAAAACTCTAATTCTATGGTCTTTTCTGTTACGTATAATATCCCCAAATTATCTACCACAACTTAATTCACGACTACTGAGGGTCTGAAATCTCTTGAGAAGAAATGAAAGTCTAGAGTCAGAGAGACCAAATGCATACGTCTGTCCAAAAAAGCAGAATGAGGATGCAAATGAGAGAAGGACCAAGAGTCAGTGCCAACGTGGAAACTGGATGAATGCGGAAGTTGGCTAGCAGTGAATGAGGAGAATCTAAAAAGATTCACATTTGTTTTTAATATTGATGTTTTTGGATGAAAACTGAGTGTGTTTATGTCTGTGTCTGTGTGTAACTCACACAAAGACATAAAGGTAAGATAAGCACTATATTCTCCCTATGTTGCTGCTCACGGGTCTGTGCCACACTAGCTCTTACAGGTGAGATCCTGTTACACTAAGTTTCCTCTGGAGCCTCTTTCTTCCTTGGATGGGCTTGCAGGTGGGCATATATCAAACTAAATTATGGTCTAAGTATCTTCAATGAATATTTATTTCTCCAAATAAGTCAACAGACTCTTCTTTAGCAAGAGCCACTTTTATCGGAATGTGGATGGGAGTGAAGAGCTTTTCTCTAAATTGTTGGTACAGTATTCTAGCAGAACCCTGCATCTTCCTAGGGGTTGTTGTACCTTTAAAACTAAGACGGCCATTCCTGGATAAAGCAGCTCCTGAAAGTCCTGACCTCTCACATCTATCTCTGGCTATCCAAACCTCTGGCCCAGGAGAATCACTCTGCTATTGTACATGACCAGCTCATCTTCTGTATCATCTACCTCTCAGTTTTTCAAGAGCAGCCAGGCTTCTCAACCACCTGCTCTTCATCTGCTAGTCCTAGTACCTAATCCCATTTTCTCCAACAAGCTACTTACTCTAGTAAGAAGCTCTTGACTTTATTCCTTTCAATTTGCCTTATTCTTTCCTGTTTTGTCTTCCTTCTTTTGCTTTAGCTTTCAGTGGATAATAGCCAAAGTGCAATAAAACACTACATGCCTTACAGGGGAATTTTTGATTCAGAGTCCAAGCTAGAAAATAAAGCTTGAAGTAAGAAATTAGGTTGGTAGCTGCTGACTGATGATGAATTTAAACTACTGAGGATTAAAATCTCAAACAGGAATTTAAGAGACTCCCCTGGTGGTGCAGTGGTTAAGAATCTGCCTGACAATGCAGGGGATGTGGGTTCGATCCCTGGTCCGGGAAGATCCCACATGCCGCGGAGCAACTAAGCCTGTGTGCCACAACTACTGAGCCTGTGCTCTAGAGCCCGTGCTCTGCAACAATAGAAGCCACTGCGATGAGAAGCCCGCGCACCGCAATGAAGAGTAGCCCCCACTCAATGCAACTAGAGAAAGCTCACACACAGCAAAGAAGACCCAATGCAACCACAAATAAATAATAAATAAAAGGGTCAATTGTACATTTAAAAAAAAAAGAGGAATTCAAGCAGAACATAAGCAAAGATATTCAAGTTGGAGGAACTCAAATTAGTGTTTCCAGATAAAAGATATATAACTAAATTTGAATTTCAGATAAACAACAGTTCAAATGTAATTATATTTTTATTTGCTAGATCTGCTCACCCTACCTCCAGTGGAATTTTAATACCTCTCTAGAGCAGCATTCAAAACTCATCTTCCATCTTATTTAAGTGTGTAGGCTTGGGCCAAAGAACTGTTGACCTTGAAAAAAGAGGACGAAGCCAACAACCAACTATCACTCTTGAATTATATTTAGAGGCAAAATTTACAAGTATGATCTATATCAACAATTGGTTTAAATGCAATTTAATTTTGAGTATCAAACCTGCACATGAATAATGACATGCCTGCTTTACAAAAGAATCCAATATACAGATATGTAAAATTTAGCAAGCTTGCCTAATATATAACAGAGTCAAATAAACCTGGGTATGAATCTCATTTCCACTTTATCAGGGTCAGTTTGGAAAACTTACAAAATTTGCCTCAGAGTTCCACATTTGTACAGTGAGAATTATATATATATATATATATATATATATATATATATATATATATAGACACACACACACACACACATATATATGTGTATATATATATATATATATATATAAATCATTACATATAATCATTCTATGAGGATTTAATAATAATAGATTTATAAAGGACTTGGCACAGAACCTGGTCTTTAGAAGTAGTCAATAAATATTACTTACTAGTTCATTCAATCCATATCTATGTTCCAGAATACATCAGTTGCATAAAACAAAACATACCAGTTATAATTATTTTTAAACAAACTTTATAAGTGTTTCTCTTCCTATTGAGTAGGAAGAGAATTTTGGAAAACGCTACCAATCATTCCATTGTTCAAATCTGTCCCTCTAACAAGGTTAGTTCAACAGAAACGAAAAACAGGATATGAATTCTTGATTCCTGGCACTCTGCTTTACTAGGATGAGCTCTCCTCTTCTGAGTCAGCCACTAATCAGATCTCTTTGCCTCTTCTATCCTACAATTTATGCAGTGACATTTTCTAATGATAATTGCTTTGTAAGGAGTGGACTGCTTCAGTGTTAAAACCTATTTGCTGAAACAGGACAGACAAAGAGAAGATGTCTAGCAATGTGAGCACCCAGGCCCTCAAAATTGTATTTTGTATAAGTGAGATGCTTTGGCCAGTATTGCCATAGCCAAAATTACCTCTGACATTTCCAAATGTCATAGTTGATCCACTCTTAACAGCTATATTTTTAAATGTTTTCAAAGGAAGACTTCCAAAAGTCATGTCTAAGCTAGAGGAAGCATAGCAATTTTAGCTCAGGGTCTCTCAAAAAAAAAAAAAAAAAAAAATAGCCGAGCTATTTAACATGCATTTGGAATGTTCATTATCAGTAGTTGAGAATCTTCACAAAGTTCAACATAGAAAATGTTTAATGTTATTAGTGAGAAGCTGACACTTTCATACGTTGAATCTCTATATGGCTGACTTAGTTTTACTCTATTCTATGCCTATATATTTCCAGCCATGACATTTCACTAAATCCTTCTATGGATCAAATGTTTGTATCCCACCAAAATTCATATGTTGAAGCCCTATCCCTCAATGTGATGGTATTAGAAGGTGGGGCCCTTGGGTGCTAGTTAGGATTAGATATGACCATGAGGGTGGAGCCCCCATGAATGGGATTAATGGTTTTATGAGAGTCAACAGAGAGCTTGCTTCCACTCTCTGCTCTTTACCATGTGAAAATAGAGAAGTTAGCAATCTGCAACTCGGAAGAGGGCCCTCACCAGAACTTGTCCATACTGGCACCCTGATCATTGACTTGCAGGATCCAGAACTGTGAGAAATAAGTTTCTGTTGTTTATAAGCCACCCGTCTATGGTACTTTGTTATAGCAGCCCAAACTGATTAAGACGACCCTCATCCATAGTAATAGATGTTGTAAGCCTAGTCTAACAAAGTAGACTAGTCTCTCTTGACCATATAACTGACCTGAAAATTAGAAGGTGACATAACCCAGGCCAATCAGAATTATTCTGTGAAATTGTATAAATGGACGCCATCTCTTTTCTCAGTCATGGGTCACTAAACTGGAATGACATAATTTTGAAGCTCTCTGTGGCTATGCCATCATTTCCCTCACCACATGGAGAAAGCCAGTCTATTGTAGGAAGCCAACACACCAACAGAAGCAGAAACAAGTAATGGAGAAGAGATGGGCCAGAGAGACAGACCAAGAAAAAATATCATTCTTTGAATCCACAGTGTTCTTAAAGACAATATTACCCTCTTGGAATTCTTGGTTACATGCATCATTCAATAAAATCTCATGTTAAAACTAGTTTATTTGGGTTTCTGTCGCTGTAATATAATAATATCTTGATCATACTATTTAGCCCACCTAAACAAAAAAAGGATTCATATTTTATAGTAAAGCAAGTCTTAAATATTGCTTTGAAGATTCAATCACTATTGCCACATGATATTCTTAATAACATAAATGGATTTAGATAAGCTCTTTATTTACAGCACAGTAGAGTTCAACTGGAAAGTTCCATTGCAGTAATCATAAGCACACATTTTATCAGTGCCAAAATCTATTCAGATAGCCCTTGCCTTTGTGCATGAATTATATGCATGAATTTATATGACAAGACTTTGAAACTTTTGCAGGATGGAAATGTGTGTCATTTCACCTTCACATACTCCTCAGGTGGGCCAATTTGTAGGAATAACTTCTGAGTTTTAAAATAATAAAATATTTGTCCTCTCTTTCCAGAAGTCAGACAACCAGTATAAAAATGTTTTTGTTTGTTTATCAGTGGTTATAGCATAATGAGTTGAATAGTGCTCCCCAAAAGTTATGTCCACATGGAACCTCAGAATGTGACCTTATTTGGAATAAGGATCTTTGCAGATACAATTAAAGTAGGATCTTAAGATGAAATCATCCCAGATTACTGTGGGTCTCTTATAAAAAAAAAAGCACACAGAAAAGGAGAAGACACAGAGAGACACAAAGAAGAAGGCCCTGTGAAGATGGAGGCAAAGACTGAAGTGATGCAGCCAGAAGACTAGGACCACCAACAATTGCTAGGAGCCACCAAAAGCTAGGAAGAGGCAAGTAAGAATTCGTCCCCAGAGCCCTTGGAGGGAGCACGGCTTTGCCAACACCTTGATTTTGGGTTTCTAGCTTCCAGAACTGTGAAAGAATAAATTTCTGTTGTTTTAAATCAACAAGTTTATGGTAATTTGTTATGGCAGCCCAAGGAAACATCATATAGTAATGCATATTTCCTATAATTAATTTGAGTGTTCTTTCTGTTGGTTTCCTGGTGGCTCTCAAGATTAGGGTTTTAACACTAAGAAAATCTATCATGACACATTTTGCCATGCGTGAAATTTTCTGGGAGTTTTGACCTATTTTTCCCTGGATGATTATTTTTATGAAATTTTTTGATTTCATTTATGATTATTTTTATGAAATATATTTCATATATATATATAAAATATATTCTTCAGCTAAACTGCATTTTTCAACTATATTTCTATAACTGGCTTTCTTAAGCTTTATATTTGAACAAGATGTCTGCTAAATATTAATTTATACTCTCATTCAGAAAGTGTTTTTTAAGTCTTGTAGTTAACAATTCCATAATCAATTTATTTTTCTGCCTTAGCTCAGGTTTGTTTTGGGGTCCCTGTGAGTTCGTAAATCCTATTTCGTATATGAAAATCTCTCAGCTCCTTTACTCACTATGATCTTCATTGGCTTCCGTTTCCCAGCATCAAGATAACAATTAAAATATTTGAAGGGCATTTTAAAATTTATGAAGCATTTCTGCATACAACATGCCATCAGTATAAGTAAATGTACCTAATATAATTCCACCCTTATAACACTAGGAATCTCTGGTTTTTAAATAAACTAATAGTATGGATAATACTTCTGGGATTCTTCTTGTGGTTTGCTTATCTTATATATCACATGTCCCCCAGTGCCAACAAAAGTGTTTTTTGTATAATAACTATCCACTAAATGTTTGTTTAACAGATGGATAAATAAGTAAATGATTTTCTATTCTTATTCCAGAGACAAACGCAGCCTCAAATTAAATACTTCCCTTCCACCTCCACATTGTTTGCTGTAGACAGCACTAAGAGAGGAACAAGGAATGCCATGGGTGAGGAGGGGCAACACTGAAGGCTGTAGTTTTCCCCAGACCTTTCAAAACCAGCATGAAAAATCATGGACTGAGAGTAGAGTTTCCTAATTTGAAGTCTGAAAGGGGCTCCTGGGAATAGTCTATAAGAAATTTGCTATAAAAATTTACATATATTCCTAGAGAGGAACTGCATAACTTTCAACAGATTCTCAAAAGGTTCTTGATCTAAAAACAAGTTTAGAACTACTGATTCATAGGCTTCAGTAATACAAATCAAAGAGAAACATATAATGTATGCACTGAAAACATTTTTTATTGCTCAAGAAAAAAGCTATAAAGCTATGAAATAGATATCTGTGCAGCTAGCTGAAACAGTCAGTGTTCAAGTCATACTCTGTAGCATTATTTTCTTAATAGATGGGCATCCCATTGTAAAACTGCTGTCAGGACCAGAGTTATCTGTCAAATGTTTCCAGTCTCATGGTGAGAAATTTATACTACATGTAACTGCAAATACAGGAGGCTTGATTCAACCAGCAAATAGCTAAATTAATTTTACAGCCAGATACCTTACTATGGAACTACTCATGATTTTTTCCCATATTTGTTACTTTATCTTAATAGTCTCATCCTTATTTGTATTCAGATATAATTGACATTATAAAGAGTATGCATCCATCTCTACCTGAAATCCATATATATACAAAATCCCCTACTAAGCACTTTTAATAAGTATTTGAAACAAAAAATATTTATTAAGTATAATATGTCCACCATCCTGGAGATTTTTTCCTTTCAGACTTCCTCCCATTTCTTGTAGTTGGCTTTTCTTTTCTGAGTTTAGATCTGGGTCCTTCTGGTCCCCTTCGTATAACAGAACAAGCACTGCTAGCTCCCTCAGAAGAAATGAAACAAGAAATTGGGGGCAACTCCAATCATACTTTCAAGGTCTCTCGCATCCTCCCACATTACTACACAAAACATAATAAATACCTCAGATCATTTCCTGCTTCTGCTATACTCTGTGATAAGAAACAAGTCACAAAGGACAATATATTCCTAGAGAGGAACTGCAGGTCCACCCTGATCAATACCAAGAACAACAAAATTTGCTTGATACCTGCCAAAGTGTAAAACTAATTCATGATGTCACTGAATGTGGTTACACATTTTTGCATGTTGACTGCAAAACTAAAATTTTC
This sequence comes from Lipotes vexillifer, assembly GCF_000442215.2. Taxonomy (NCBI): domain Eukaryota; kingdom Metazoa; phylum Chordata; class Mammalia; order Artiodactyla; family Lipotidae; genus Lipotes; species Lipotes vexillifer. The sequence continues at coordinate 79,962 of NW_006789288.1, forward strand.
GAAAGATGTAAGGCCAAGTGAAAAAGGGGAATCAAGGACACATGTTTTAAAATCCTAAAACAGAAGAATTCTTCCACACCTGTAACTTTCCATTTAAATGCTAATTTGTCCATTATAATATTCACACTTGGTGCTTTCCTTCTTCATACCCCACATATAACAGCATTCATTTTGTGGGGGACTTCAGGAGAAGACACACATCCTAAGTTTCTACTTTAACCCTCACTGTAATAAGCTTACAATGGGCATTAAGTAATTCTTTTACTGAAGGGGGAAGTTTCTCTAAGAAATGTAGAAACAAAGGATTCAAGAATGTACCTGGCAGATAAGTAGTTAAGCATGTGATCTACAAAGGCACACAAGGACAAAAACAAAAGGCATTAGTACTGTTAATACTTTCCAGTGTCCCTTTTTGAAGTCTGAAATCAATGAGGTAATGTCTGCAGTAGTGAAGAACTACATGAACAGCTTTTTACCTAAAATATCCAAGTAGGCAAAAGCTATTTCCAAATGTACCTTTCTAACCAGTTTAGTATTTAGTGAGTACTTAGCTCACAGGGTAAAATTTACTCCTTTATTTCTGAGGCAAGTTCCCCAATTATAATTTTTCCTTGATACAAAAGGGACATAACCTTTCCTCCAAGAATCTCGGAACAATTAAAGAAGCAAAAACGAAAGAAAATTTTAAATACTCATAAAGCCACCTCCCAGAGAGAAACACTCAATATTTATCATTTTAGACCTTTTATAATATAGAGGCATTGTGGATAAAAATGATCCATTGGCCACATGCAATCTTCCATATTCTCTTCCCATTCTACACATGCCACATATTGAAGATGGCAGTGCCACAGAAGTAAGAAGCTGAGCTCTTCCATTAACACAAGGAAGGTTACCACCAAACGTCCAATTAGACTGATATGTGAGTAAAAAATAAGCACGTTAAGAAAAATAAAATAAGCATGTTAAACAATGTGAGATTTTCACATTGATTTATTTGGCAACAATTAGCTTACTCTGACTAATACAGTAACTGGTACTCTGAAATGAGCCATTGCCTTGACAAATCCTTAAATATACGTCATTAGCTGAGCAGTTAGATGTTGAGTGGTGAGGCCACTGATATCAGAGGTTAAAAACAATGAGCCTTATACATAATGGAAAGTAGTTAGAATAAAGAAGCAGTGTGTTGGCTACAATTATATGAGGGCAGCTAACTATTACAAGAAATAGATATGCCTAGGAGAGAATTTGCTGACTTGCAAGGAAATAGTCAACAATTTGGAGCCTTGAAAAACTGGAAAATCTGATCACTTCCAGAAACCACATAGTAAGACATAACACAGAGAAGGCTGTTGAAGAACCAAAGCCCTTTAAGACATAGCCTTGTGAAGAAGACAGAATAAGGAAGTGGATTTTTAGCTTTGACAGGACTTTAGATTGCCTCTGTTAGAAAGAAGGTGAGAATAAGAGTAAGAATAAAACGTATATTTCATGACTAGAAGCAAAAATTCTTTTGCTGTGCAAAGGCTTTTAAGTTTAATTAGGTCCCATTCGTTTATTTTTTTTAATTCTCATTACTCTAGGAGGTGGGTCAAAAAAGATCTTGCTGTGATTTATGTCAAAGAGTTTTTTTCCTATGTTTTCTACTAAGAGTTTTACAGTTTCTGGTCTTAAATTTAGGTCTTTAATCCATTTTGAGTTTATTTTTGTGTATGGTGTTGGGGAGTGTTCTAATTTCATTCTTTTACATGTAGCTGTCCAGTTTCCCCAGCACCACTTATTGAAGCGACTGTCTTTTCTCCATTGTATATCCTTGCCTCCTTTGTCATAGATTAGGTGACCAAAGGTGCGTGGGTTTATCTCTGGGCTTTCTATCCTGTTCCATTGATCTATATGTCTGTTTTTGTGCCTGTACCATACTGTCTTGACTATACTGTCTGGTAGCTTTAAATAGCAGCCATTTATTATTCCTTCATGAGTCAATGGGTCAGGTGGGTACTTCTGCTAGTCTGAACAGGTCCAGCTGATCTTGACTGGGCTTGCTCGTGCTTCTTTAATCAGCTGGTGGGTCAGCTGGGGACTGGTCAGGGCTGGGATGACCTGGCCCCACCTCCACTGCCACAAGCCATCCCAGGCTTGCTCTCATGACAGAAGAAAAAGTCTAAAAGAGGCAAAGCCCCTTGTGGTTTGGGCTTAAAACAGTCACTTCCACTGAATTCTTTTAGCCAAAGCAAGTCAAAATTACAGCCCAGATTCAAGAGGTGAGGAAAAAGACACCACTCATTGAATGGAAGAGATGCAAGCATTGTAACAGGATAATGGGATGGAGAGTTGGGGTCCTTTTTGGCAATTAATCTACACAAGATCTTGTTCAGAGCCTAGAAATTGAAGCCAACTATTCACTGAACCAACCCCAAGCCTACTCCTACTTCTCTTTGATGTTACTTACTTCATGTCTCCAAATATCCTGCTTCTCTAGCCCTTCCAGTGGGACCTTAATTGTGAGATTTCTATGCCTCACAATCCTTGAAACTGATTTCTATGTATTTTAGTTTAGTTATTTATTTACAACAAAATTACTGAGCACTATGCTAAGTGTCAGAAGCACAGCAGTAAGCATGGCACAGTCTCTGTCCTCAATGAACTCTCAGAGTAATGGAGGACACACAGAAATAATTACACTTAGAAAATAATATGGGTGTGTAATGACAGAGATATTTAGAAAGGAATAACGGAAGCTCAGAATGACCCCTAAATAGCTTGGAAAAAGCAGAGGGAAGAGGTCAGGTAAGATTTCCTGAAAAGATGATTTTAAGCTGAATCTCAGATCAGCTATGTCGATAAAGAAAACGTGGAGGACATTCCAGTCCAAGCTGCAGACTAAACAAAGGCATAGACATGAAAAACAGTCATGAGGGATGCCTCAGTGGGAGAGGGAACTACAGGTAATTCAACATTGCTGGAGTGTAAAGGAAAAGAAAGGAAATGGTGAGAGAGGAGACTTCAAGTTTATATTTTGGAAACATTATTGGCAGCGGTGTAGATGGAACGTAGGGCAGAGGAAAAGATTGAGAGAAGAAAAACTAGAAAGTGAAGCTAGTTCTTTCTTATCACTTTCTATCATATGCTAAAATCTACATGCTTACTATGTTTACTATTGATTTCTTCTCTCCAGCAGAAAGTAACTCTGCAAAGGCAAGGAATTTTGTCTACTTTTTTCATGGGTGCATCCTAAGCATGTTAAATACTTTCCTGGCACACAGTAGACACCTAATCATAATATTCACCTAAGAAAATGTTCATTCAATAAATATTTGCTGAACGAATGAATGAAACTTAACCTGAGTTTCCCAGAAAACAAACCATGAGTTAAAGCTTATCTACTAATATTTTATGGGGTCATTCAATCCAGAATATGTGGAAGAAAAGGAAGTGAAACAGCAAAACAAATGCAAGGGATGAATTACTGAGTTGGCCATAGCTTTAAAGAAAATAAAGGTCAGTTTCTTATCATGAAGGACTTGTCCAGATAGCCTCCATAGAATCACTGTGCCTTGGAAAAGTCCTTCAGATACAGGAAGGGAAAGAAATTTACCTGCCAGTTTTCCATCTCTTGTATCTCATTGGTCAAAACTCATTCCAGAGTGTTGATCCTTGCCCGGTGCCTCCAGTCAGATGCTGGAGAAGCCAGATCTCAGGCCCTTGGTTCAGTGCTTCATCTGGGCCTGGGTGTGTAAGGAGCCAGAGCCTCCACAAGTGCAGTCGGTAAGGCTTTAGTACAAGAGATGCAGATGCTGCTATTGCAGCTGCAAGCAAAAGGGCAAGAGAGTAACAGAACTGAGTAAATCTACAGATACAATACAGAACAAATGAATAAAAGAGCATCAGACATAAAGTAGAGATGAACACAGTAGCTTCGATTATCTCTTATGTTCGGCAAAGGTATACAGAGCAAACTGCAATTAAAAAAAAAAAAAACCTTTGACCTGTATTTAACATACTTAGCTCCATAGAGTATTCTCTCCCACACCCAAACCCCTTTGCTGGGTTCAGGAGTTCTACTCCAAAACCTACTCCAAAAATTCCACTTCAGGACTCAGTAGAAGCCATCAGAGCGTGCTAGGACCTATTCTCTTCCACAATTACTCCTTCACATTAGCCATTTTCCCCTGATGGGATGGAAGTTCCAAAGCCTGAAATGTTTGATTTCACCTTCTCTCTCTGCAAACTATACTGCAGAGGTATTCTGAAGAAATATTGTATCTGTCATATCATTCTTGTGATCTCTTCCTTGACTCCTAATAACCTTGAGTTTCTCAGTTTATAAATATCAAAAGCAAGGTTTAATTAAGTTCTTTGTGGAAAATAAGGATAGACCCCAAAATAAATAAATAAATACAAATAGACCTACCAGTTCCCAATATCTGGCAATAGCTGTTCTATGAAATTTAAGACTCTAAGTAAAAAAAATGTGGTCTTGATAATGGCTGCCATAACCTCAAGGATCTACCCTGATATTGAAATAGCATTGTAGGAGAAGTTTTATACCTTTGGAACTTTTAAAAACTCTGTAAAATGGGGGGTAGTAATAGTACCTACTTCACAAGATTGCTGCAAGGATTAGATGAACTTGCACACGATTGATTTACAAGATTTTTCTGATGCACTCTTGACTTTTACTTGCAGCTGCCCCTGCAAGTATAAATTGAAAGGGGCCTTTGATATCGAACCCAAGTATAAACTGAAAGGAGTCTGAGAAAAATAATACATCTGGAGAAAACGACCCTTTCATTCCTAGAATCACACTTCTCCTCATACCACAAAGCCTGTTACTGAGTCAGGCATGTCAGCCTTCGTTCCCCAGGTGCACGGTGGACCTACTCTCTGTTTTCCAGACATATTCAGGCTCATTGGTGGACACAGCCTGAGCCCAAGCTGGAACTTCTACCGAATACAAAATTAGGGCTTTAAAAATTTCTATGTCACTAATAAAATTTCTCCTTGCTCATCCTTGTATTGAACAGTCATAAATGTGAATGAGGTCTAACATTTTTGCCCAAATTTTTACCTGATTATAAAGGTAATGTTTCATTATTTTTATGTCTGCTGCAGAATATTTGCTTTTCCTAAAAGGCCTTAACTAGTCACCTATTGTCCCCTTGGTACTATCTATACAAGTTGGATTGTGTCACTAATTATGTTGTGGGGAAACAGCTGAATGGTCCAAGACTTTCTTTGGGCCTGGATAATGGAGGGTCAGATCACAGCATATGATCCAAACATTCTATTTTTTAATAGAGCAATTCAAGTAACATTAAAAAGATGAACAAATCGTTAACATGCCTTCACATATTTAAATGTAGAACAAGATTTAAAGACACCAAATACCTAAAAAGGATTAAACAACAACTCGTCATAATTTAGAATAATCGATAAAGAGTGGCAATACTAGACAAGAGTGCTAACAAGATTAGACGTACAAGCTACTAATTGGAAGTAATGTATAATTATTATGTGGGTGTGTTTCATGGAAACTGATACCGTGGCCAACAAAATGAAATAAAAGATTTGTATAATCCGTATTCATGACCTATTCCAGTTCACAAAGCCATCACCAGAGGCGATGTTTACACATCACCTGTTTACACAGTGGGAAGTATCTAATGTCAAGTTAACCCTCCTGCACTCCTAAACATGTGCAATATGACATATGGAAGCCTAATTAAAGCAATAAACCTCACTTTCTATGTTAGCCATTCTGCAAGATTTTCATACAGCATTACACAGCAGAAAGCTTCACTTGAATATCTAAGAAGCATCTCAAATTTAACATGTCCAAAACTGAACTCCTAATTACCCCCTCAAACTGCTCTCCCTACACTGCTTTCCCCTCTCAGTCAATGGCAACTTCATTATTCAGGCTGCTCAGGCCAAAAACCCTTGAGTCAACCTTCTCCATTCTCCATCCCTTAGTCAATCTAAACCTGGCAGCTTTCCCCACAAAAACACGTCCTGGACCGGGCCACCTCTTACCACCTCTACCACCAGAACCCTAGCACGAGCCACCAAGGTCCTCCCTCTTTGATTGTTGCACTAGCCTTCTGACTGGTCTCATTGCTTCTATGCTTCCATGCTACAGGTATTTTTCTCCACATAGGATTCAGAGATCCCTTTAACATAGTGTGAGAGTATGTTACTCCTTTGTACAAATTCCTTCAGTGCCTTTCCATCTCGCTAAAAGTAAACCCCAAAGCCTTGTATACTGGCCTACCCTCTTCTCAAGCTCTCTGCTGTTACCTCCTTCCGCTCTCTTCCTGTTCACTCTACTCCAGCCACACCAGCTATTCCTCACTGGTTTGTTCCTCAAGCAGGCCATGCATGTTCCTGCTGCAAGGCCTATGCCTTTGCTATTCCTTCCTAGGGATGCTCTTCTATCAGATACCCACATGGCTCACTCTGACAGTTTCTTCATGTCCTTGCTCAAATACACTCAATTCCTGTTACTCACAGTAGTAATGTTCTATGTGTTATGCTCCATAATGTAACAGCGCCTAGAACATAGAAGGCACCCCAAACATAACTGTTAAATGAATGAATGATATTGGTCAGGAGGGAGGAAGCAGCTTTATATCAACTGTTCAGAAACAAAAGACGTCATCAAGGAAGACTGCAACCCCACGTAGATGCCAAGTCAGAAACCTAGGAAACTAGGTACCCTCTCCCATGAAGAACTCTTAGAGAGGGGCTAAGGAAAGAATTGGTAAGATCAATTATATCTTACCAAAAAGGACAATTTTTATTATCAAACAAAGTATCCAAGGGGGAAAACATTGCCACGATCTGCCCCCACATGGGAAGCTGAGGTTCCCATTACATTACAACCTCCTGTGTTACCTAATTCCTGCAGGCTAACATGGGGAGAGAGATTAAGATCTCTAAAATGTCTAGTGTAAAGCACAAGACAATACATTCAGTTTGAAAAATTCAAGCAATGAATTATTTCTCCCTTAAATCCACATATGTATATGCTACTCAGAACCCACTGTGCTGCCTGAAACCTTGTTTTCTCTTAAACATTCTAGAAATTCTACGTTTCCAGAATGGCTACATTCATAACAAGTTTATAATTCACGGAGGCTTCACTGAGGTTTAGGCCTCCCCAACTCGGAAAGACTTGGATTCAGGTGCACAGGAGGAGGGCAGCAATACTGTGTTTTTTCTCTATTCTAAGATGCACATCTCTGAAATAGAGATGCATTTTAGGGTCTTAGGATCCTTGGGTCTTAGCATTGTCATCTTCTTTTCTATTATATACATTGAATAATGCATAACCTTAGAACCACTGGTGTCTTAGATTCAGTGAAATGTGTTTAAAGCAAACTTAGAAGTATCAGCCAGAGCCAGATGAATTGTACCAATAGAGGCTTTTGTCAGATGCTCACAAAATGAGGATCTTTTTGTGAGATGCTGACTAGAGTGTCTGGCCTGAATGCAAGTAGAAACCGTTTCCTTCAGGCTAAGGGATTTTCAAATCTATCTGAAGAAGGACCCATCTACCTCAGCTTGGAATGCAGGCAGGATGAAAGTCAAGTTCTCCAAGCCCTCCGCTTCCTTGCAGCCTGAGACCAGAATCAGGGTTCTTATAGTAGGTCTTTCGACTAAGTCTCTAACACCCAGAGTAACAATTACCATATACCCCAGGCTGGTTTTTTTTTTGTTTTTTTTGGTTTTTTTTGCGGTACACGGGCCTCTCACCACTGTGGCCTCTCCCGCTGCGGAGCACAGGCTCCGGACCCGCAGGCCCAGCGGCCATGGTTCACGGGCCCAGCCGCTCCGCAGCATGTGGGATCCTCCCGGACCGGGGCACGAACCCGTGTGCCCTGCATCGGCAGGCGGACTCCCAACCACTGCGCCACCATGGAAGCCCACCCCAGTTTTGCTAACAGTAAATACTTAGCAGCTAGAGCTCCTTAGCATATGGACATCATCTTGTTTCCTTCTCATCATTCAAACTCACATATTAGAAAGATGATTTAATATGTCTTCATACATTCCTTCATTAATATTTTAAACTATGTAATTTAAAATGTCTTTTAAAGGTGAGAAATTTTGTCCAAGGGAAGAATAATAAAAGTATCTTCTATATCTAGTATCTTTCATATTTATCTTCCAAATTTAGAACATTCTGAGCTGTAAATTTTAATTTTAGATTAAAAGGAAGTGGGTTCCTTATTAAAAGGAAGTGGGTTTATACAACCTTTTAATAAGATTCTTAAATAATATCTCACACAGACTAGTATCTATTTTCAGAAAAAAAGTCATTCTTATGAAGAAATCTTATCTTTACTCTGGTACTTCTTGATACTTTCATGACTATGTTGCGTGGAGGCCTCCTGGGGAAAGCAGTCACAAAAGAAACAAGCCTAAGAGCTCATGAGCCTGGACAAGCTAAAGCCAAATCCATGGAAAAACATCCTCTCTCAGACTGATGCTGCCCTCCTGTATCTCGGCAGAGTACTCAAACACAGCAGGCAATTAAGAGACTGTTCAAGAATCTGTGTACAGCAATTGAAATCCTGGGCACTGAATTTCAAAACGACTGTCACCACTGCAGGGAACAGAGTTAGGAAATAGGACAGAAACAGGAGGCTCTACAGAATATTCAGAGGGCACTTAAACTAAGTCAATTTTCTCTCAAAAAAAGGATGGCAGCTTCATCTTCTCAACAAAGGCTCTAAATAGTAATGATAGGGGACTTCCCTGGCGGTCCAGTGGTTAAGACTTGCCTTCCAAAGCAGTGGGTGTGGGTTCAATCCCTGGTTGGGGAGCTAAGATCCCACATGCCTGGCTGCCAAAAAAACAAAACTTAAAACAGAAGCAATATTGTAACAAATTCAATAAGGACTTTAAAAATGGTCCAACAAAAAAAAATTTTTTAATAAATAGTAATGATGGTTATCACTGCAAGTAAGTCTTGACATTCTAACTCCTTTGAGTTCCCTTATGTTGTTCAATAGATACACAGTTAAAAGGCATTTTTTAAATCTTAGGTTGGATGGTGCAATCATATCAGAGCTTCTTGAATGGATCAAAGAAGCACCAACATTTTTTATTAGGAAGAAAATGCCTCATGAATAAACAAAAGTCTCCAAACTATGTCTTCATTGGTGATTATTCTATAATGTTTTTAAAATAGCTCATATACCACTAAACATCAATTTACTCCATTTAAAGCTGAATAAAGATAACAATTTTTCTGGGGTAATTTAAAAATAAATATTGAAAAGTAAAAATGAAGATCACTAATGCTTTTCTTTCTTATTCTCTTCCCTTAACCTCTCCTAACCTCTATGGAGGGACTAATGCCTTGTGTGTGTGTGGCTTTTTTTTTTAAAATCAGACCACTTGCCCTTCATTTGATGAACCCACTTCTTTACTTCATTCCTCTTGAAATTGTTACAAGAAAGCAATTTCTTACTATTCACTCTAGGAAATTAGTTTTAGATCAAAACAGTTTTAAGGTCTGACCATGCAGTTCAGGTTTGCTATCATGGCCTTTCAAGATAATGTCCATATAAGTCCAGCCAACTAATTAGCTGGCAGTCTTCTCCCTCTTATTTAATCATTTTTCAGTAAAAGCCAAGCTTTCTGACTCACTAGTTATGGAATTTTTCCTTGAATCTCAGTGATGCAAGAAAGCCTACAGTACTTAGTATGACACTTTTATTAACACAGTCATAACACATGCTGTCGGGCTTCCACGGTGGTGCAGTGGTTGAGAGTCCGCCTGCCGATGCAGGGGACACGGGTTCGTGCCCCGGTCCGGGAAGATCCCACATGCTGCGGAGCGGCTGGGCCCGTGAGCCATGGCCGCTGAGCCTGCGCGTCCGGAGCCTGTGCTCCGCAACGGGAGAGGCCACAACAGTGAGAGGCCCGCGTACCGCAAAAAAAAAAAAAAAAAAAAAAAAAAAAAAAACACATGCTGTCTCTAAAATTTCCTATTCAGGAAAACAAGACTTGCTTCCCCTAACTAAATTCTGTCTCAAAGTCTTCAACATCTCTAATCTAATTAAATAATATAGCAAGATGGTCTTACACACTAAGGTCAGGCACTTCATTTTTCTTCCCACCATCACATCCTTCTAAACCCATTTTTCAAATTTACAAATAGACTACCGATCAAGTTAGGGTTCTCATCTTGTTGACATATGTAGAACAGGCTTTGGCTCCCTAGAGATCATTTAAACACTACATAATAAACGTATACACATGAATGCTATCTGTTTGTGTATATGCGTATGGTTGTGTTTTTTAACATATAATGATATTTAAATTCTGTATTTGATTGGCTATCATTTAATTCTGTTCTTTAAACAATAAAAATTAATTGGCTTCTATACAAGAAATTATATGTCAAAAGATTTTCAAAGCACCTCTAATTTATTTTTTTTTTTCCTTTTTAACATACTTATTGGAGTATATTGCTTTACAATGGTGTGTTAGTTTCTGCTTTATAACAAAGTAAATCAGCTATATATATATACATATCTCTCCATATCTCCTCCCTCTTGCATCTCCCTCCCACCCTCCCTATCCAACCCCTCTAGGGGTCACCAAGCACCGAACTGATCTCCCTGGGCTATGCGGCTTCTTCCCACTAGTTATCTATATTACATTTGGTAGTATATAAAAGTTCATGCCACTCTCTCACTTCGTCCTGGCTTACCCTTCCCCATCCCCGTGTCCTCAAGTCCATTCTCTACGTCTGCTTCTTTATTCCTGTCCTGCCCCTAGGTTCTTCAGAACAATTTTCTTTTTTTTTTACATTCCATATATATGTGTTAGCATACGATATTTGTTTTTCTCTTTCTGACTTACTTCACTCTGAAAGACAGACTCTAGGTCCATCCACCTCACTACAAATAACTCCATTTCATTTCTTTTTATGGCTGAGGAATATTCCATTGTATCTATGTGCCACATCTTCTTCATCCATTCAACTGTCGATGGACACTTAGGTTGCTTCCATGTCCTGGCTATTGTAAATAGAGCTACAATGAAAATTGTAGTACATGACTCTTTTGGAATTATGGTTTTCTCAGGGAATATGTCCAGTAGTGGGATTGCTGGGTCGTATGGTAGTTCTATTTTTAGTTTCTTAAGGAACCTCCATACGGTTCTCCACAGCGTTTACATTCCCACCAACAGTGGAAGAGGGTTCTCTTTTCTCCACACCCTCTCTAGCATTTATTGTTTGTAGATTTTTTGATGATGGCCATTCTGAATGGTATGAGGTGATACCTCATTATAGTTTTGATTTGCATTTCTCTAATGATTAATGATGTTGAGCATTCTTTCATGTGTTTGTTGGCAATCTGTATATCTTCTTTGGAGAAATGTCTGTTTAGGTCTTCTGCCCATTTTTGGATTGGGCTGGGGTTTTTTTGGTATTGAGCTGCATGAGCGGCTTGTAAATTTTGGAGGTTAGTTCTTTGTCAGTTGCTTCCTTTGCAAATATTTTCTCCCATTCTGAGGGCTGTCTTTTCATCTTGTTTATGGTTTCCTTTGCTGTGCAAAAGCTTTGAAGTTTCACTAGGTCCGATGTGTTTATTTCTGTTTTTATTTCCATTGCTCTAGGAGGTGGGTCAAAAAGGAACTTGCTGTGATTTACGTCATAGAGTGCTCTGCATATGTTTTCCTCTAAGAGTTTTATAGTGTCTGGACTTACATTTAGGTCTTTAATCCATTTTGAGCTTATTTTTGAGTATGGTGTTAGGGAGTGTTCTAATTTCATTCTTTTACATGTAGCTGTCCAGTTTTCCCAGCAACACTTATTGAAGAGGCTGTCTTTTCTCCATTGTATATCCTAGCCTCCTTTATCAAAGATAAGGTGACCATATGTGCATGGGTTTATCTCTGGGCTTTCTTTCTTGTTCCATTGATCTATATTTCTGTTTTTGTGCCAGTACCATACTGTCTTGAATACTGTAGCCTTGTAGTGTAGTCTGAAGTCCAGGAGGCTGATTCCTCTAGCTCCATTTTTCTTTCTCAAAATTGCTTTGGCTACTCGGGGTCTTTTGTGTTTCCATACAAATTGTGAAATTTTTTGTTCTAGTTCTATGAAAAATGTCATTGGTAGTTTGATAGGGATTGCACTGAATCTGCAGATTGCTTTGTGTAGTATAGTCATTTTAACAATGTTGATTCTTCCAATCCAAGAACATGGTATATGTTTCTTTCTTCAGTGTCTTATAGTTTTCTGCATACAGGTCTTTTGTCTCCTTAGGTAGGTTTATTCCTAGGTATTTTATTCTTTTTGTTGCAATGGTAAACGGGAGTGTTTCCTTAATTTCTCTTTCAGATTTTTCATCATTAGTGTATAGGAATGCAAGAGATTTCTGTGCATTAATTTTGTATCCTGCTAGTTTACCAAAATCGTTGATTAGCTCTAGTAGTTTTCCAGTAGCATCTTTAGGATTCTCTATGTAGTATCATGTCATCTGCAAACAGTGACGACTTTACTTCTTCTTTTCCAATTTGGATTCCTTTTATTTCTTTTTCTTCCCTGCTTGCTGTGGCTAAAACTTCCAAAACTATGTTGAATAAGAGTGGTGAGAGTGGGCAACCTTGTCTTGTTCCTGATCTTAGTAGAAATGATTTCAGTTCTTCACCATTGAGAACGATGTTGGCTGTGGGTTTGTCACATATGGTCTTTATTATGTTGAGGTAAGTTCCCTCTATGCCTACTTTCTGGAGGGTTTTTATCATAAATTGTTGAATTTTTTCGAAAGCTTTTCCTGCATCTATTGAGATGATCATATGGTTTTTCTCCTTCTATTTGTTAATACATTTTATCACATTGACTGATTTGTGTATATTGAAGAATCCTTGCATTCCTGGGATAAACCCCACTTGATCATGGTGTATGATCCTTTTAATGTGCTGTTGGATTCTGTTTGCTACTATTCTGTTGAGGATTTTCGCATCTATGTTTATCAGTGACATTGGCCTGTAGTTTTCTTTCATTGTGACATCTTTGTCTCATTTTGGTATCAGGGTGATGGTGGCCTCACAGAATGAGTTTGGGAGTGTTCCTCCCTCTGCTATACTTTGGAAGAGTTTGAGAAGAATGGGTGTTAGCTCTTCTCTAAATGTTTGATAGAATTCGCCTGTGAAACCATCTGGTCCTGGGCTTTTGTTTGTTGGAAGATTTTCAATCACAGTCTCAGTTTCAGTGCCTGTGATTGGTCTGTTTATATTTTCTATTTCTTCGTGGTTCAGTCTCGGAAGGTTGTGCTTTTCTAAGAATTTGTCCATTTCTTCCAGGTTGTCCATTTTATTGGCACAGAGTTGCTTGTAGTGATCTCTCATGATCCTTTGTATTTCTGCAGTGTCAGCTGTTACTTCTCCTTTTTCATTTCTGATTCTATTGCATTGAGTCTTCTCCCTCTTTTTCTTGATGAGTCTGGCTAATGGTTTATCAATTTTGTTTATCTTCTCAAAGAACCAGGTTTTTGTTTTATTGATCTTTGCTATCCTTTCCTTCATTTCTTTTTCATTTATTTCTGATCTGATCTTTATGATTTCTCTCCTTCTGCTAACATTGGGGGTTTTTTTTGTTCTTCTTTCTCTAATTGCTTTACGTGTAAGGTTAGGTTGTTTATTTGAGAGGTTTCTTGTTTCTTGAGGTAGGATTGTATTGCTATAAACTCTCCTAGAACTGCTTTGCTGCATCCCATAGGTTTTGGGTTGTCGTGTTTTCATTGTGATTTGTTTCTAGGTATTTTTTTATTTCCTCTTAGATTTCTTCAGTAATCTCTTAGTTAATAAGTAGTGTATTGTTTAGCCTCCATGTGTTTGTATTTTTTACAGACTTTTTTCCTGTAATTGATATCTAGTCTCATAGCGTTGTGGTCTGAAAAGATACTTGATACAACTTCAATTTTCTTAAATTTACCAAGGCTTGATTTGTGACCCAAGATATGATCTATCCTGGAGAATGTTCCATGAGCACTTGAGAAGAAAGTGTATTCTGTTGTTTTTGGATGGAATGTCCTATAAATATCAATTAAGTCCATCTTGTTTAATGTGTCATTTAAAGCTTGTGTTTCCTTATTTATTTTCATTTTACATGATCTGTCCATTGGTGAAAGGGGTGTTAAAGTCCCCTACTATGATTGTGTCACTGTCGAGTTCCCCTTTTATGGCTGTTAGCATTTGCCTTATGTACTGAACTGCTCCCGTGTTGGGTGCATAAATATTTACAATTGTTATATCTTCTTCTTGGATTGATCCCTTGATCATTATGTAGTGTCCTTCTTTGTCCCTTGTAATAGTCTTTATTTTAAAGTCTATTTTGTCTGATGTGAGAATTGCTACTCCTGTTTTCTTTTGATTTCCATTTGCATGGAATATCTTTTTCCATCCCCTCACTGTCAGTCTGTATGTGTCCCTAGGTGTGAAGTGGGTCTCTTGTAGACAGCATATATATATGGGTATTGTTTTTGTATCCATTCTGTCAGTCTATGTCTTTTGGTTGGAGCATTTAATCCATTTACATTTAAGGTAATTATCGATATGTATGTTCCTATAACCATTTTCTTAATTATTTGGGGTTTGTTATTGTAGGTCTTTTCCTTCTCTTGTGTTTCCTGCCTAGAGATGTTCCTTTAGCGTTTGTTGTAAAGCTGGATTGGGGCGCTGAATTCTCTTAGCTTTTGCTTGTCTGTAAAGGTTTTAATTTCTCCATCGAATCTGAATGAGATCTTTGCTGGGTAGAGTAATCTTGGTTGTAAGTATTTCCCTTTCATCACTTTAAATATGTCCTGCCACTCCCTTCTGGCTTCCAGAGCTTCTGCTGGAAGATCAGCTGTTAACCTTATGGGGACTCCCCTGTATGTTATTTGTTGTTTTCCCCTTGCTGCTTTTAATAGTTTTTCTTTGTATTTAATTTTTGATAGTTTGATTAATATGTGTCTTGGTGTGTTTCTCCTTGGATTTATCCTGTATGGGACTCTGTGCTTCCTGGACTTGACTGACTATTTCCTTTCCCAATTAGGGAAGTTTTCAACTATAATCTCTTCAAATATTTTCTCAGTCCTTTCTTTTTCTCTTCTTCTGGGACCCCTATAATTCGAACGTTGGTGCATTTAATGTCGTCTAAGAGGTCTGTGAGACTGTCCTCAATTCTTTTCATTCTTTTTTCTTTATTCTGCTCTGCAGTAATTATTTCCACTACTTTATCTTCCAGGTCACTTATCCATTCTTCTGCCTCAGTTATTCTGCTATTGATTCCTTCTAGAGAATTTTTAATTTCATTTATTGTGTTGTTCATCATTGTTTCATTGCTCTTTAGTTCTTCTAGGTCCTTGTTAAATGTTTCTTGTATTTTCTCCCTTGTATTTCCAAGATTTTGGATCCTCTTTACTATCATTACTTTGAATTCTTTTTCAGGTGGACTGCCTATTTCCTCTTCATTTGTTTGGTCTGGTGGGTTTTTACCTTGCTCCTTCTTCTGCTCTGTTTCTCTGTCTTCTCATTTTGCTTAACTTGCTGTGTTTGGGGTCTCGTTTTTGCAGGCTGCAGGTTCGTAGTTCCTATTGTTTTTGGTGTCTGCCCCCAGTGGGTAAGGTTGGTTCAGTGGGTTGTATAGGCTTCCTGGTGGAGGGGACTCGTGCCTGTGTTTTGGTGGATGAGGCTGGATCTTGTCTTTCTGGTGGGCAGGACTACATCCGGTGGTGGTTTTGGGGTGTCTGTGAACTTAGTATGATTTTAGGCAGCCTCTCTGCTAATGGGTGGTATTGTGTTCCTGTCTTACTAGCTGTTTGGCATAGGGTGCCCAGCACTGTAGCTTGCTGGTTGTTGAGTGGAGCTGGGTCTAAGCATTGAAACGGAGGTCTCTGGGAGAGCTTTTGCCGATTGATATTACATGGGGCCGGGAGGTCTCTTGTGGTCCAATGTTCTGAACTTGGCTCTCCCACCTCAGGGGCACAGGCCTGACACCCGGCCGGAGCACCGAAGACCCTGTCAGCCACACAGCTATTGGGAAGTCTGAGGTCTTCTGCCAGCGTTCAGTAGGTGTTCTGTAGGAGTTGTTCCACATGTAGTTTTATTTCTGATGTATTTGTGGGGAAGAAGGTTATCTGCACATCTTACTCCTCCACCATCTTGAAGGTCTCCTCTAATTTATTTTTCAAACTGATTAAACCTGGCAAAAGCCAACTGTGGTCATTAGTAATCGTATATCTTGTCTGTCAAAACTTTATCACCAGTCCTCTGGCTTGTATGCCAAGCAAACCTGTTTGTACGTACACAAGTAGGCCAACCAGGAAACCTACATAAGTGGATATTTTCACAAAATTTCAGCCCTCCAAACTAGTTGTAATTGTCCATCATTAAAAACCACAGTCCTTCAAGCAATGACATTGTAGCTTTTCAGTGAGCACCTCACAGAGCTGAAAAATGTCATTCCATTGCTATAAGCATTTTCCCAGCAAGTTACCTTTTGAAGCTTAGCTGGGGTTTGAAAGGCATTTCTTATGCATTTACATCTTTGAGCTCCTGGGCTCCTCATAGTTTTGAGTGCATTCAACTAGGTATTGTACAAGCTCTTCAGGCAAATGCAAAATAGTAGAAAATAATGTCTTCACCTTCAAGCACAAAGAATAACCCTAGCCTAGCCTAAGGGACCAATGTGGGTTCAAATAAAAAACAGAGCAAAAAATAACCCTAAGCAATAACATAAGGAATATTGCCCGGATGACCTTAATTGTCCCTTACTTAATAACATTCGGAAGACAACTGATCAACCACCTACCTCACTTTGCTTGACTAGATAAAGCTTGTACATACATTAAAGAAATGACCTACCAAATTTATAACTAAGTGATTTGATACCTAGATAGCAGTTCATATGTCTTCTCTCCTTTCTAAATCCTGGAGTCTTCATTTAAGTAGCATGTATCCCTGGCCTTCTGAAAGCTATCACCATGTAAAAATAATGCTTAACACTTCTCCTTGTCCCTGAATGAGGACCTGAAAAGCCAAGATTCTGTCTAAGTCTACTGCCTGTAGCCTGGATGAACTTAGTTATTAAATCTTTAAAAGCCAGTGTGTTCTCATCTGCACAATGGGGATAATTTTGCCTTTCACAGAGTTTTGGTGAGCATAAAGTTAAATCATGAATGAAGAAAATCTTTGAAAAGAAATACCAAGTGCTATATCAGTGTAAATTATTATTGAATATTTTTCATAGTTACATGCCATGAATAAATCACATACAACTCTTCAAATACATGCCTAAATGTTATTCAAATCCAGTATTATCTAAAGCAAATGTCAAATTTTGCCACAGATACTAGAGTAAAATAAATACTTCCTGGGTCTTTTCCTAAAGTTTTCCTAGACAACAGAGAAGAAGAACAGATTCAGATCTATTACTATTATGTTTTCAAAGATAGTTGAACTTTTAAAATTAAATTGAAATATGTTTAAATATAAACACTATGAGGTTTATTTAATACCAGCTGGGTAATCAATCACAGATGGACAGAAAGATAATTTAGGAACCAGAAGTCTGTGCCTTTCAAATGAAGAAGCCACATCTTTTTTTTTTTAAGACTTTATTTTTTAGATCAGTTTTAGGTTAACAGCAAAATTGAGAGGAAGGTACACAGATTTCCCATAAACCCCCCTAAACCTACACATGCATAGCCTCCCCTATTATCAACATCACCCATCAGAGTGGTACCTTTGTTACAATTGAACCTACACTGACACATTTTTTCCTTTCTTAGGATATTAGCTATACTTTTCTTTTTACTTCTTTAAGTGGTTGCCCTAGGGTTTTCAATATACAGTTACAAGTAATCCAAATTTACATTTAAACAACAGTATAGCACTTCATAGATAGTATAAGTACTTAAAATAACAGAATCTTAATTCCTCCCTGAAGGAGCCACATCTTGATTGCATCCCCTTCTTCACTTATCTTTTTAATCAATGACCAAATCCTCCTAAATATATCTTAAATATGTCTGTTTCTCTTCACCCATTTGAACACTGCTTCTGGCCTGGAAGCAGTATACTGGACTCTGGTCCAGTACATCATCACACAAATTGCACATATACCCAACTATTTTAAGATAAGAAACTCTACCTTCCCAAACTTTGCTAGTCAGTTCTGCATCTATTTTAAAAGCAAGGGCTAAGAATCTCTTGATTGCACAACTCTGTAATAGCTTGACTCAGAGTTGTTTAGAATGATTCATCGTCTTCAGATAATCATATCAATTTTTATGCAGGCATAAACCCATATAAAGCTGTATTTCAAGTTTATATAGAATATCAGGACTTAATAGGGTGTATTGAAGAATCAGCAATCATCTTTGTTTATGAAGAATAATACTAACACCGTAACATTGTATATTATTCTCAGGCTCCGTCTTATCTTTCATAAGCACGAACATCAGTAAACTCTCTCTAACGATCACAGTTAAATATAGAAGAAAAATATTTGGTTCTTCTCCAGATTATCTCAGCTGCTTTCATTTCCATATTCTATATTTCAACCACACAGAAAATTTTTCAATTTTTCAAATGTTCTATATTGTGTCTCACTGTAAATCTTTTTACAAATGCTAATGTCTTTAACAGGACAGTAATTACCCAAAAACCTTCCTCCAACAGTTCATTTTAATTTGCACATCACTCAGGTTGTTTCTCTTTCCTTTGGGAAGCCTCACCTGACTGTTCCTGATAAAAGTTCATGTTGTATCCTCTTATTCTCCCAATGGAGCTGTCGCCAGAGCTGTTGTAATGATGATTGATTTTCTGTATTGGACCATAAGCTTCAGGTAGGCAGGAACTGTGTCATTCTTGCTCACTTTATTATCCCAAGCACTTAGTACCATATCTGGTGTATATCAACAGCTCATAGTATTGATATTTTTGAGTGGATTAAGACCCCAAAACTCAACATCTACCTTTTCTGTGAATCTTTCCTATTTTTTTCAGCTCTGTCCATATCCATCATATTAAATTAATATGTCAACCCAAAATTTGGGGTTTTACTCTTTTGTTATTCATTAAAGGTGGATAGTTTTTAGCCTCTTATATCAATCAATGTCCTGAGTTACAAGCAATAGAAAGTGATTCTCACTATATTAAATATTTTGAGTAACTCACAGAATCTGAAAGAGTCCAGCAACTAGTCGTGGAGATTTCCTAACAAAGAAAATACCCAAACTAATATCATAAAACTGTTTTCATAGAGACATCACAGCTACTACCCACGGATGCAGACATCTTAGGTTTTTCCACCAACCCCAGCAGTGCTAGCCATCAGGTACTCCTACTATCCCTCCATAACCGTTGTCAGTTGCTTCTGGAGAGAGGATGCAGTGGCGGCCACTGCCTCACCTCACCAAAATGCATTCTGAGTGGTCCATCTTACATCTGGGGAGGTGTGTCTGCTTGTCAGAGCTGGGCCAGATGTAAGGGAGGCTGGGAAGGGAGGTTCTCCAGTAGGAGACACATACAATCTCATGAGGTAGAAGAGGCTTCAACTACTGGAGGTGGCTTTGGGCAAAAAAGAGAAATGTTTACTATATCCCACACAATTATTTCATGAGTTAGCATGAATGAATGGGGACAAAATCCTATCTTATTGTTCAGTGGTACCTCTCAAAGTGCCCAGAACAATGTACTGCATACAGTAGAATATACATTATTAATATTTTAATACAGTAACCGACTTTCAGAAAAAAATAGCAAATTACTCACATCAAACAATGACACTGAGAGGTTCTTCAAAAATCCCATTTGAAAGCAGAGTCCAAATTTTACCACAGTCTATGTGACCTTCTTATTTATTCCACAACATATGTGATATTACAAAAATCTAAGCCTAGTTAACTGTAGTGCAAAATATGTGAAGCAAATTCTCCTTTAAGCAGCCCAGCAGGTGCTGACTGCTTAGCAACATGGAATAATGAAGTGATTAAGGGACTCCATAAAGAATACTGTAGATTTACACAGTATTAGGAAGAAGACGTCATGTGCCATGCAGAAGCCAACCCTCAGTAAGATTCTCAGACAGCTGGTCACCAACATCATTCAGAGGAATGCCTCGTGGACAAGTTATAAAAGTGAACTCGTTTATTTTTGAAAGCAAGCATTCCACCAAGGAAGCAATGACAGAGAGATTGAAAACAGATGGTATATAGACACATGGTCTTTGAGTAATAAAATAGTTATCTCTTTCTTCTAAAGCAATTCTTTGAACTAGAGGATACTTAGTAGATTTTAAAACTTCATTTCACAAAGCCAGGATTAATAAAGATTCACTGGCATGGCATTATTTATGTGAACAAGATTTTATTTTCTTACAGAAATGTTGAAATATCCATATTTGAATGAGCTTTTTGCAGTAGGCTATGACCAGGCTAGACAAAGGACAATTACATTACTATCTTGCTTTTAACCTCTAAGCTTAGATATGAAATTTAATCTATGCAGAAGCAATTTCAAAAACAAATACACATAAAAGAGATTACCATGGCTTTTCTTTTCACACACAAAACTGTTCAATAAAATCTTAATATATGGAGTGTAATCATTCAGAAAGAATAAAGAAAGAAAATTTTGAAAAAGGAAGACTTTCTCTGTCCAACTACACTGTGGTGACAGGATTACACACAGCTTTCATAGATTTAAAAGACCTGAATAGTGTTAAGGCCTTTGAGAAATCTTTCAGTCCTTCTCTCCATATCCTTTGTGGAAATGATTAATATTTCAAGCCATGGCCAAAATATAAGCTCCAAAAATTTTCTTTAAATGTCTGCACTAGGAAAACTCAGTGTCTTTCTGAAATGTTTTATTTAGTCCTGATCAAAATATAATACTAAATTGGAAAAAACTTAGGCATAAATAAAACAATTAAAGGTATGACTTTGCAGAGCTTACACATGCCTTATCTTAAAACAATTCCTTTAAATAAACAGAAAACACTAATAAATATGTTCAGAATGATGCCATTTTTACAACAATGATAATATTGAATAGCCCTTTATGCTTAAACATGGCAGAGGCTACCAGCAATCTCCTATATTCATTCCACTCTTTCTTTAAGTCTTCTCTTTTAATAGGCACTAACTTTTACCTACGTACATGGCCACCCATCATAAAAGGTGAATTTCTCAGCCTCCCCTAATAGCTGGGTGTGGTCTGATGACTAAGGATAAGATAATGCAATAGAAGCCAAAAGTTTCAGAGCAGCTTCAAGGAACCTAACCTTAATGACGGCCAGTGCATGCCCTTTTGGCTCCTTTTGACTTTATCCTTTTCTCATGCAACTGCTTGAAATAGAATTAATGTTTCAAACCATGGGAGTAAGGCCCATCCTCTACAGATGGCAAAGTAAAGTCTGAAAGGAATCTCATTCCTTGTACTACCTGCTCTGAACTTTCACAGGAGAAAAGTAAATTTCCCTCTTGTTTAAACCAAAGTTATCTGGGGTCTGTATTACTTACAGGCAAACCAATCCTATATAAACACATTGATACAATGTGTAGAGAAGCTACTGCTAGTGACCTATTCAGTAGCCTTTCTCTTCTTGTTTCTTTAAAAAATAAATAATTATAATTCTGTTGTAGAAACAACTTTCCTAGACCCAAGAAAAATCATAAGTGGGTGAAAATATCCATTCAATTCCATGACCCTCTGCCAGATAATCATTTTCTCAGCCTTCTTTATAGCAAATGAGCCAAATATCTACCTCTGACCAAGAGAGTCTGGGAGATTTATGGAATTATTTTTCTCCCTGATTAAAGTAAGACTTCCCTTTTTTTTTTTTTTTTTTTTGCGGTACGCGGGCCTCTCACTGTTGTGGCCTCTCCTGTTGCGGAGCACAGGTTCCGGACACGCAGGCTCAGCGGCCATGGCTCACGGGCCCAGCCACTCCGCGGCATGTGGGATCTTCCCGGACCGGGGCACGAACCCGTGTCCCCTGCATCGGCAGGCGGACTCTCAACCACTGCGCCACCAGGGAAGTCCTCTTCGTTCATCTCTTGATGGACATTTAGGCCTTGGCTATTGTAAATAGTGCTGCTATGAACACTGGGGTACATGTATCTTTTTGAATTAGAGTTTTCTCTGGATATATGCCCAGGAGTAGAATTGCAGGATCATATGGTAACTTGGGTCTGTTTATATTGATTGATTTTCCTCTTCATTGTGTGTCCTATTTTTCTGCTTCTTTTGCAAGCCAGACATTATGAATTTTACCTTGATAAGTACTGAATATTCTTAAGTTTTATTCTCAGAAAAGTTATTTGGAAAAGTTTATCCCTTTGAGGCTTGATTTTAGGCTTTATTAGGTAAGAACAATACAGCCTTTAGTCCAAGACTAATTGTGCCCCACTATTGACGCATTACCCTTTTGAGTACTCTAACTATGTATTTTTGTACGCTGGAAGGTGGAAACACAAACTATCCCATCTCTCTGGGACCTCCAAGGATTGCTCTACTAGCTCCTTCCCGGTGGTTGGTAATTTCCTCACACATATGTAATACTCAATACTCAGCTGAACACTCAAGGAGAACAAATCCTCTAGAGAATAAATCTTTAGAATATATAACTAAGCAACTCTCTCTTTCCTGGTATTCCATCATGTGAACTCTAGCTGAGCTGATATTCTGCAATTTCTCAACGCTGTTTCCTCAACTCAGAGATGTCTCCAGGTTCTGTGTGGGTTAACCTTTACTGCTCCATAGACTGTAAGCTCTCTCTAGGCAATAATATGAGGAATCAAAGGCTTATCTAATTTTTTTTCCTTCCCTCAAAGATTAGTCTTTTGCTGACTATTGGCCACTTTGAAAATTGTTGTTCTGTATGTTTTGTTCATTTTTTAAAATTGTTGGAGGAAGGAGAATAAATCCCTGTTACTCCATTATGACTAGAAGCTAGAAGTGGGAATACTGGTATTTTACACTGAGACATGGTTTTGATATTTCTCTGGAGAGAATCAATTCTCTTTTAGGATTGTTGTGGGAAAAAAGAAAAATCCTGAGAAGGCAAATCCTCTGCTACAAGCCAGAACCACCTAGACCTGCATACTGCAGCACAGGCTAAAACGTTAATATAGTTTCATTAGTACACTTTACTAGATTTGTGTCCTGAAGTCTTAAATTTAATCTGAAAAGAACATTTTATTGTAAGAATTCAAGTGCTTTCACTCACAGTGCTTGTCAAACAACGTATATCATCCATGACACAAAGAGAATATTTTAAATAATATAAAATCTTTTACAAATTTTGAAAGGAACAGTTACTGCCAACTGAATCACTTATCAACAAACAAAATTATCCACTGATCTCTTAAAACTGATCACTTAATTATTCTTGATTGAAAAAGCCATAAGTATTTTTATTGTTGAAAATAATAGTCTTGGTCTTTTATTTAATAATATATTTATATAATTATGCATATAATTACATGAGATTTATTTTGTTTTCAGCTTTTTGACAAGTCACAATAAACATAAACCTAAAAAGCTAAGAATTCTGCATACTAAGCTTTGACTAAGTAGATTGTGGAAAATATAAATGGATTCATTTATAAGAATGTTTTTCTGAAGCTGAATTTTAGGACTTTGGAAAAAAGACTGTCTTTTATCAAAATATCTATTTAGTGACTGCAAATCCTTTGTAGAAAAAATAAGGAATATAAGTAAGTAAATGAATAGAAGATAAAATTTTAAACTTTTGGTATTTGTTTACTCTTAAATCTGATTATCAGGCATAGCCCACACATCTTATACACTTTTGTATGTATTTTTATTATTTTTCACTGAATGTCTGTTACTTGAAAACTGAGGTCTCATACACAACTATCCTAGAAGTCAAATGGGAAATAGGGCAGTGCTTAGTAGTTATGAATTCACTTATGTGGTATACTTGTAAGTAAGTATTCTCCTTCTGAAAAATCAGGGAACACATAGATCATTTAGCAGGTAGCAGGTGCAGTCTACAAGACATACACTACAAGCATATTGAACACACTTTAGAGTTAGTTTTGAAAACTCTGACATTCTTTTGCCCTGCTTTCTTTCTGGTATCTTTAATTAAATCCCTTCATGCTCTCAAATCCAAAAGCATAAATATTGTATTGCATGTTTTCAAGCATTTTTTCCAGAGAACCAAGCGAGTCTTTCCCACTTGGATATTGTCCTGTCTAACCTTATAACTGCTTTGTGAAATGAATTCAATTCAATTTCAACAGTTTTCTTGAGCGCCTACTTCTGCACTGGGTGCCTGACAGAGATTAATACGACATGCTGTCTGCCCCCAGAAAATAATAATGGCAAAAGTTCCTGGAGCATACAGGGTATGCCACACACTATTAAGTGCTTTACTTACATTAACTCATCCAATTCTCACAAACATTTTACAGAGAAGGAAAGTGAAGCTCTAAAAAAATATATATATATATATATAGTAAGCAACTGATTAAAATTACGCAGCTGGTGAGAGGTGGAGTTGAGTCTTAAATCCAGGCTGACTGACTCTTGACCACAATGCATACTGCCCTTCCCGAAGAGAGGTAGAACCATACATACAACAAACTATACTATAAGATATTACCCCAAAACACAATAAGGGAAAGTGCCATAAAAGCATCAGGCTTTGTATGTAATTCATTTCATGTAGAAAAATTAAGAATAGCTTTACCAAAGATAATATCTGAGCTGAATATTAAAGGCGGGGAGTATCAGCAGAGCTGAAAGTAAAAGACAGTCCAAGCCAAAGGCTCATCGTGAGGAGACTGGCATGCCCTGTTTTAATGGTTCTTAGACTCCAGAGCACATAAGAATCACACTTGAGATGCTTCACAGCCATGTAGCATAGAATACACTCAGAGAGAGAGTTCAGAGAGTCTGAAAATCCACATCAGAAAGGCTTCAAAATGGTTCAAATGTAAGTAATTTCAGGATCATACTGAGAAACACGAACCTAATTGACTTTAAGCCCCAGCATCTATCTTCATACTTCCTCCTTTCTGTAAGCTCAAAGCTCTCACCACCATCCTCATTCCAAGCTAAATCTAACCTCCTGCAGGTAGAATCTAAGGATTCTAATTCTCAGGATTCAGCATCTACTATCCTCACTTCTGGTCCAACTCTGATCTTGTATTTGAAGTCAAATAACGAAAGTATTCCCTTACTCCCTTTTTGGTCCTCATAACCGCTTCATACCAGTCTTTTCACTGGTACTAAATACTGAAAAGACTCCCCTTGTTTGAAGGTCTATATATAACTGAATTAGAATCTTGATTCTATAAAGTGCCCAGAACAACAACATTTCCAAAACCAGGCCTTGAATACTATATTCTTTCCAAGGCCCCATAGACTAGAGTTCTGATCCTAACCTCTGGCCCAGAGGTTAGAGAATACATGGTACCAAATGAGTTTTGACACCAATGTCTCCTTGCCTGTATTTCCAAGTGTCACTTGCTTCCACATTTCCAAGCTATGCTCCACCTGTCAGCTAAGGTGACATCATTCATTCATTCATTCATTCTGTACATACCCTACTCTGGCCCTGTTCTCCATCATCTGCCCTACCCATGGGGAAATTTGGTGTGTTGCTACTAACTAGGAGGAAAAGTATTATTTCTTTCACATTTTTTATAAATTAGAGAAGGTGGCACACAAAAAGACAAGGGAATTCTAGACAGAGACAAACCTAGGGTTACACAGAGCTTTTAGAACTTTCATTAAATCAGTCAATGTTTGCCTTCAACAAGAAAAGTCATTTTTATACAAGCATAATATAAAATTCTAAGCTTTTCACTGTCTCTTTCAGATATTAAACTGGCTCTTTAAAACACAACATTTATACATATATTCCTAACAGTGGTATAAATTAGGGCAGCATTTAGAGAATGAACTAAGAAATAAGAACCAAACTAGTTATAAAAACAACTAATGTACTGCTATATTTAAAAAGCCAAAAAGTAAAAAAATGCGTTGCTTTTCAATAATATATTTTAAGTTATAAAAGTAATATAGTCACAAAAAATGGCAAAGTAAATACAAGTTCAAAAGAAAACACCCATAACCTCACCACCTCTTCATAGCCAATGTTAGTATTTTGAGGCACATCCTTCTGTTTTGTGTTATGTTTACTAAAGCTGAATTTCAATCAAGACCAAAACATGATTGATCTTGCATACCAGAGAGAAGGGCCAGACTCAAATGTATAGTTTATTAATTTTTAAAAAGTCGAAGGGAGAGGATTCTTTCAAGCCTTTTAGAATTTTTCACCAAATCAGGGATGCAAAATGAAACCCAAACAGGAGAGAGGAAAACTTTCAAGAGAAGATCTGGGGAGAGAGAGACTGAAATGCTGGGCATCCTACTGATACCCAAGGGGGAAGCACTGGGAATGCCTGTCCCACGCCTAAAGCTCCATGATGAAGGAGGGAACCCTGGCTTCAATAGAACTAATGGGAGAGTTTAATATATGGCCCCAAAGTGGGGGTGCGGTGGGCTGGAGTCTGACATTCCCCTGGGAAAATCTAGAGGGTGAAAAGGCTGATTGCTCTGATGGAGGAGCCGGGTGAGCCACTGCTGCATGAGACTTGGCCTCGACTTTTCTGAGTTGCTCAGGTTTAAAGATAAGTGAAAATTTCCCATGTGAAAAAGTACAGGGATTAGAATTGCCTTGGGTCTCTAGAAGGGTGAAGAGACTCAATGAAAAATTGAGCAATGAAAAATTGGAGGTGGACTCAGAATTCCTAGGGATTGCAGAAAACATCTTGGAAGATCACACAGAATAGCAATTTGCGTGCTGAGGCATGGCATCAAGAAGTCCCAGATACGAGGATCTGAGGAATCCACCAAAGTGCTCCATGGAGGAGTCACACGTCAACCATCTGCCTGTCCAGAGAGCCAAAGCCAGCTTACAACACTAAGGGTTCCACTGAGAACTTTCTTATCCCCCTTTCTTTCCTTTCTCCCATGTGCACCAGTCACGAAAGGGCCTGACACCAAGTGGGAAAACTTCAGATCAAGAGCAGGAGGAGAAGCTATCCATACACCCTTCCCAAATGCAGGCAGCCCACCTGAACACTGCGCTGGCTGAAAGAGGAGAGAAGATTTCATCTTAAAGTTTGGAGTTTTGATCGTTAAAACTTCACACCCTATGTCCTTTTTTTTCTTTTCTTTTTTTTTTTTTTTTTTTTT
>NW_006789288.1:107315-149135 GCF_000442215.2 Lipotes vexillifer
GGACTCTCAACCACTGCGCCACCAGGGAAGCCTGACAGTTCATTTTTAAGTTAACATTCAGGGGGAGAAACTTTCTCCACTAAATTAATTTTAAAGGGGCTGAAGGAGACAAAATTAAAATTTCATTTTGATTCCATTCCTACAAGTTATGCTTTTATCAACTTATTGGGCATATACATGTTATATAGACATATGTGAATATATTATGTGACACAATATGTTTATATTATATATATATATATATATCTTTAGAATATAGTATAACAATCTACACAATTTTGTCTCCTGTTTTAATTTCATATAGGAATATATTGGGAACATTTTTTCCCTTGTCAACAGATATTATTCAACAACCTCCCTGCTCCAACTGTCCCCAGAACAGCAGCTGCAGCATGACCTAAGAACTTCTTAGATATGAAAATTCCCAGGCTTTATCCTAGACCTAGTGAATCAGAATCTGCATTAAAATGAGACCACAAGTGATTCATAATTCAGTGGTACGCTGGAGGTGGCTTGCATCTTAAAGAGAGCCAATTGTGCACATTTCTTCCCAACTCTGCATTCAGTGGCATCGCTTTGGTAACTTGAAATCAGCCTTGGTGGAATATTTGTATCAGGGAAATCATCAAACACCTCAAGCCAAAATTTGTATCAGAAAGCCAGTTGTTAAGCATTTACCAGCACAACACTGATTCACATGTACATAAAAATTTGAGAGGCTTTGGTCTACAACATTATTTTTCATGGTTGTATAGTAGTGTACTGACAAAAACATTCCATATTTAATTGATCTGTGCTCTATCGTTGAACACAGGATGCTTGCATTCTTGCTGTTTAACACTAAATATTTTAAAACTAATATTCATATACATACATATTTTCCCCCACCCCTTTTTAGTTCTTTGAGATAAATTTTTAACATATAACTGCTGCATTTGTATATTGACATTTATCTTGGCATATATTAGCAATTTCCCTTCATTTTCTCATCTTTGCCACTGATCTTTAAGAGGTAAGTAATTTCTTAGAAGTGCCAGAGAACTGTTAATCTGTAGAGCATGCACGGCTAGAAGCTAATAATCCGAAGAACACAGTCTGTACATTAAACTTATTTATCATTTCTTTTTCTTTCCTTGTTTTCTTTTATCTCACCAGGGATACCTTCCCCTTTTAACTCAACCTGATTTTTATACCCCTTTCTCTTCCTAGCTTCAGTTAATTTTAATCTTACTTTTGAGTTCTACAAATTCCCTAAAATTATATTTAGAAATTTGAATGTATCTATATGTGCACACTTTTCTTGAAAAAGTGCTATGGATTTCATCATATTCCCAGAATGGTCTCACTTCAGTTCTAGTGTCGGAGATTCCAGTAATAAACTCTCATGGAGTCCGTTTCACAGCGGAAGAAATGTAACAGACGACTAAAAGAACACCTCCCTAAATGTAGTAATTGAGTTCCCCACGATTGAGACCAATTACAAGTTTACCATCACAAGTAAGTCTACTGTATTATAGTCAGTTGTTTAACTAGAAGCAATTGTCATCATATTATCTACATGGCCAACTGCTAAACTCTCTGTGCAAGTGGTCACTTTTCTACTATAAAATACTCATCTGGGTAAAAATGCCTGTGATAGTAAAAAATTCCACCTTTTTAAAGAATCTGATATGTTAAAATAAGAATATGTGGAATCAAATAAACCAAAGACTCTTAATAAGAGACCATACCTAGAGACTTCTCAGTATATATTTATTCACTCAACCTCTAACAGTAGCATGTATTTTGTTCAAATGCACTATGGTTCATGTTTAATTTCCCTTTCTTCTCTGGGAAGTTATAAAATTTGGCAGACATCAACAATTTAAAGTCAGCGGAAATGAAATAACGAATGCAGCAGTTAGAGTATGGGAGAAGATTATTATGGAGGCAAAGATATCCACAAAATACCAAGGCCTTGAACTCTGGAAGAATACGGTTCAGTTTAATAAATAAATCACAAAGGGAGATTTGAACTAGCATACAAGCCTATTCTAACAGGCCCTAAAGGACAGCACACAGACTAGATTCACTGATCATTAATGGCATTCAATTATTCCCACAGTATCAAAACGAGAAGATTTAGTGCTTCATAATCAACCCAAAGATTGAACTGTGCCTCTGGGAGAAATAAATGTAGCTATTTATGCTATTGATTATTCATATTTTAAGAAAATAAATTGAAATAACAAGCTTCAGCAGGCTCTCATTTCTGCATTAAGACAAAGCATAAAGTACCTGACAAAACAATGAATACCAGGCCTACAGTTGGTTAATAAATGACATAATTTGCATTTAAATAAGATTTTTATGTGGTGTATATACACGCGAAGTTTAAGAAGCACGGCTTTAAGGGACGGTAGCAACAAGATAAGGGTACTTAACATCCCTGGGCCACCTCACAGAACAGAGCTGCCCTGTAAGAAGTAAGATACATATGAAGGTGACCTTCCAAATCTTGCACTGGTAGAGCTCTAATCCAGAGACTTTTAAAATGTCATTCTTTAGTTTCTCTCCTAAGTCAAAGAAAATATTGAACCACAGGATCTGCGGAGAGATTTCATTCAATGAAAGTAACAACATTCATGTTCACTTATCATTTCTACCCTGTAAACATCTGGCAAGAACAGGTATTCATTCATCAACTCAGCAAATGTTTATTGAATAACCTGCTCCATGTGAGACATACGTATCATACAAAATAGAACTAAAGCTGTTGTTTAGATAAACTGATGGGTGAAGTCTTTATCTCAAACAACTAGCATATTCAGAAGTCAAGTTTGAAAAGATCTAAATTATCTGAATGGTTATATAATTGATCCTGCAAAAAATAATAAATACACAAATAATATTTTTAAATACCAAAAAGAGAGGAAACAAGCCTGTTTCCTTCCACATAGGAATTACATACCTTCAAAAAACTGGCTCTGGGGCTTCCCTGGTGGCGCAGTGCTTGAGAGTCCGCCTGCCGATGCAGGAGACGCGGGTTCGTGCCCCGTTTCGGGAGGATCCCACATGCCGCGGAGCGGCTGGGCCCGTGAGCCATGGCCGCTGAGCCTGCGCGTCCGGAGCCTGTGCTCCGCAAATGGGAGAGGCCACAACAGTGAGAGGCCCGCATAACGCAAAAAAAAAAAAAAAAAAAAAAACTGGCTCTGTTTCTATAAATGGAAATTATGGCTTTGGGGTTGACAGAGTTTTTCCATCTCTCCCACTGTAAGGCTTGATTACAGGCTAAGAAAGCAAAAGAGGATGTTTTAAATGAAGTTTGTAAAGAAAGAAAAAAATATAAGTAAATATCTTTTTTTTTTTTTTTTTTTTTTTCTTGCGTTATGCGGGCCTCTCACTGTTGTGGCCTCTCCCATTTGCGGAGCACAGGCTCCGGATGCGCAGGCTCAGTGGCCATGGCTCACGGGCCCAGCCGCTCCGCGGCATGTGGGATCCTCCCGAAACGGGGCACGAACCCGCGTCTCCTGCATCGGCAGGCGGACTCTCAAGCACTGCGCCACCAGGGAAGCCCTATAAGTAAATATCTTTGAAACACAGATTAAGAAGTACCTTCAGAACATAACAAATGCAAAAGGCTTCAGAGGTGTCCATAAAGCAGGCTCCAAGCCAGCAGAATAAGAGTCAGATAACATGCTGGGATAGAATGTGGGTATCACAAAAGAAATCCTGCACCAAAATTTCTTCTGCTGGCTGTCATAGTTCTCCCTCCTCTCTCTCTGATCTCTCTTAACCCCAAACCTGGAATGAAATTCCCTTTTTTATGTCAGAATTATATACAAAGACTTTTGTAATCTGTACAAATTATCTGGGAAGGGATACAGCACACTTTTAATTATCAACATTCATTAACTAGCATGGACTTACTTCTTTGATACCTTGGAAATTAAAAACAAGAAAAGAAGAAAAATGAAGGTTGAAAATATGAGGTACCAATTCTATACAATCTCTTTCAGAGGACGGAAGTGGAGGGAGTACTTCCTAATTCATTCTATAAGGCCACTACTACCCTAATACCAAAACCAGAGAAAAACACTGCAAGAGAGGAAAATGACAGACCAATATCTCCCGTGAACATAGATGTAAAATTCCTCAACAACAACAAAATCACCAAATCAAATCCAACAAGGTATAAAAAGAATTATACACCATGACAAAGTGAAATTTATCCTAAGTATGCAAGACTGGTTCATCTATTAATCATCAATTAATTGTAATCTATCACATCAACAGACTAAAAAAGAAAAATCACACGACCCTATCAGTAGATGCAGAAAAAGCATCTGACAAAATCCAGCTCGCATTTATGATTAAAAACTCTCAGTAAATTAGGAATAAAGAAGAACTTTTTCAACTTGATAAAAACTATTCACAAAAATCCTACAGGTAACATCATACTTAATGGTGAAAAACATTTCCACGAAGTTTTCTCACCAAGATCAGGTACAAGACAAGGATGTCCCCTCTCACTACTTCTTAGCCCTTGCTAATGCAATAAGGCAAGAAAAGGAAATAAAAGGTATACAGAATGGGAAGGAAGTAATAAAACTATCTTTGTTCACAGAAGACATGATTGTCTATGTAGAAAATCTGAAGTAATTGATAAAAAACTCCTGGAACTAATAGCAATTATAACAAAGTTTGAGGATATAAGATTAATATACAAAAGTTAATCACCTGTCTATATACCAGCAATAAACAAGTGGAATTTGAAGTTAAAAACACAATACTATTTACATTAGCACTCAAAAGTACAAAATCTTAGGTATAAGTCTAACAAAATGTGCATAAGATCTATATGAGAAGAAAGATAAAATTCTGATGAACAAAATCAAAGAACTAAACAAATGGTGAGATATTTCATATTCATGGATAGGAAGACTCAATATTGTCAAGATGTCAGACAATTTTCTCAGCTTGATCTATGGATTCAATGCAATCCCAATCAAAATCCCAGCAAATTATTTTGTGGATATTGACAAACTGACTCTAAAGTTAATATCAATAGGCAAAAGTCTCAGAGTAGTCAATACATTACTGAAGGAGAAGAACAAAGTTGGAGGACTTAGGCTACTCAACTTCAAGAATTACTATAAAACTACAGTAACCAAGACAGCATGGTATTGACAAAAGAACAGACCAAAAGATCAATGGAACAGAATAGGCAGCCCAGAAATAGACCCAAATAAATATAGCTAACCAATCTTCAATAAAGGAGCAAAGGCAATGAAATAGAACAAAGATAGTCTTTTCAACAAATGGTCCTGGAACAACTGAACATCCACATGCAAAACAATAAATCTATACAAGTAATAAATTCTGGGGAAAGTGTGGAGAAAAGGGAACTCTCCTGCACTGTTGGTGGGAATGTAAATTGGTACAGCCACTATGGAGAACAGTATAGACGTTCCTTAAAAAACTAAAAATAGAGTTACCATTTGATCCTGAAATCCCACTCCTGGGCATATATCCAGAAAAGGCGAAAACTAATTTGAAAAGATACATGCATCCCAGTGTTCACAGAGCACTATTTACAACAACCAAGACATGGAAGCAACCTAAATGTCCATGGACAGATGAATGGATAAAGAAGATGCGATGTATATATATAATGGAATATTAGTCATTAAAAAGAATGAAATAATGCCATTTGCAGCAAGCAACATGGGTTGATCTAGAGATTATCATACTAAGTGAAGTAAGTCAGACAGAGAAAGACAAATACATTACATCACTTATATGTGGAATCTAAAAAAATGATACAGGGGGACTTCCCTGGTAGCACAGTGGATAGGACTCCGCTCTCCCAATGCAGGGGGCCCTGGTTCAATCCCTGGTCGGGGAACTAGATCCCACACGCATGCCATAACTGCAACTAAGACCTGGCGCAACCAAATAAGTTAATAAAATTTAAAAATGATACAGGGCTTCCCCGGTGGCGCAGTGGTTGGGGGTCCGCCTGCCGATGCAGGGGACACGGGTTTGTGCCCCGGTCCGGGAAGATCCCACATGAAAAAAAAATGATACAAAATGAACTTACTTACAAAACAGAAATAGACTCACAGACATAGAAAACAAATTTATGGTTACCAAAGGGGAAAGTGGGGGGGAGGGATAAATTAGGGGTTTGGAATTGATACACACTATTATACATAAAATAGATAACCACAAGGACCTACTGTATGGCACAGGGAACTATATTCAATATCTTGTAATAACTACGATGGAAAAGAATCTGAAAAAGAAATATATATACATACACACACACACACACACACACACACACACACACACACACACATATATAACTGAATCATTTTGATAACTCAACATTGTAAATCAACCATACTTCAATTAAAAATAATATATTAAAAAAAATAAATCTAAACACAGACATTACACCCTTCACAAAAATTAACTCAAAATGAATCACAGACTTAAATGTAAAATGCAAAACGAAAACTCCTGGAAGATAAAATAGGGGTATACATAGATGATCTTGGGTATGGTGATGACTTCTTTTTTCTTTTTATTTTTTTTTTTTTATTTTTTTGCGGTACGTGGGCCTCTCACTGTTGTGGCCTCTCCCGTTGAGGAGCACAGGCTCCGGATGCGCAGGCTCAGCGGCCATGGCTCACGGGCCCAGCCGCTCCGCGGCATGTGGGATCCTCCCAGACCGGGGCACGAACCCGTGTCCCCTGCATCGGCAGGCGGACTCTCAACCACTGCGCCACCAGGGAAGCCCCCTGGTGATGACTTCTTTGTTATAATGTCATAGGTATAATCCATGAAAGAAATAATTGATAGACTGAAGTGCATTAAAATTAAACTTCTGCTCTGTGAAAGACAGTGTCAAGCCATAAACTGGAAGAAAATACTTGCAAAAGAAACATCTGATAAATTACTGTTACCCAACCTATACAAAAAACCCTTAAAACTCAACAATAAGAAAACAAACAACCTGATTTTAAAATGGGTCATAGGTGTTAAAGAAACCTCACCAAAGAAGATATGCAGATGGCAAATAAGCATACAAAAAGATGCTCCACATCATATGTCATCAGGGAAATGTAAATTAAAACAGCAATGAGATACCACAACACACCTATTAGAACGCCAAAATCCAGAACACTGACAGTCCCAAATACTGGTGAGGCTGTGGAGCAACAAGAACTCTTATTCATCACTGGTGGGAATGTAAAGTGGTACAGCCACTTTGGAAGACAGTCTGGCAGTTTCTTATAAAACGAAATATACTCTTATCATCTGATCCAGCAATTGCACTCCTTGGTATTTACCCAAATGAGATGAAAACTTAGGTGCATACAAAAATCTGCACACAGATGTTTATAGCAGGTTTATTCATAAATGCAAAACTTGGAACCAACCAAGACGTCCTTCAGTAGGTGAATGCATAAATAGACTATGATCCATCCAATGGAATATTACTGAGTGCTAAAATTAAATGAGCTATAAATCCATGAAAAGACATGAAAGAACTTTAAGTGCATATTCCTAAGCGAAAGAAGCCAATCTGAAAAGGCTATACACTGCATGATTACAACTATATAACATTTCTGGAAAAGGCAAATCTGTAGAGATAGTAAAAAATATTAGTAGCTACCAGGAGTAGAGTGGGTGGATGAATAGCAGAGCATAGAGGATTTTTAGGGCAGTGAAAATGTTATGTATGGTATTATAATGATGGATACACGTCATTATACAGTTGTCCAAATCCATAGAATGTGCAACACTAAGAGTGAATCATAATGTAAACTATGAACTTTGGGTGATTATAATGTGTCAGTGTAAGCTCATCAATTAAAAAAGAAAAGAAAATATGAAGTGTCAAACAAGGAAAATATACTCAGTAAATCTACCTGGCGTGTCAGACGGAGGTGAGGAGTAGGTTCAGTGCCCTAAATTGGATAAAGTGAGTTATAAGAAGGTGTATAGGGTAAAGAACAACTATTCTTATAGTTTAAACATTTCAACTACTTTGTAATTTTTTATTGTCATCCACGATCCATGTCACAAAACAGAAGACTCCCATATTTTTCAACCATGACCTCTTCGGAGTTTTGGAACATATGTATGGTGAAATAATGTTTTCCTATATTAATTGCTGTATTTTCAGTCCTGGTTATTCATTTTACCCCATGTTCCTCCTCCTCACTCAAGCAGAATTCCTATTACTTCAAGGCAAGTATTTCATCACAGAAAACAATAAAAAGAAATGGAATCATAGCTGTGGAGTTTTGAAATAACTTTCTGAAACTCATGCAGAAAAAATAGCTTGGGGAGCAAAGGGTTTTTGAGTTTCAAAAATTGACATTTTTTGGATATCAGAATCCCAAACTGTGATGGATTCAGGGCATAACATTCATGATACAATAACTTTGAAATAATACAGATTTTAAAAACACCCTATCCCAAACTACACAGTCTTTGGACAGAGGGTATCAGGAAATCAGAAGTTATCTAAAAAGTAACCTTTAACTTTTTCTGTCCCTTATAAGACAGTATTTCTCTTGAAAGAGGCCTTGTATCCCAACCCCACTTCAAGGATAGTTTGAGATTACAATGAATAAAGAATCTCAACAAAGACCAAGAAATTATATAGAACTAGAAATTAAATGGAAATTCTGGAGATGGAAAGTATAATAACTGAAAATTATATTTTACAATAGAATTTTAAAAATCAACAAAGGAACTAAAATAGTACCTTGTGAATATTTATAGTCTCTTTACTCATAAGAACCAAAATCTGGAAATAATCCAAATACCCATTAACTGATAAATGAATAAATAATATGTGGCATATACACACAAAAGACTATTATTTCACAATAAAGAGGAATGAAGGAATGAAATACCAATATATGCTATAACACAGATGAAATTCAAAAACATGCTAAGTGATAGAAGCTAGACATAAAAGACTACATGTTATATAATTCCATTTATATGAAATATTCTGAAAAGACAAATTTAAACAGGCAAAAAGCAGATCAGTAATTGCCTGTGACTGAGGGGATTGGAATTAGGCTTAACTGCAAGAAAGGTCATGGAAATCTGTGGAGTAATGGAAGTGTTCTAAAAATGGATTGTGGTGATGTCTATACAAATATATAAATTTACTAAAAATAATTGAAATGCACATTGTTTTCCTTGCACTAAACCCTAATCTTTAGTGAGCCCTTGAACCAAGCACTGCCTATCCATTCTACTGCTTCTCTGCTTCTCTAGTAAACTCCCTCTCCCCCCTAAGCAAAGGGCAATTCCAAATCACTTTGGAAGGCCTCAGTTTGTGAGTCAAAAAAAGTGTTTTTCTTTAGACAACCATTGTACTTTGATATGTAGTCGAAGGACATTCTCTATTTTAGTGTTGTCTTAAATTCTTACTGCAAGTGTGTGGTGTCTTAATTCCTGCTAAATTCCAGGAGTTTCATTTACCCTTGCTTTTGCACTATTGGTGCAAATGTTAACACAATAAAAGAGGCAAAAAGGCTTACTAGTATTATGAAAATAATTTATCTCACAGACCTCCTGAATCAGGGCTCAGGTACCTTTGAGGGTCTGTGGACCACACTTTGAGAGCCAGTTTCCTGGAAAGAAAATGAATGATAATGAGGAAGGTATAATTAGTGCCTTCAACCAAATAGTTGAATTGGGTTTCGAAAAAGGAAAATAAGAAAGCATGAAAGTGGCATGATTTGGTAGGAAAACAAATGGTGACCACATTTTCAAAACTAAGATTGAAGATACTTTGACCAAAGATTTCTTTTGTGTGATTTCTGGAAGGAAGAAGCAGCCTGGACCAAAATGTTAGAATTGCCAAGACATTTAGTTTATAATAAATGGAGCAGAACATTTTAAGTCCACATTTTTTTTTTTTTTTTTTTGGTACGCGGGCCTCTCACCGCTGTGGCCTTTCCCATTGCGGAGCACAGGCTCCGGACGCGCAGGCCCAGCAGCCATGGCTCACGGGCCCAGCCGCTCCGCCACGGCATGTGGGATCCTCCTGGACCGGGGCAAGAACCCGTGTCCTCTGAATTGGCAGGAGGACTCTCAACCACTGCGCCACCAGGGAAGCCCCAGTCCATATTTTTTAAAGACACCTATATTTTGTGAGCATAAAGAAAACCTTTTTTAAAAAAATAATTGTTCTGAAAGGCCCTAAGCAACCTATATCCAATATTTTTCTCTCCTATAAAAACTAAAAGAAATAAACACAAACAAAATAAAATACAAAGGAAAAAACAGAAATGAAGAAATTCAAATAATGCATAAAATGAAGAAATAATATCAACTTTGGGGGGAAGATTTTATATTTTGTATGTCACCTGCTACTAGACATTATGATTGCCACCCATCTCAGTATTTACCCAATAAATTTGGAAATCCAATTTTCTGTATGACAGTAATATAGTCAACAAATATTGAGTACTGACTATAATAGGACCAGACACAGTAATAAGCCAAGTGGTCTCAGTCTCTTCCCCAATAGAATATAGAATATAGCTGTCAGAAATAAGCCTTCATGTGTATGACACGATATTATTAAAGAGTGGTAGTGAGATTTGGATTGCTATTTACAATAAAGAGAAGTCAAATGGCATTAAATATAAGCCTGAGCCTAAAGATCTCCTTGCACAGAAGTTATAAACCTGTAAGCTACACACCAAATACAGCCCATAGACTTGCTTTGTTTGGTCCATGACATATTTTATTTTTACTTAGTTTTAAAATAATGGAACATAAAATCCAGATTTCTGGCTACTCATAAATAACTGCAAAATATGGCAAAAAACAAGTTTACATTTTCACATGACAATTGGCACGCAATTCACTCCAGTCTCCAACACTTCCTGTCCTAGCCCTTTAAGACTCACTGCTACTCCCAAACCCGATGTCAATTAACTGGAGGCAACCAGAAAGTGGGAGGATTTTTCCCTATTTTATTTCCCAATCGCTGACACCAAAACAAAAGGAACAAAAGTAATCCTTAGAAAACCTCAAAAAGTCTCATTTTAAGGAAGGGATGTAAGAGGAAAGCTGTGAGAATCTGCTTTTTTCTCCCATGGTGAGTTTGAAAAGAGAAAAATCTTAATTTAAAACAACTAATAGTGAATATGAGAAGTACACAAATCAACTAATATTTCTAGAAGATCAACCATGTGCAAAATTTAGTGCCAAATACTACAGGAGGTCAAAGCATAAGCCTGAAGCTAGATAAGCTCATGGTCTAGTGTCATGATTCCCAAACTATGAGCAGAGACCACTGAGGTACATAAACCAAGCTTTAGCAGTCAACTAACTCATATTTGCCAACTAATAATTAATCAACTAACTCATAATGAGTCAACTAAGTCATCTTGTACATATATGCACAAACATGTTTTTTTCAAATATGGGATGCTGCTATTTTGAGAACTAAAATTCAAACTTTTTAAATACAGTGATATCGCTACATGACAAGCAACAAAAACTGTAAGTATAGTCATGTCATATATGGGACCATGAAATTCTTTATACTAAGAAGAGATCCTTCAAAACAGGAGGTCTCTAACATTGAATATAAATTACTTTATAGGAAAATTTGGAAATATCTATTAAACTTTCAATGCATTAACTTTCATATTTTTCACATCTAGGAACTTATTCTTCAGATATGTACACTTGAACTAGTAAACATGAATGTTCATTGAACATTCTTTGTAATAATACAAGTCAAGAAAATGGTTAAAATCCATTAGAAGGTAAGGAAGGATAGTGGACTAGAGAAGTTCTCCCAGCTATCTGAACTGGGGTCTGCCAGAGGACCTAACCAAGGATCTTAACCCTCAGCTAAGGCAAGAAGTCCTTGATATTCCTGCCCAATGTCATTTGGTCACTGTTACAGGCAGTGACTACTATGTATTTCCCATTCTCCCCTTTTACGAGTGATTTTATGTGGTTTTGTTATTTCTCACCAATATATGAGGGTACTGGGGCCAGATAACTTGCCCTTTGGTTTATAAAACAATGAACATCGCTTAAATGTTAAAGCCACTTTTGGATCCAATGGAGAGGACTATGAACTTTAAGCTGAAGGCAGGGGCTGAATAAGATGGTGGAGTTGTCTCCCTTAAGAAGGATGAGTGTTCCATATATGGCAGGAAGAGTGTACATGGATGAATATTAAGTAGCTGAAGGAGTCTAGACTACCTGATGTCAATTCTCAACATTGCCATTATTAGCAAACCCAGATTTTTAAAAAGTTAAATTATGCAACCACCGTTGCATCTAGAGACCACGTGGCACTATTCTGGGTGATGATATATAAGCAGAAGTTGTAAGATAGGTCTTTGTGACCAGACGGCTTAAAGGACGGGCAGACCAAGAGGACGCCTATAAATCTGCAATGCTCTGAGCTGATCAGTCATCTTGTATTCAAGGCAACCACAGAAAGCCAAGAAAGTCACAGAGACTTCATCCTTGACACCTTGAACCCCACGACCACTTCCGACGACTACCTATACCTGGACTCTTTGTTATATAATAAAAAAAAATAAAACCTTGTCTTGCATAGGTCCCCATTATTGAATTTTTTATCAATAGTTGAATAAAATTCCTAACTAATACAACTACTCTTTGTATACCATTCACCTCATCATTCTTTCAAACATCCCCCCACAGAAGCCCTCTTTTCTGTCTAGTTTCGGCTTTTCCTATTTTTTTGTGTCTTTCCCAATCTCTCTATGTATTTCCTTTTCCTTAAGCAGGTCTCCAACATTGTATTTCACTCCTAGAACCTCATTCACTTAACTCCCACTCAGTGAAAAAATGATTCTGTTCTTAGAATCTACCTTCCTTAGATATCTACACAGATATTTATAGGCAAATATAAAAATAATTGCTACATTTAGTCAATGTCTACTATATTTCAGGGACTAATTCTAGTGTTCCAAAGCACTATTTTAAGAGTTTTATTGTATTTTCATATAAACCTTCAAAATAACCCTGAGTTTATCCCAATAAAGTACAAAGGTTAAGTTAATTTGACCAAGATTACACAACTAGTGGTGATGGAGTCAATATGTGAAACTGGAAAGTCTGGGCCTGTATATGTGTGTGTACATGTGTACACAGAGGACACTTAGATCCTCAGTGTTGCAGGGTTACTCCTTCTGTCATTAGAGATGAACTGTGAAGCTGTGTGCCCCCAGACCACAAATATGACCTAAAAGGGATCCCCTCCATAGAAGAGTACATGGAAATCCCATCCCTCCTAGCCCAGGAGATGAAGGGTTGAAATAAAAAGTCAGTTGCTTGGGGTCCTGTTTATACTCACCCTCAGGGCCACACCTTGGAGTAGGAAGCACAGAAATATGTAGATGTGGATGACCTTAAAAACAGCAGGAGTTAAGAAGTCGTCCCTGGCTAAGTCTTAGCAATTCTGCAGGTCTTGAAGACAGTGATTCTCATTTCTGGTCATACTTTAGAAATGGCTAAAGAGATTTTTAAGATACTGATGCCCTGGCCTACCTCCTAGTATCTGCCCAGTATCTTT
This sequence comes from Lipotes vexillifer, assembly GCF_000442215.2. Taxonomy (NCBI): domain Eukaryota; kingdom Metazoa; phylum Chordata; class Mammalia; order Artiodactyla; family Lipotidae; genus Lipotes; species Lipotes vexillifer. The sequence goes on from NW_006789288.1 coordinate 120,913, forward strand.
TGACATTGACTCTAAATTACACAATTCTACTCAATATTCACAACCACCCTGTTAGGAAAAATCCTGTGGTCAGTTCAGCAGCTCATTCTAACAGTACGACACAAGCTATTCAGGGCACTAGATTTTGCCTGAGTCCAAGCTCAAGAAACCCAGTAGTCTGAACTGAGAACATATGGGGAACCAGAAGTTCCCATATAACACTGTTGGGATGCAGTGGTACTGAGAACATGATAGCAGTAGGGGCACAAAAGAGCCATTTGTGATTTACACAAAAAGACCACATAGTATAGACCACAGGAACATGGAACCACAGATAGAGTCTGTGCTTGAGTCATGTCCCCCACTTCCAGTCTGACAGAGGCTCATGAAGATTCATTTTAAAATAAATCCTTTTCGGGAGTTCCCTGGTGGGCTTAGTGGGCTTTCACTGCCATGGCCTGGGTTCAATCCCTGGTCAAGGAACTGAGATCCTGCAAGGTACCTGGCATGGCCAAAAAATAAAAGTAAAATAAAATAAATGCTTTTCAATTTCTTCGCACATCTGAGTTCTGGTGTGAAAATATCAATCCCCTCCCAGAAGTATCTTCAAGAATACATACCAAACAGGTTATGGGAGTAGGGTTTTGGAGAGTCGGTATCTGAGGGCTTTTCCTTCTACCACTGCATCCTGCGAGCACCTGAAACATCTGTGCTCCTTCCATCAGCAACCCTTCTACTTGTGCACCTGACACCATCCCCTTTCACTTGTTAAAACACATAAAATTTCCCTTCTTTCTCCTATATCACTAATTTTTCTGTCTATTTTGGATCCTTCTTATCAACATACAAAATGCTGTTATTTCTCCTATCTTAAAACAAACATTAAAAAAAACTCTTGTGTGCCCTCTTTTCCCTTCAGCAACTATGCATTTCCCTATGTTCCTTTACAGCAAATCTCCTTGGAGTGGACCATAGTTACTGTTTCCAATGAATCTCTTCCTATGCTCTATTAAATCCACCGCAATCAGGGTATTGCCCACATCACTCCATTGAAACTGCTTTTGTTAAGTTACAAATGACCTCCACATTACTAAATCCAGAGGTCAGCGTTCAGTCCTCATGCGACCTGACCTGTCAGCAGCATTGGTCTTAGGCCCTTCTCTCCTCCTGGAAACACTTTTTTCACTTGACTTTCAAGACATCACCCTAGATTTTCCTTCTCCCTCACTGGCCAACTCCTTCTCAGTCTCCTTTGCTCCTTCCTCCTCAGCAACCCCTTGAATCCATTTCCAAAGCTTGGAATGCTCAGGGCTCAGTCCTTGCTCCTATTCTCTTCTCGGTCTACACTTACTCCCTAGATCATCTTAGCCAGTGTCATGGCTTTGAATACAATGCCAATTTTATATCTCCAGGCTTAGATTCCTATATTTAAACAATACTCACTATATCCATCTGGATAGCTAATGAGCATCTCAAGCTGAAATTCCTGATCTTTCCCCAAAAACCAGTTTGACTTGCATCTTCCCCACTGCGGTTAATGGCAGCCAAAAACGTTAGAGTCATGCTTGACACCTCACTTTCTCTCACATCTCACATCTAACCTATCCAGAAATCCTATTGGCCATCTCTTCAAAACACTGGAATATTCCAAATCCAGACACTTCTCACCACCCTCACTGTTACCACCCTGGTTCTGGCCACTAGCATCTCTCACCTGGATTTTAGCAGTAATATTCTAACCACCCCTTCTGCTTCCACCTGTGCTCTCTACACTCTGTTCTCAGCATAAGCAACCAGAGTAATAATTCTTTCAATACTTAAGTCAGAACACAGCACATACCTGCTCAAACCCTCCAACGGCTCCATGTTTCTCTCAGAATAAAAAGTCTTGGTCACTGTAAGGACCCCCAAGGCTATCCACCACCTTCCTCTCTCATCCCTGCTGTCACTTCCACTCCTCTACTTTAACTTCCATTCTCTCTTCTCATTCGCTCCTCTTGCATCTCCCACCAGTATCTGCCTCCTCATATGTTTTGCCCTAGCCATTATCTCTGCTCTTCTCCCGGATAGACACACGAGTCAAACCCACATCTCTTTTAAGTCTTGGCTCACATGTCACTTCATCAATGGGGTAACATTGGACCAACCTGCATTTGATTCCCAATTCCCCTTAGTTTCTTCTATTTTTTTCCAGAACATTTATCCATCCAAACATCTTATATAATTGATTTATTTACTATTTTATGGTTTATATCTAACTCCTCCAATTACAATATAAGCTTTACAAAGATAGGAATTTTTGCTGGCTGTGTTCACTGATTAATATACAGAATCAGAACAGTGCCTGAAATACAGGAGGCACTCAACAAATATTTGCTAACTAAATTAATGTACACTATACGTTAATATATAGGTTGACTTTTTACATCATGTAATATTTTTATGGTGATTTGTTTTGAACAAGACATTTTCATAATGAATATAGTTAGAAACATTCATGAGGAGATTAGTAATATACCAGGCATAACTGCATATGGTATTTGTGATCCCTAGCAAATTACATCAACCTCTCTCAGCCTCAATTCCCCCACACTGGAAAAGTGGAAATCATAATTCTTACTGTGTGCATTCTCCCACGTAGGGAGAGCAAAAGACAAGAAATAATTCTGTGTAATATACGCTAGAAAGTTAGCTCAGATACTGTTATATTGTGAGCTAAGCACAGGTTTACCACACCATGCACTTATGAGTCAAACAGCTATTAAATTTTGTGTAAATCCTAAGGTACTCTTTGGTCACTTTGCCACCTGCAGCTATTCTAAACTCATAGCAAAAATAAAAACAAAAGAGAATCTTTCTCAGACTTATTTTTGACAAATCTGTACAGCATTTCTTTCTGAAAAAAATCCTTTTATAATCAATTAGAAAACAATTAGACACAGCATATCAATTTGATACCCAAAGATTCAGACTGTTTTTTCTATTTCTCTCCCTTGTAACATCTAAATGTATGGTAGCCTGTTTTGTTTTCAAAGCATGTCCCAGTCCCCAAGTAGATTTCTCAAGGCCACAACTTCCACATATTTTTGTTTATGACTGGTATTATTTCATCTTGATTTTTATACTACCGTCTCTATAAAAGTATTGTTGCCAAAGTGTCAAAAATATCCCTAACTCAGAGAAGCCTGAGAAACAATTTCTTGAATTGACCTTCAAAAGTAAGTTCAACACCACAAACGGGAATTACCCATTTAAAGTAAAGCATAAGAGATGTGTGTGTGTGTGTGTGTGTGTGTAATACCATAGGTCAGTTTATTGTGTTCTTGATCACATAATTAACACTAATTACATGGAAATACCTTGCTAAATAAGAGTATTATTGGCACTTTATACCAAAGTGCTGCTTGGGAAAATGTAAGTAAAATATGATTTATATAATATTTGCCTACATAACCAATGAGAAAAAATAGAAAAAGAAAGTAAAATAACATGACAAAAAAGAAGCACAACCAGACTAAATAAGTTTATCTTACTTTTACCGAGAACACTAAATTCTGAGAGGTGATGATTATGAACACATATTTCTTTATTAAGTAAACATCTTTTCCAAAATGAAAAAAGCCTTAGCATACAATATCTTTATACTTAAGGCAATAAATCTGTTTATTAAATGTATTCATATTTGATATATTCAATTCAGAATTATTCAACTGCATTAATAAATTTCCCAATATATTTTAAATAGATATGCCACCTACAGAAAATTAAAGGAGGGCTACACACTATACTTCATATTTTAATAAAAACACAGTAACTAATGCTAATGTTTCCAATAAAATAACATTAAAAAGAGTACTGGGGGCAAATAAAACTGTTGATTCTAGTATACTTGGAAAAATAAAGACTGAAATCGAATTTTTTTTAACATCTTTATTGGAATATAATTGCTTTACAATGTTGTGTTAGTTTCTGCTGTATAACAAAGTGAATCAGTTATATGTATACATATATCCCCATATCCCCTCCCTCTTGCATCTCCTTCCCACCCTCCCTATCCCACCCCTCTAAGTGGTCACAAAGCAGCAAGCTGATCTCCCCGCTTGATGCGGCTGCTTCCCACCAGCTATCTATTTTACATTTGGGAGTGTATATATGTCAATGCTACTCTCTCACTTCGTCCCAGCTCACCCTTCCCCCTCTCCGTGTCCTCAAGTCCATTCTCTACATCTGCGTCTTTTTATTCCTGTCCTGCCCCTAGGTTCATCAGAGAAATCGAATTTTAAGATCATTTGCTAATCTCAGTAAAGCTTTGATAAACAATTGCATTTCTAAGGAGATGGAGGGACTGGGAGTTAATTTCTTAGGGACACTTTATTTTGCGCTTTCAAAATAAGTTTAGAAATCATTCTGAACTCGATTTTATGTAAATAAATCATAACACGATTTGACGGCAGATTTTTAATTAACATTAATGAAGTAGATTGGATTAGAAACGTCCCTACTGCTTGCTACCCTTGAAGGAAATCCTTTCACTGCACCAGAGCCAGTGAAATCACTTGAGAGCCCACCTCAGATGGTACTGCCCTCCTGCTTAGAACCACACAAAATTTACCCATTCCACTTGTAACACATATCTAAACTCCTAACTGCGTCGGCCCATGAGGCATAACAAGAACTGGATCCCACCCACTGCTCTGAACTCATCTCCCACCACTTCCTGTGCTGCAGCCACAGAAACTTCTTTATGTCCACCAAACATGTCAAGCGTGTTCCTGCTCAGGGTATTTATACCTGATCTTCCTTCTTCCAGCTAACTCTATCCTGACATAGCTGTATGTCTGGTTCCTTTGTGCATTTAGGTCTCAATCAAAGCTTCATGAGAGAGATTTCCCTGAACATTAAATCACATAATGCTTTGGGGCACCTGTTATATCCTGTACCAGGTATTGAGGGCCAGGTACCTGGGGCTCAGCAGTGAATAAGACAGACTAGTTCCCTTACTGATGAATGATGGGACAGATCCACAATAAACAAAGAAATACTAGGCAACGTCTGAGTAGAACATAAACACCATTAGTCCCTTCCAACAAAACTAATAGAAATCGCTTTCCGTAACAACATTGCACATGGGACATTCTTAAAACATACATTTTCAGATAAAAGATAAAACATGCTAGTAAGTTAGTTCTCTTTTCTATATCCTGTAATTTAAAGAATAGAGAATAATCTCTGAAGCCATACTGCCTGGGTTCAAATTCTCTACCATTTACCTTATGTGATCTTGAGCAACTACTGAACCTCTCTGTGCCTGTTTTCTCATATACAAAGTAGAATTCTTAATACTACACCTCATAGGGTTGTTATAAGGACTGAATGAGTCAAATATTTCTAAGGCACTTAGAGTGGTGTCTGGCACATAAGAAATACTATGTAAAACTGTGTTCAATAAATAAAACTTGGGGGCTTCCCTGGTGGCGCAGTGGTTGAGAATCTGCCTGCCAAGGTAGGGGACACGGGTTCGAGCTCTGGTCTGGGAAGATCCCACATGCCGCGGAGCAACTAGCCTTGTGAGCCACAGTTACTGAGCCTGCGCATCTGGAGCCTGTGCTCCACAACAAGAGAGGCTGCGATAGTGAGAGGCCGGTGCATCGCGATGAGGAGTGGCCCCCACTTGCCGCAACTAGAGAAAGCCCTCGCACAGAAACGAAGAGCCAACACAGACATAAATTAATTAATTAATTAATTAATTAATAATTATTTTTTAAAAAGGAAAAACTCCTTAAAAATAAATAAATAAAACTTGTCCAAGTTTCAAGTTTTCCTTAAAGTTTATCCATTAGTTTCCAGTACAGAGAAAACACACTGACAAGAGTTGAGAAACCTGGGTTCGGATACCCAAGCTGTCACCAACAAGCTCAGTGATCTTGAACAAATCACTTCATTGCAGTGGGCCCCAGTCTACTCTTCTCAGTCCAATACTCAGTTGTTTGGGATTGAGCAGTCATTAACATGACTATCCTCTCAGACTGCAAATGGGTTAATAGTATAAAGGTCATAGAGAGCGTCGAGCAGCACAGAAAGAGGTTTCAGTTGAATATGCAAATGGAGTTTTTAATTTTTCTGGGTTAAAATATAACGTAAAAAAAAAAATACCACAGGTGAGCTAGGATGAGTGGCAACAGGTAGCTCTCACATGACTCAGAAAGAAGCATAAATGGCTGCAACCTTTCTGGAAGGCATTCAGGCAACACTCAACAAAAGTCTTTAAACATGAAACTTCCTTTGACCAAAAAAAAGAGAATGGCAAAAGACTGTAGATTATCAAGCCAACGTTCTGTTTTCCAAATATATTATCTGGAAGCTACAGACTTAGAAAGTTTATTTCAACCACTGGCAAAAAATAAATAACGTGAAGAAATCATTAATAGGGTGTGTGAAATTTGTAAGTGTTCATGAGTAGGAGCCAGCTGGGTCTTAGGAAGAAAAACCCACGCAAGTTAACCTAATATCCTTTCCTAATTACCAGGCCAGCATAAAATGTTATATTGGGGTTGCAGCAAGACCTTTGAAACTTTTAATTACGTACTTACTAATTCCATGGAGAAATGTGATATGGATAATATTACAAGTGAGTGAATTTAGTAGCTAGATGAATAATGATAACAGAGTGTTGGTTAACTGATCAAATTCAATCTATAATAAATTGTCTATTTTGATGCTTTCACCAACATTTGGATGGAAAATGTAACTATCTGTTTATAAAATTAACAAATAAACAGAATTGGAGAAGTAATATGTTTGAGAGCACAGTCACGATCCAAAATATGCAACAGCCTACACTAATAAACCTGTTAGGAAGATTTTTTTAATTTTTAAGGAAAAGTCTGAAATACTACCTACAGATTCCAAAATTCAAAAACATAAGTGCAAAATTAGGGAAACTAAGTCGTTTTTTACAATTCTGCTGAGATTCTTGCCCACCTCCTCAGGGCAACACCAACTTCCTTTTTACCCAGGGAGGTAAAGAGAGAGCGTGCTAGACCTTTAACAAGATGCATGTGAAGGACCAGAGTAAATTACGCTCTTCATGCTGAGGGGCCAGCAAGCAACTTTGTTGAACTGGAGAAAAAAGCCTGAGGTAATGAGAAATGAGGAAAGAGGAATTTGGCTGGAGGAAAGAACTGAGGAGAATAATCTGGGAGTAACGGTTAAGGCAGGAAGCAGGTAAACAGCAAGAGACTTCAGAACAAGGGAAACAATCATATCAATACCATTTAGGGAGATAATCACCTGAATACCGTTCCAAGTTTATGACTCCTCTTGCTGCTGTATGTTTTAGAGACTGCATGGAAGGATGGTGGCATGAATCATGTTAAAAATGCTGTCATTTCGCAGTATATAAGTCCATGCCACTCTCTCACTTCATCCTAGCTTACCCTTCCCCCTCCCTCTCCCCGTGTCCTCAAGTCCATTCTCTATGTCTGCGTCTTTATGTCTTTATTCCCGTCCTGCCCCTAGGTTCTTCATAACCATTTTCTTTTCTTTTTTTTTTTTTTTAGATTCCGCATAGCGCAGGGAGATCAGCTCTGTGCTTTGTGTCCACCTAGACGGGTGGGACAGGGAGGGTGGGAGGGAGACGCAAGAGGGAGGAGATATGGGGATATATGTACATGTATAGCTGATTGACTTTGTTGTAAAGCAGAAACTAACACACCATCGTGAAGCAGTTATACTCTGATAAAGATGTTAAAAAAAAAAATGCTGTCATTTCCATCCAGGTAGAGACTGGACCATCTCAGTGACAGTGAAAACAGGAGGCAAACACTGGTCATATCTGAAATGGCATAGTTTTTCTTCCTGCTGCTGTCTGGTTGGCCTCTTCAAAAGCAAAAACAGAAAACTTTTAATGAAAAAACTTGAAACAAGGCATAGTGAGAGGCATTTTGGAGGAAACAAATCTGAACAAGATACCAACTCTGCCTTAGGAGCTAAAAATTTAATAGAGAGGTTTTCATTCACATTGAATCCAAAGCAGTATCTGTTAGTGTTTAACGACTAGGACAAACACAGTACTAGAGATGTTCAAAAGATAGCAAGGCTCTCTCTGCCTGGGCTTAGGAAGAAGCCTTCTTGGAGGAAATGGCACTTAGCAGGGCTAAAGTTAGTAACCCAGGTTTTCCTTGGATATGAGACAGCCTACTACTTGAACCCTCAAAACACAGAAAACTAATGTGGCCACAGGTTGATCTCTTCTGATTTTCTCTCCAGATCCTCTTCCCCCCTCTCCACCCTGGTCTCTTCCCTGGGAGACTGGCCTGTGTCAACTGCAGCAAGCTTCCAGGTGGGTTCAGTCAACCTGAGGCACCAGCAGGACCGCTGAAGGCAGGAGGAGAAGGAGGTCAGAGTCTTTCGTGTCCAGCTTCCTCCCTGCTGGCCACCCAGATTATCTGGGTCTGTCTCGCAACAGCCACCTCCTGTCCTAGGAGCATCTCCACACAGCTCTCTCACCAGGTTTAGGGTTCACCCTCTTTCCTTGCCCCTTTCAGCCTAGGAGGGCAAAGGCTCCCAGCAAATACTCTAGTGTAGTATAGTGTAGCTCCCAGAGGAGCTGCACTACCCTCTCTGGTCTTCATTAAGCCCTGCCCACATCTTTATAAATTGTTCTTTTACTCAACTCTGGTCAGTTACCCAGTTTGAGTGTGCCATCTCTTTCCTGGCAAGACCCTGGCACATACAGTCCCCTTTGGGGTGTCATATTCATATTGCTAAGCTGAAGACTCTTATCAAGTGTTTGCCTATGGAAAATGAGCGATTCAAGACCCCAGTCTGACTGCATAAGGACTCTTAGGAAAGAGAATTGGCAGAAGCAGGCACAAGGGCTTGCCCTTTCCCACGTCATTATTAACTTCGCGTGGGCACATTCATAATCAGAAAGACGGATGAAAATGACTACCTCAATAAGATAAAGAGCCCCTCACTTTGCACTCTTAAGCCAAGCTAAAGACAAATTAGGAATCTTCACTCACCCAAGCCTAAGAAATATAACCCCACAACCACTGCCGCTGCCCCGACCACATACCCTGCTGGCTCCCTGCTGCCCACTTTTCCAGAGGAAGCCTCCAAAGACCAAACAGCAGTTTAGGCTTCAGATAATAAAAACAAAATTAAGTAGGCTTCTCAATTTGGGGAAATTTGCTGCTTGCTTTAGTAAAATGTTGCAAAGGCAGCCTCAACATTACTGGTAATACTATCCCTTAGTTTAGGTAGATTCATGTGTTTATTTGCTTACTACATTTTTTTCCTTTTTCTCACTCCATCTGGCCTCACCCTTTACCTTTTGGCAACCAAAGGCTCAAAGCTGTGCCTGCAGGAGACTCCACAGGAATCTGGAAAGAGCAGATCAGTCGCACAGCACCGTACAGAACTGCCAACAATTTACAATTAAGGATTAGACCTCCCTTCTGCCACTTCCACCTCAGAGGCATTTTTCAATACTTGCGTCTTCCCAGGCTCCAGTCTCCCAATCATTCTACAGATTCTCCACCTTCCTCCCACCTTTTCTCTCCTCCTCTCTCCTCCCTGGATCCCTCTGCTCCAAACCCCCCAAGTTTCTTTTCTTTCTTAGCCAGAGCAGTTTATCAATCTCTGTTTTACTGTACTCCAGAAGGCTTCATCTTGGTAATCAAACATAATCACTAATGTAGGTCTCCAAATAAAGACAGTTCTCTCCTTGAGATAAACACTCTGAATTAGCTTAGAAAGTAATATATACAGTGTTTTCTCTTTACTACACTGTGAACATGCTTTGTAAATGGAATGGATTTTAATGTGCATATTTCACAAAGAACTTCTAATCCCTTTTTGCTTATAGACACCATCAGTGTCTAAACCATAGGTTTAAAGAAAAGATGGATGAAAGACATCTTTGGAGACTTCCTTCCTGCAATAAGGACCTTTAAATTTCAGGACTTAAAATGCCCAATTCATACCTCCATATTTCTGCTCCCTTTCACAGCACAAAGCAAATGCTAGAGTTACTTCACGATATAAACTGACCATGGCTGGCAGGCACAATCAATATTGCAGACTTTATAACGCTTGGTACAGCTTTCTGCACACAGTGGGTACTAAATAAATATTGCTGACTGACTGATTCAGGCTCCAGTGGTCCAGAGAGCTCACACAGAAGCCATCAGTTTGAAAAAGAAATTTTGTCCAGTTGCAGGCTAATAGGAACTGTGAAAGTAGATTATGTCTAGGGAAAATTTGTTTTAGAACAAACTGAATGCAGTTTTCACTTTTTCATTTTTAATTTTCAAACTAGTGCTCTGCTATGGGCTGAACTGTGTTCTCCCTCCTCCAAAAAATTTATATGTTGAAGTCCTAATGCCCAGTGTCTCAGAAAGTGACTGTATTTGGAGATGGAGTCTTTAGAGAGGTAATTAACTAATATGAGGTCATTAGCATGGACCCAACCCAATATTTTGTACATATTTTTATCTTATTTCATTCATTCATTGAAACATTTACATATGTTTCTATGTTGGAGTCCTGCTTTCAACCCTATTCCTAATGGTTTTGAGGACCAATCTAAAAATCTGCTTCAACACTGCATTATAGATTATTATGGTCTTGATATATAACTGTATGTTTAACTTGATTCCTTCTAATTATTTCTGGGTTCTTTTTTTCTCTTGTTCACCTGGACCCATACTCATATTCTTTCTCACTGTATCCTAAAGTCCAATACTATACTCCAATTCTTATGAGATTAGGAACAAGTGTTTTTCCTACACAGATTTTCTAGTAGAACTAACCCATATAAACAAGCATGCAAAAAACTCTTAAACTCTTGTGCAAATTAAAATTAAAAGATCCAGAGTACTCAGAATATGCCCTAGAGAAACCCAAAAACGTCATTCAGAGAAAACAGCTAAAGTCCTTCTGTGTAAAAAATTGATACTGTCATTTACCCTAGACAATAACGTTTTATTGGACACGTTGAAAGACGACATATGCTAACTTTTCTAAAAGGAAGCCTCCAACCTTTTTATGTTGGTTTGGAAGGTGTATTTTAAGGAAAGAAAATCTTTGATAACCTAGCCTTGGAAGTAGAGGTAGGCAGGAATGTGACAGTCAGAGACAAAAGGGGAACAAAAAGAATAATGGGCCAAGTTAATCAGTCATATGAGATTTTTCACACAATGATATAAAACCCAATTACAAAATGACAGGTGTTCTAAATTATCCTGCCTGAGTGCTTTTGACTGCATTCATAATATTTAAATTCATGTCAATGGTATGACTTATGCAAGCTGTGGCTAGTATTCACCCTCCATAAATTATGGGGAAACCCAGGCCCATATATGGTGGCAACTGGCAACAAGGAAAAGGTAAATATATTCATCAAGTCTACAAATCTGAGCCAAACAGCAGCAACAGCCATATGTTGAAGCTCACTGAACACAAAGACATATTCTTCAACACCTGTGAACCTTTCAGTCACATATTTTATCAAATATAGTGTTATGACCTTCCAAGTGCTCAGCCCCAAAATTTGAGACTTCTATCTTTGATCTATCTCTTTTTCTCAGACTCCACATCCAATTCACCAGTAAAACCTCCAGTCTCCATTTTCAAATTACATGCTGAATCCACTTCTTACCTGCACCACTACCCATCTCTATCCTAGATTATTGCAAGAACCTCCTTCCTAAATACTCTCTCTCTGCTTCTACTCTTATACCCTATAATCTGTTCACAACCCAGCAATCAGAACAATCCTTTTAAACATAGGAAAGATGATATCCTTTTCTGTTCATAACTTTAACAGCTTCCCATCCCATTCATAGTAACAGCCACAAGACTTACCATGATCCACAGTCTCTTACATAATTCTTCTACCCACTGCTCTGCCACACTTCTCCCACCTCTTATACTACTCGCCTACTCCATCCAGCCACACTGGCCTCCTTGCTATTTCCCCAATATATCAAACTGCTTTCCACCTGTATTAGTCAGGATTCTCCAGATAACAGAACCAATAGGATATATACAGATATATAAAAGAGATTATAGTAATTGGCTCATGTGATTATGGAGGTCATGAAGTCTCATGACCTGCTGTCTGCAGATTGAAGAACCAGGAAAGTCAGTGATGTAATTCAGTCTGAGTCCAAAGGCCTGAGAAGGGGCGTCAATGATGTAAATCTCTGTCAGAGTCTGAAGGTCTGATAACCAGGAACACTGATGTCCAAGGTCAGGCGAAGATGGGCACCCAACCTCAAGCAAAGAGAACAAATTTGCCCTTCCCTCTGTCTTTCTGTCCTATTCAGGCCCTCAACAGATTGGATGATGCCCACTGGCATTGCTGAGGGCAAACATCTTTGCTCAGTCTGTTGATTCAAATACTAATCTCTTCCAAAAATACCCTCACAGACACACCCAGAAATAATGTTTTACCAACTATCTGGGCATTTGTTAAACCAGACAGGTTGACACATAAAATTAACCATCATGCTACCCAAGAGCATTTGCAGCAGTTGCTGTCCCTACTACAATTTAATTTCCCCAGATACTGTCATGACTCACTCATCCTCACTTCCTTTAAGTCTCCATTAAAATATCAACTAATCAAAGAGGCTGTCTTTATAAACATCCTTTAAATAATGGCAAGTCATCCCACCCCCCAGTATTCTTATTCCCTTTATCCTGATTTTTGCTTCCCTATGCACTAATTACCCCATGCCTTATTATTTGTATGTATATGTCTCTCTCCCTCCATTATAATATTAACCCCGTAAAAGTAGATACTTGCTTTATCCTAAATCCTCTAAACTTAAACCTAGAATCATGCCTAGAACATAGTAGCATCTCAAAAAATATCTGTTGAATTAATGGATAAATGGATTCATTAACAACAGGTATAATTTTAATCATTTATGGCATCTTCTCTATGTGATTTCAGCTAGTATAATTTCTCTTTGAAAAGGAATTCTTGCCATTTAAAAAATTTCTCTCTTGAGGAAATCACTGTATCAATTTTAGCTTTTCTTTATTTATAGCACCTTGAAGTTGTAAGGGATTTGGAAGTTTCTCTAGTTTAACTGCTTCTTCCCAAAACAGCATACCCCATCTTTGAATATGTCTTATTATCAGAGAATTTTTGTTTATGCTGAACCAAAATTTGTCGACTTGTAATATTTATACTGTGAATCTTGTTCAGTTGTGCCTTTATATGTTCAGAAAGAAAATTTTTAAGAAAAAACAAACTTGAAACAAAGGACTTAAAGTAGGATTTGAGAACTTAAAGAAAAATTGCTTCAATTAAGGGAATTATTGCCATGGTAATATGTCACCCATGACTTGTTTAGTATTGAGTGATGACTGCCTTGTTCTCTGAGTAAACACCACCATATTAGAAAGAGGCCATCAGAGTAGGAGACTTACACTCAAAATATTTGCCTTCTTACCAATGGAGCCATATGAAAAATAAGCTAGAATGATACAGTACTCTGAGAAATATCTGACATCTACTAAAGAAGATATTCCTATTAAAAAAACAGGATTAAAAGTGATAGGGAATAGTTTAAGGACAAAGATTTACATTTATATATAGGTGGCTGTATTTCTATAAATCCTAATATGTCTAATGCGTGTCACTTTATTATAAAGAAGATTTTTTAAGTACTTTAATTTAAAAAGATATTTTAGGAGAAAAGCACTGCTTTACGAAATCATATACAATCTTGGTTATCCATTCCAAGGAAAAGATGAGAGTGTATGTATTTATATGCTTACGTACGTACGTATTTACTTACTTGTTTTCCATCTCTCCCACCAGCATAGAAACTGCATGAGTATATGGCTTCCCTCTGACAATTAAATTTTTAACATCTTATTTTGGAATATAGATTCACAACACATATTTGCAAAGATAGTGCAGAGAGATCTTTACCTTTCACTAAACTTCCCCCAATGGTTGCATCTTACATAGTTATAGTCCCATATTAGAACTAGGAATTTGACATTGATACAATATATGAGGTGTAGTTCTGTGTCATTTTATGGTGTATGTAGACCTATGTAACTACCAACACAATCAAGATACAGAACTATTCCACCCACAGAGATCTCCCCCATATGCTCCTCCTTCAGTCACACCCACTTCTTTCCCCCCACCCCAACACGTCTAATCCCCTAGCAACCACTAATTTCTTTTTAATCTTTATAATTTTGACATTTCAAGGATGTTATATAAATGGGACCATACAATATGTAACCTTTTGAGACTGACTTTTTTATCACTCAGTGTAATGTTCATCCAAATTATTACACGTATCTATAGTTCATTCATTTTTGTTATTGTTGTTGTTATTTCAGTTTTGGGTCTTTGTTGGGTAACATTCCATGGTATGGATGTGCCTGAGTCAGCTTAACCACTCACCTACTGAAGGATATTTGAACTGTTTCTAGTTTTGGCTACTATAAATAAAACAGTTATAAGCGATCACGTACAAATTTTTGTGCATACATAGGGTTTTTTTTAGTTTGTTTTTATTGAAGTATAGTTGATTTATAATGGCATATTAGTTTCAGGTGTACAACATAGTGATTCACTAGTTTTACAGCTTTATATTCCATTTAAAGCTTTTACAAACTAATGGCTATATTTTCCTGTGCTATACAATATATCCTTGTTGCTTATTTACTTTATACATAGTAGTTTGTACCTTGTCCCTCCCCCTTTCCCTCTTCCCATTGGTAACCACTAGTTTGTTCTCTATATCTGTGAGTCTGTTTCTTCTTGGTTATATTCACTAGTTTTATTTTTTAGATTTCACATATAAGTCATAACATACAGTATTTGTCTTTCTCTGTCTGACTTATTTCACTAAGCACAATAACTTCTAGGTCAATCCACATTGTTGCAAATGGCAGAATTCCATTCCTCTTTTTTTTTTTTTTTTTTTTTTTTTTTGGTCAGCAGTTCTCAATCCTGGATAAATGGGAGAATCTCCTGGGAAGTTCCTGAAAACTACAGACACCACAGGCCCATGTCAGATGAATTAAATCAGAATTTCTGGGGCACAGGCATAAGTATTTGAAAAAAACTTTCCAGGGTATTCAAATGTACAGACAGGTTGATCATTGACAGTCTAGTGAAGTCCAGGCCACTGTGAGTGATTAAAGTTACAAACCACTAAAAGGTCTTAGCAGCCTTTCTCTTTTTTTTTGTTTTTTTTTGCCGTATGCGGGCCTCTCACTGTTGTGGCTTCTCCCGTTGCGGGGCATAGGCCCCGGACGCGCAGGCTCAACGGCTATGGCTCACGGGCCCAGTCGCTCCGCGGCACGTGGGATCCTCCCAGACGGGGGCCCGAACCCGCGTCCCCTGCATCGGTAGGCGGACTCCCAACCACTGCGCCACCAGGGAAGCCTGCTCATTGCCTTTTCTCTCCTTTTCCTTTACTTTATTCAACAGAAAAGACACACCTCTTAGAGAATGAGAGAGATTTTTTTCCTGAAATCTGTAACTTCTCACCATGGTACAAGTCTGGGAATAGAAATAGACATCACAGACTGCTTCACTTTGGTGTGGGCTTTCAATCAGCCTGATGTACTGAAAAGAGCACAGGTTTCAGAATCAGACACAACTGTGTCTGAATCCCAGCTCTCATCACATGTGAGGTACTGGACAAGCCAGTAAACCTCTCCAATCTTTGGTTTCCTCATTTGTAAAATCAAGATATGAAATTTGCATGGGTGTTATAATGATTAAAAGTAATGTATATGAACTCTCTGTCACACAGCAGGTACTCAGGAAGGTTCTCTTTTATTACTGTGGTGATAACTTCATCATAACAAGCTCTAAGAGGTGGTCTTTTGCTATAAACTTCTATTGTGTTAAATATTACTGGCTTTCATTTGTCATTCTCCATAAAGTAATACTAAAGTAAGGTACATTTTAAAGCTTTTTTCCTGACCCTTTTCTAACAAAATGGGAGAAAATTCCATCTCAGAAGACTATTGGCAAAAGGTGGTAGCAAGTTGTTTTTAGATAATGCACTTCACTATATCACAGTAGGTAAGAAAATGAATTCTATAGTCACCATAGCTAAGTGCGAACACTGACTCTATTTGTTTCTTCTTTGTGAAATACAGCTAGCTCACAAAATATCTTTGAGAAGATTAAATGAAGCAATATATGCAAACTGCCCAGAACAATGCCTGGAAGAGAATAAACATTCAATAGATGTTATTTATTAATGCTCTGAAAACATAAACTTAGAAAAAAATTTCACAATTTCAAACTTCATATGAATTTTTATTACCTATTTATTTATGTCATATGTGTATCTCTTTCTAACTCAAAAATCAGAAACAAATAATTTGTAGGAGGTAGAGACATATTATCCTTATAATCCTTATGTTTTTCTGGGGGCAGGAAAAGCAAAAAGTTTACCTAAACTACTAAACAAGGTAGAAATTCTAGATTTTTAACTAATTCTGTGTATAATTTCTAGATTCTCTGTGGAAGTTTTTTTGGCTCACGGGCCCAGCCGCTCCGTGGCATGTGGGATCTTCCCGGACTGGGGCACGAACCCGTGTCCCCTGCATCGGCAGGCGGACTCTCAACCACTGCGCCACCAGGGAAGCCCGTCTGTGGAAGTTTTTAAAATCTGTTGGACATTATTTTTATTTGAAATAATTTGCTTCAGAAAAGTGTGAAAGCTTAATGTCAATTCTCAACAAAATTCAAAACTAAATTATCTATCAACGACAGTAGATGACTTGAAAAGTAAAAAGCAATTACAAAGAGATAACCAGTGTTTGTCAAGAACAAATAATGCCAAACTAACCTATTTTTTTCCATTGGTAAGTTTCCTTCTGAAGTGGGAAAGAGGAGAATCTTACTGATTTTCTACATTTTGGATTTTTAACAAGACTTTTGACAAAATATTTAATATTATTTTTATGACTAAAGTAGGAAAATGTGACCTAAGTGAAACAACTACATAGGTGAATTTGCAGTAATTGAAAACTGTCATCCAAAGCTGGACTGCTGTACACAATGGTGCATTTGAATCTATGTGAATACACACCCAGATTTGTGCACTGCACAACCTGTACAACTAAAGATAGAGGCACTGAACTGTTAGTTTATTCACCTATAAATTTAAAGGAATTTTCCCATGATCAAAAGTTTGGCATCAACCTAAAGGGAGTCTCTAATGAAATACAGTAGTTTTCAACCCTTGGCTCTTTCCTGCTTAACTTTTTAAAATCAATAAGTCAGAAAGAGAAAAACATATATCATATATTAACGCATATATGTGGAATCTAAAAAAATGATATAGATGATCTTATTTGCAAAGCAGAAATAGAGACACAGACGGAGAGAACAAACATATGGATACCAAGGAGGAAGGGGTGGGTGAGATGAATTGGGAGATGGAGATGGGAATTGATATATATACACTATTGATACTATGTATAAAATGATAACTAATGAGAGCCTACTATATAGCACAGGGAACTCTACTCAGTGCTCTATGGTGACCTAAATGGGAAGGAAATCCAAAAAAGAGGGGATATATGCATACATATATGCATACATATATACACTTTGCTGTACAGTAGAAACTAACACAACATAGTAAAGCAACTAAACTTCAATAAAAAGAAAAAAAGAAAACAACAACAAAAAAAGCAATTACTTGGATGAAAACAAAGAAAGCGTTCTTAACAAATTTTCAGAAGGACAGTACTGGGATAATAGCTGATAAATCAAAAAGGGAAATCAAGATACAGAAGGATCTGAATAGGCTGAATCACTGGTATGTAGCAATCAAGAAGAAATTTAACCGTAATTGAGATATTTTGTATCCTAGACTTCAAAAAAAATCAATTGTATTGGTATCTTGAGGAGAAAACGCAGCTTGGCAGCAGTTCTTATGAAAAGTACCTAAGGATTTTAGTTGACTTCAAGTTCATATGAGACAAAAGCATAACGAGCTTTGCAAAAGAGCTAATGCAAGCTTAGATGGTATTAATAGAAGTATATTTCGCAGAACCGAGTTGCTAATAGTGCCGTCATAATCTTCACTCAAGAAGCATTGTGTCCAGTTCTGGGTTTCAGGTGACAAAATACATTAATTGTAAAGGAAAGCACTAATACAGGTTAAAGCTAAATTGCTGTCAACAGTATCTTCACAGTTTGTGCTTTAAATGATCTATACAATTATTTTCTTAACATTTATGCTTAAATCAACTAAATCACCATTTAACTTAAATGTATTTTAAACAGAAACTTTATATCACTGCCATAAAAGGAAATACAGCATCACTTCACCAAACCAAAAAGTAACCATTAAAAAAGGAATGAAAGGGCTTCCCTGGTGGCGCACTGGTTGAGAGTCCGCCTGCCGATCCAGGGCACGCGGGTTCGTGCCCTGGTCCAGGAAGATCCCACATGCCGCGGAGCGGCTGGGCCCGTGAGCCATGGCCGCTGAGCCTGCGCGTCCGGAGCCTGTGCTCTGCAACGGGAGAGGCCACAACAGTGAGAGGCCCGCGTACCACACACACACAAAAAAGCTACATTATGTAGTACTAGTTATTAAATATATGCTGCCATCAAACTGAGGTTCTTTCTTCCCTAATTAGAGGAATTGTTAAAGTTCAAAAATCTGTGATTTTGATGTTTTCTTAATGCCATGTCCCTCAGGTATACTATCTAAAATTATCTCTTTTACAAGTGGTATGTGCCTTCACTTTGGGGAACTGAATGAAAACTACCTGGTCTACTGGACTATTACAGTGTGGAGATTGTAATCTGGAGATGACTAGAAATACTAGAGAGCTCTTTACTCAAAAATATCTCCCCTGAATAATTAGAAAATCATCTGGATGTAAGTATCTGTTTGGTAGTGGTACTATCCCCTATAGTGATTTCTCTGCTCCTGGCAACATCTATTGAGATATGCCTCACTGAACAAAAGAATATATGTCCATAAAAGACAGTGGGCTGAGAGGCGGAGTGGGAAGGAACTAGGTAAGGGGAGGAGTAAAAGAACTGAAAAAGATTTCTACTCTTTGGTGAACCTCCTCCCTTAACCCCTTCTCAATCATTAATTTATTATGAACATAAGTGTTCTGAACATAAGTGTGCATCTTTGTACATACATCTTTGGAATTCAATGTCCTCAAAATGGCTGAAAACAATTCATTTTCCAATCCAAGTTAATATGTTGGCTCCATTATAACCCGAATAATTGGGATATAAAATTTCTACAGGATAAAATGTTCTAACTTCACAAATCCTTAACAGACTCATTAAGCTCCTTAGTCTTTCAGCTTAAGTTCAGTGACTTTTGAACTTGTTCAAGACTGAATTGTAAATGATCCTAATTGTCTAGTAGTCAATAGGTAAAACAAAGAGCCTAAGATATGTGAAAATAACCCACCGTGATTCTAAGAAAGGGCTTCATTTTCACATCAGACATTCAGCACTAATGCAGTGTCATATACACACTGTGTTTGAGGTGAATTATTAATTTGTGGTATCATCCAAGGAGCAAAAATAGTTTGACTACAAGAAGTAGTATAGACTAGGAAGGAAACAAATAACATTTAGTCAACGTCTGCTGTATAGCAAGGACTTTCCCAAAATTCTCTTAATATCCACTCCAGAGTTCTGTAAGTGAAAAAACACACACAGAACTGGCATGGCTTAAGTAACTTGCTCAAGGTCACAGAGTTAGTAAGTAGCAGGGTAGAAACTAAACCCAACCTAGAGGTTACCAGGGGCTAGGAGAGTGGGGGAAACAGGGAGATGTTGATCAAACAGTACAAACTTCCAAAATGAATACTGCCTAGGGATGTCATGTACAGCATGGTGACTATAGTTTACAAAACTATTATAAACTTGAAAGTTGCTAAAAGAGTAGATATTAAATGTCCTCACCTCCCCGCCCCCCCAAGAAAGGTAATTATATGAGGTGATGGAGGTGTTAACTAACCTTATTGTGGTAATCATTTCTCAATGTACACATGTATCAAATCATCACGTGGAACACAATGTTATTTGTCAACTATATCTTAATAAAGCTGGAAAAAAACACATCTTTAAAAAAAAAAAGCTGAGAGGCAGCAAAAATCACCTGAGATTCAGCCACAGCACAGTTTATCCCGGCAATAATAAAAATAGTAATAATCATCATCGTCCTCAGCATAACTCTCTCATCAGACATCCTCAAATTAGATTCCCAGCTATATCACAAAACTTGGCACGACGGGCTTCCCTGGTGACGCAGTGGTTGAGAGTCTGCCTGCCGATGCAGGGGACGTGGGTTCATGCCCCGGTCCGGGAAGATCCCACATGCCACGGAGCAGCTGGGCCCGTGGGCCATGGCTGCTGAGCCTGCGCGTCCGGAGCCTGTGCTATGCAACGGGAGAGGCCGCAACAGTGAGAGGCCCAAGTACCGCAAAAAAAAAAAAAAAACTTGGCAGGCCATTAGTTTTTAAGGATCTAGCACCTAATACGGAGAGCATCGGTGTCCAATAGTTGTCATCCGTATGCATGATTATGGATAAATACAATCCAAAATGGGAGAATTGTTGGCAATGTCAACTGAAAATTACTTAAGTTGTAATGGATATGCAAAAAATATGAAAATATGTTATATTAGTATTCCAATTACTCTCAACATTCCATGTCTTCCATAGCAAAACTGGAGCAAGTAAAGAGGATATATAATTAATAAGTATGATATACTTTCTTATACTTGCAAGCTTCTTAACTAATATACACCACAAACCACATACAATATTGAGCCTTTCAAACATTTCAGAGAAACCAGTGGCTATATTTGGGTAAACTATGTGGTACACAAAAAACTAAGTAGAAATCAGGTTGGGTAAAATATAAATTTTCTAAAAGATTAGTTTTTTCCATATGTATAACTGAGACCAGATACTCTCTGCCAGTAATAGAGTTTTAACAAGAAAATAATATTTTTATTGTAGACAAGACTCAACCTCTATAAACTATGAAGAAAGAAATAGAAGTTTTCTCTCTGGAAAACAATGACATTCTGACATAGCCAAGTATAGAAAAAAATGTTAAGCTCTTCAAAATAATAGCCAGGCTTATGTTTTTATGATTTTATTATTTCTGATATTATGTTTATAAAATATTTTAATGAGTCACCCAAGCACCATAAAGAATTTGCTTTGTTCATCCATTCTGCAGTCAAAGAGAAACTGGATGAGAGATTATGTACTACCTCTAAATCTGTCAAATCAGCAGTATTGAAAGCCATTAATAAATATTCATTACGGGCTGCTGAACAGGTTCACAAAAGAAAAGTAAGGAAAACCTGAAACCATCTTCACTTGTAAATCAACAAATATCAGTTATAAATTGAGTAAATCTCAATAAATGCTGTTGAGAATACAAAAACTTCATGCGACACATAACCTCTCTACTCAACAATTTTGAATTTTAGATAAATTTTTAAAAACATAAAAAATGAGTGAGCAATATGGGCATGCAATTATATTAAATGTAAATATTGGGTCAATGACTCTAAGCAAAGGTCAATGAACAAAACAGATTACTAGCTTCCAGTCCTCTTGAAAAGTAGAGAATTTTGGTTTATGATACACAAAAGCTGAAAGAATTCTGAAAGAGAGAGAAGTAGAAATCTGTGAGGAATTACTTCAACAGAAGATAGAGTCAGAGGACTGATTTGATTACTACCCACAGGTGGTAGCCAGGAAGACGTACAGAAGCATTTACCCAGAGTGACTGACAGTCCAGAGGACTGCAGACGTCAAGAGGGGCTTACCACTCCAAGTATTTCAAATGTATTACTAAATGCAGGCCAGTTAGAGTCCGTGGATGAAACTGTAGTTGGAATAAGTGAATAACAATAAGAATTAGGGAGGAGAGTGCCAAATATTATAGAAGTTTGTGTTTATCCTGTTAAAAACACTGTAAAAAATATTTCCCTTACTATTCAATTATGCTATGTACTATGGTGTTTTACATTTTTAGATAAAAAGAAAAATTAATCTGCATTTTATGTAAAACACTGAATGAATCAGACTGAAGTACCAACCACCAGCTTAAAACAACATGCTTCATTTTAGAAAAACCTTAAAAACTTTAAATGTTAGTACTGCAAAGCAAAATTTAACTACATGTACTACAGAAACATAAATATCTGAGAATAGATATCACATTTAAACAGTGGCTGACATATTCTGTATTTTATTTTTACTTACATTTATCAACACAATTTAATCCAACAGAAATTTACTGAGCACCCGTCATGAGCCAGGCATTGTGACAGATACTGGGCAACAGAGATGAATTAACAAATTAAATGGTGCTTCTAAGTCCTCTAGCTTCAGCTTTCTTCCAGTGCTTTTTTCCACACTCTCCTTTTCCCATCTCATTCCACCTGAATTTTAACCCAATAAAAATTAACCTAATAAAAAAGTATTTGATGCAAACAGTAGTAGATAGTCCTATTAGTTCTACTAGTAGTAGATGCAAACATTACATATAGACTGGATGGACAACAAGCACAGGGAATTATATTCAATGTCCTGGGATAAACCATAATGGAAAAGAATATTAAAAAGAATGTGTGTGTGTGTGTATATATATATATATATATATATATATATATATATATATAAAAAGAATTTGGAGATGCTCATATTATTTTAGATTTGATCCAAATATTTTTCAATTTCAGTGAAACTTGCAAAGTAACTCAGTTATAAAATTCATATTAGATTATGGCATAATTTTACTTCCATTTTGCATTTTACAGAAATAGTCATCCTTTTCAAGTTTCCTTCTCCCTCCCTCTCTCTCTCTCTCTCTCTCTCTCTCTCTCTCTCTCTCTCTCACACACACACACACACACACACACACACACACACATAAACACACACACAACCTTTATCTATACTTAATCTTTCAGACATCAATCATTCTGAGCTGATTAGCTAGCTATTTGAATGAATATCATTTCAACATTTTTATTAGTCATGAAAATTGTTTAAAACCTAAAATCATAATACATAAAACAGAGTCTTAGGGATCAACTAGGACAATCCATTGATTTTACAGGTAAAAGATGCCAAGTGATTAGTGCACATTCACACAGCCAGCAGTTAGCAGAGTTAGCGCTTATACCCAACTCCTGTTGCCCTTATTACAATTCTCTTTCTATTAGCTACAATGCTTCTCTGTATACCTCTTGGTGTACTCTCATCATGGGTTCTTTATTCTTAGAATCATTTCTGAGTACAGTAGCACATTTGCTATAAGCCACATAAAACATTACTTGATCAATTACTTCATAGTGATTCTTCCTATATTAAACCAAAAGATTTAAAATATCTATGGAGGGCTTCCCTGGTGGCACAGTGGTTAAGAATCCACCTGCCAATGCAGGGGACACAGGTTCGAGCCCTGGTCCAGGAACATCCCACATGCCACGGAGCAGCTAAGCCCAGTGCGCCACAACTACTGAGCCTGCGCTCTAGAACCCATGAGCCACAACTACTGAAGCCAGTGAGCCACAACTACTGAAGCCCGAGCACCTAGAGCCCATGCTCCACAACAAGAGAAGCCACCACAATGAGAAGCCCGCGTGCAGCAACGAAGACCCAATGCAGCCAAAATAAATAAATAAATTTATAAAACTAAAATATCTATGGAGAAACCACGAATACCATTAAACTTTAATCATATCATCTGGAAATATGTCCTATTATTATCTTTTTTTTTTTGTAAGTAGCCTTTAATACCAGTTTCTTTCTTTCAAATATCCCCAAAGTAGTATGACTGCAAATTTGGAACACTTTTTTCACTGAAGCTACCACCTTCCAGTCCAGAAATATTAACCCCCCAAAATTATATCTGCAATATCTAAATGAAAATAAGGACAGATTAACCACTCAACAGAAAAGGCAAACCTGATGATATACTAGAAAAATCATGTATTTTCTAAGGATGCAATATATTCAAATATTCTCCAATATACCAAAGATCAAAATTCCATTTGATAAGTATTTATTGAATATATACCTTTTTATGCATTACGTCATGAATATTATAGCCAAACTTGTGCATCTATAGTCATCCAGCATGTGCACTTTAAGTATCAATTCAAAATTGATGAGATAGGAAGCAAAAAAACAAACCAAAACAAAAAGCAGTAGAGCCACTATATAAATAAAAAGCTGATACTTGGACAAAAAAAATTTAAGTATTTTTTTAAATACTAAATAGCTTAATATAAAAGGAAAAGCTTAAATACCCAAAAATGAAATGATAATATATAAATAAATACATATATGTTTTAAAATCTTAAAAGACTACTTTGAACAATCAATAAACTTTAAAACTTAAAATTTAAATGCAAAATTTTCTAGCAAATTACAACTTAACACAACTGATAAAAGAAAGAAATGTAAAACTAAATAAGTCGAGCTTCCCTGGTGGCGCAGTGGTTGAGAGTCCGCCTGCCGCTGCAGGGGACACGGGTTTGTGCCCCGGTCCGGGAAGATCCCACATGCCGCGGAGCGGCTGGGCCCGTGAGCCACGGCTGCTGAGCCTGCGCGTCCGGAGCCTGTGCTCCGCAATGGAGAGGCCACAACAGTGAGAGGCCCGCGTACCAAAAAAAAAAAAAAAAAAAAGTCAATTTCCATCAGAAATAAGAAAAAAATATAAAAGAGCTACCCCAATAAAGAGCACCAGACCCAAATGTTTCTGAAGAGAATTCTACTATATAGTTTAAGATCATACAACTCTAATGCTATTTAAACTGTTTCAAAGCATATAAAAGAGAGAAAAACTAAATTTCAATTTAAAAATTAGGGATAATATTGATACCTAAATTTACAAAGTTTATACAGGAAAAAAAACTACAGATTAATCCCATTTATGATTATCAATGTAAAAATTTTTAAATAATGTATTAGTTAATGGAATCTATTAGTACACTAAAAGGAAAACACAGGATGACCAAGTTTTATTCCCGGAATGCAAAAATCGTTCAGTATTAGGAAATCCACTAATAGCTTAGAGGAGAGAAAAATCATACAAATATCTCCATAGGTGCTGAAAAGGCATTTAGCAAAATTTAATAGCAATTCGGGATTTTTAAAAAGAAGAAAATAGTTAATAAAACAGGACTCGGGACTTCCCTGGCAGTTCAGTGGTTAGGACTCCGTGCTTCCACTGCAAGGGGCAGGGGTTCAATCCCTGGTCAGGGAACTAAGATCCCATGTGCAGCGCGGCACAGCCAAGAAAAAAAAAAAAACAGGACTCATTGGATGCTTCTTTAATCTGTCCTGATTCTTAATGGGAGAACATTAGATGAATTTCTGCACAAGTCAGGAATAAGGCCACTTGCTCATCATCATTACTATTTAACATTTCAAGGGAGTCAGATGATCAGTTATGCATTCCAAAAAGCACCTACGGGCACCAATGAGGAGAATGAATTGGTGGCAGGACAAAGGATTCTATAGGACAAAAAAAGAGTTAAAAGGCTGTTGCAATAATTCAAGAATAAAAGGGAAAGTGCCTGAACCAAGGCAGTGATAAGAGGAATAGAGAATCACAAGCTTTAAAAAAATTTAAGGAAATCAACCTAATAAGATTTAATCATTGATGAAATATACAGATGAATCTTGGCTTGGGCTAGTTGGTGCATCACATGTTATTCATCAAGACAGAGAACACAGTGGGACATCTATGTAAGAAAATGACTTCAATTTTAAAGAACTTGAGTTAGAGGAAATACTGAAAACAAAAGAGGGACTACAGTCATCCCCAGGTCCCTCAAGGATACCAAAATCTGAGGATGCTCCAGTCCCTTATGTAAAATGGTGTAGTATTTGCATAAACCTACATACATCCTCCCATATACTTTGTCATCTCTAGATTACTTATAATACCTAATACAAGGTAAATGCCATGTAAATAGTTGTAAATACAATGTAAATACTATGTAAATAGTTGTCAATGTGTGGCAAATTCAAGTTTTGCTTTTTGGAACTTTCTGGAATTTTTTTAATATTTTCCATCCACGGTTGGTTAAGTCTGTGAACGTGGAGCCCATGGACATAGAGAGCCGATACATGGGTTCAGGAGAGATTCCAATACAAAAAACCTAGATTGCTTTATCACCTTTCTATTAATCTTCATGACACCCCATGAGAACCTGACAAATGAGGAAATAATCAGTAAATTATAGAACAAAATGAAAACCCAACTTTAGGAGACTGTCTCAGCACCCTGCCTCTAAGGCAGAAGTCTGACCAATAATGAAAGGTCCTGATGGAGATGGTGCTTAATCGTGAGCAGGAGGGAAACAATAAAAGAACAACAACGAAAAATTAACCATGGCCTCAAGGACTGATACGTCAATAGTCATAACACCAACTTATAGTTGCATATGTACATAAAATGTCTGCAAATTACTTCTGCATTTATTTTTTTTATTTGGTATAATAAAACTCTCAAATATCATCATTCCTACTTTACAGTGTTAGAGAAGCTTAATGGTGTACTAGCAAGTCACACTGCTGGTAAATTCTGGAGCCAGAATGTCAGCATTTATTTTTGACATGCATTTTGGTGTTCGTTCCTTTTTTTTTTTCTTTTTGGTGTTCTTTCTATTAAAATGCGCTGCCTCTCCATAATCGTATATGGAATAAAGGCTATTAAAATTTTTAAATCAATTCAAACTTTTGACACAAGGAATTAAAGGGCCTCCATTAGTTAGATCACTAAACTATTACAGAATAATATTCATGATAGAGATACAATAATTATTTTTTAAAATCTAATAGAGAAGAAATAGTTCTAAAGTAAGTCGGGCAAAATATAAAACCCATGTTGGATGTAGACTCATTTCTGCTGATTCACTGTGAAAAACAACATGGTCAGAAGGTAGTGGAATTCAGCTTGAGCAACCTTGAAACTCTACTTAGAAAATGGAGGGTTTGGGGGCACAGGTGGTACTGCTCCTTCTGCTTCTATTGAAGATCATGATTCTGGAAATGAAAACTGAACAGCAGCTACCCAGATGTCATACAAGAATAGGGTTTGCTAATTCATAAGCCCTACTATGCCAGTCTAGTTGAGGGCATTTAGATGAAGGAGAAAAAGAAATAATGTCATTACAGATTCTCACATGGAAGAAAGGAGTGACACGTCCCTAACACAGGTTACAGATCCAGCACAAAGGCAAGACAGTAGTGATAGGGTGTTTCAATAATCTGGATATCTGCTAACGTCAAATCCTTCTTTAAAAAAAATAGTCTGCATCAGAAATTCTCTCTCTCTCTCTCTCTCTCTCTCTTTCTCTCTCCCATTTCTTGCCTTTCTGATAATATCCTCATGCACAAAATTGAAAACATACGCTAAACTGCTATTAACATTTTATTTTAAACTAGTTTGTGATATATACAAGATAGAAATTTAGGTAGGAAATGACCTCTTCATTTTGGAATATATAATAGCAAAGGAAGGAAATCCTGGACATACTGGACATAGTCAAATACAGTCAAACTGCAGGTTTTAAAATCTATTGAGAAATGAAAGGATCTCAAAGTTTTAAACACAAACATTACAGAAGTGACATAAAACCTTTAAATAGCTCCAGAAAGGTTTAAGCCCAAAATGTCCTGAAATTTTGGGAAACATGAAAACAAGTGGGATGTTTTTACCTAATTCCAGGGGAGCGATAAATAAGGAATGTCTATTTCCCTGCTGGAGATAGATAATAGAATATTAATGGATAATAAGGAAAGGCAGAAAGATCCATTAAATGGTTTCATTTTTATCTTCTCCAAGGAGTACGATCTTTATGAATATGTTACCCCGATTTGCCTGAGCTGTTCAGATAACAACTACAAATTCTAAACAAATTCTGGGGGGCCAATAAGGCAGGACTAAGTAGTCCTTTCCAATGGAGAGCAAGTATCAGACATTTCATTTCACCCATAAATATTTTAATATATGTGTCTACAAGAAAAGGATTATTTTTTATTAAAAAATACCACTGGGACTTCCCTGGTGGTGCAGTGGTTAAGAATCTGCCTGCCAATGCCGGGAACACGGGTTTGATTCCTGGTCCGGGAAGATCCCACATGCCGCGTAGCAACTAAGCCCATGCGCCACAACTACTGAGCCTGTGCTCTAGAGCCTG
>NW_006789288.1:149211-156115 GCF_000442215.2 Lipotes vexillifer
ATGCCTAGAGCCTGTGCTCCACAACAGGAGAAGCCACTGCAATGAGAAGCCTGTGCACCACAACGAGGAGTAGCCCCCACTCTCCATAACTAGAGAAAGCCTGCGTGCAGCAATGAAGACCCAATGCAGCCAAAAATAAATAAATTTTTTAAAATAATTTAAAAATATTTTTAAAATACCATTATAACTCTCTTTAAATTAACAATAATCCAGGTACCCCCTCCAAAAAATTAACAATAATATTTTTAATATTATCAAATGTCTAGTCAATGTTAAAATGTCTCCAATTGCTTCATTAGTGTTTTATTTAGAGTTGATTTGTCTCAATCAAGAACGAAGCTAGGTTCAATGTTGCATTTGGTTGACTTTCTTAAATCTCTTTAATTCATACGTTCCTTCTCCCTCATTTATTCCTTGCAATTTTTTTTTTTGAAGAAACAAGACTGCTACTCCTAGAGTTTTCCACATTCTAGATTTTGCTGATTGTACCCCCATGATGTCAGTTAGTAGTATGCCATTCTGTCTCCTATATTTCCTGCAAATGGGTAGTCAGATATAGAAGTCTGTTCACATTCAAGTCGATATGTTTTCAAGAAAACATCATAGCTGGTGTTATGTACATCTACAAGGAAGTATATAATATTTGCTTGTCCCCCTTTTTGTGAGTTTTGGTGTTGCTGGCCTGATTCTTTCATTAAAATATTTTTTGCATCTACTGCTGGCCTTTGCCTAGATCTATTTCTCATTAGAGATTAGAAAATGAGAATATTCTAATTATTTGATTTTTTAAATTTATTATTTAGAATGCTTCAATGAAGAAAAACATTCCCGTATTAACTATATGGCTAATACTCTGAGGTTCTTCATACAGCAAAGACAGATGCATGTTTGAACCTTTTCCCTTTATTTACCAAGTTTCAGAATAATGAGTTGGCTCTGTAACATTCTCCGAAAGTAACCAATGAAGCTTTTAATTTGAGCATCATTATGAAGTCATGAAGTTTAACATATCTGTTGTGCTTTAATCTAACACAGTTATTATTCCTTGTCTGGTGAAGCCTCTTTATTTTGGCTTCTCTGTCATTTTTATCACTGTTCATAGTAGGATTTGGTGCTTCCTCGGTTTCTGGTATGCAAAATCTTTCAGACTCTCTTTGTACATTTTTCTGCCCTGTACCTGGAAACACTCATTTCTGCAAGAAACTATGGTTCCTTTTTACGAGGAAAGAATTATTGAAAGACCACAGCTTGGGTACTATAAAGTAATGTCTCAGGACTTTTTCAGTAGACAGGGCTAGGAAACACTTGTTTTAAGAGAAAATATATCATGAGCTCATCATAATATCTCCAACCTAAATTTAGGATAAGATGCTTTTACTTAATTTTTTGTTTGTACTTTTATATGTCTCTTCTCTTTTGCTAAAAATATTTGGTTCCTAACAGCATTAACATATTTAGTTATTAATTAGTTTTGAACAACAGTATCAATATTATGGCTAACACTGATTACTAAAAAAAAGAAAAATTAATGTTTCTTTGCAGTTCTTTTTCTCTTTACAGTACATTCATTAGAGTTGTACAGTAAAATTATTATGTTTTAAAGTTGAAATATCTACTCTCTGTGTGGTTAACCTAGCAACTCAATTTGTTTCATTTTGCTCCCAATTTTTAGGAACTGCTTTTTATTTTGGACTAATTTACTATATAGTTATTATAAAACACTTACATGGTTCCAAAGTCAAATCTTAAAAAAAAAAGAAGGATATATTCTGAGAAGACCAGCTTCCATTTCTACCCTTCCACTTTGTCTCTTCCACAATCAGTGAAGTTCTCAAGTGAGAAAATAGTGTCCCTTAGGGAACATTTGGCAATGTCTGATTGTCGCAACTAGGTAGGAGCTGCTGGCATCAGCAGGTAGAGGCCAGGGATATTGCTAACCATCCTACAATGCACCAGACAATCTTACAACAAAGAATTATTAAGTCCAAAGTTTCAGTAGTGTTGCCTTTGAGAAATCCTATTCTATATAACACTTTTTCCTTTTAGTTTTGGGTTGCTCTTTCATTTTTCTAATACAAGCCAAAAAAAAATTTACTTCATTAGATAAACAGTAAGCATAATATACAGTTTTCTCCTTGATTTTTTGACTTAATTATTTACCCTGGAGCTCATTTCAAAGCAGTGTATAAATATATTCTTTATTCTTCTTTACAGGAGCATAGTACTTTATTATGTGGATGCATAATAGTTTATTCAACTATTTCTCATTCATGGATACTTGACTTGTTTGAATCTTTTTCTATTGAAAATAGTTCTACAATGAAAAGCTCTGTGTATGTGTTCTTTTTTACTTTTGCAATGTCCATATATTTGAGATGAATTCCGAGAACTGGAGTTGCTGGGTCAAAGAAAAAATACAAATACAACTTTGCTACATATTGCCAATTCCCCTCCATAGAGTTTGTATCTTTCTGCATTTCTACCAGCCAATAGAGTATATTGCCAAAATTTTTACTATTGTTTTTCTGATGGTTGAGAAATTGTATGTCAGTGTAATTTTAATTTGCATTTCTCATTATAGGTGAGGTTGAATATCTCTTAATTTTATTTAGGACAATTAGCATTTATTATTACTTTTATTAGTTAACTTCTGCCAATTTTTCTTAGGGTTACTGGTCTTCTACTGTATGTTTAGAAGCTCTTTTTATATTAGAGATATCAACCCTTTATCTGTAATATAATTCATAAATACTTTTCCCAGTTTGTTTTTTATTTTAATTTTCTTACAGCTTTTTTCGTTCAAGAATTCTTTTTTATTTTGGTGCAGTCAAACTTATCTGTCATTACCCTATTTCTTCTAGATTTTTAAAATCTTAACCAAGAAAGTCTTCCCATTTATGAATTATAAAGGAATTCTCCCATATTAGTAGTATGATTTCTCTGATACATTTGGAATTTATCCTGGTGTATGCTTTAAGGAAGGATCAAATTTTATCATTTTTCCATATAGCTATTCAGCTATGCAAATATTTATTAAAATATCCACCTTTCAGCACTGCTTTAGATATATTATCTTTATCCTATATCAATTTCTGTATGCATTTGGGACTATTTCTGGATTTTTTTATTCTATTCTATTAGTCCATTTACATTAGTTTGTCTATTACATTAGTCTGTCGAATGCATGCAGCAATAATATCTGCTGGGACTAGCTTTCCAGTCATTTCTCTTCTTTCTTAGGGTTTTCCTGGCTATTTTTGCTTAGTGATCTTCCAAATAAAATTTTTAATCAACTAGTATAGCTCCAGTTTTCATCTGGATAACATTAAATTTATAAATTAACTTAGGAAAAAGTGTCATATATATGATATTCAGTCTTTCTAGACAAGAATATGGTGTGTCTTTCCATTTGTTCAAATCTAATTTTGTGCATTTTGGAGATGTCTCATAGTTTTCCTCATACAGGTCTGAATATTTCTTGTTAAGTTCATGCCTAGATATTCTATTTAAATTCATTCCATTTTTCATCATAAACAGGATCTTCTTCCTTTCCTATTATGTCCTCTAATAGGTTATTAGGTGTAAATATGAATGCTATTGATTTTGCCTGTTGAGTACGTAACCTATTATTTTACTAAATATCAGATGAATTTGAGTTGGTGTAGCTTTCCCTTATAATGGTTGGAACACTCCTTTATTATGTTTGAGAATTCCTATTTTTAGTTTAGATTGATGTAGACTAGGGAAACATAGATTACTGTGAATCAGAAGAGTAAAGCAAACACCATCAAGAAAGAATTGAACCCACTAAAAAAAGAAAAAAAAAAGAAAGAATTAAAGCCCTGTCAGAAAAGGAGATAGTAAAAGCATACCTAGGGGAGCCAGTTTTCTGAAGTGATGGAAATGCTCTGTCTTGGTAGATTTGTGTTTATGCAAGTGACATACATTTGTCAAGATCCATGGAATTCTGAACAATATTTTTGCATGTCACTGCATGTAAATTTCACCTCATAATCTGTTAAAAAAAAAAAAAAAAGAGTATCTAGGTTCTTTTCTAATTTTTTTTTTTTTTTTTTTTTTTTTTTTGCTGTACACGGGCCTCTCACTGTTGTGGCCTCTCCCGTTGCAGAGCACAGGCTCTGGACGCACAGGCTCAGTGGCCATGGCTCACGGGCCCAGCCGCTCCGCGGCATGTGGGATCTTCCCCAACCGGGGCACAAACCCGTGTCCCCTGCATTGGTAGGCGGACTCTCAACCACTGCACCACCAGGGAAGCCCTACTTTTTTATTCTAAATAAATAAACAGCCACTGAAAAACATCAAACCAATAAATATAGACAGTTAAAATTTTCCACCTCCTCCCAAACCCTACTCTTCAGAGGAAATCACTGTTAACACTTTGCTTATTGAGAATAATAACTAGTTTGCTGATTAGTGTCAACCTGTAGAGTGTTGTCTATTGATTTGCTGGAGAACTCTATTATTGGCTCTACCCTGTCCAACATTGTTATTGATAATTTGAATAAAGACATAAAAGTATGCTTCTCAAAACTGTGTTTGACATGACTATAAAAGAGATTGTTAACATAATGGGTGACATAATGAGGATTCAAACTACTCCTCATAAATTTAAGTAAGCTAAAAATCAACATGAAAAAATATGAAAGGAAAACAAAGTCTGAAACATAAAAATAAAACCTTAATAACTCAGGTACAAGATGAAAAAGAGTAACAGTAATTCCCATAAAAACAACCAAAAAAGTTTTAAATTACCAAAACTACAACATTAAGAAATAATAACTCATGATATTTAAAACACAATTCTTCATTTGCGTTGACAGGAAGTTAACATCCAGATCAAAGAGGGTCACAGTACTCAATACTCACTGTAACCTAACAATGAACAGCCACATTGATTGGTTTAATTCTGGGCACCAGACTTTAGGAAGGCTATTGACAAATAACAGTGACAAGGACAATGAAGTGTATAGAAACTACTTTACATAAGGTATTAGTTCATGTGAACTAAATAACTAAAAGTGATTTACCTGTGGAAGCCATAATTAAATATTTCACATGTCTGAAGGGCTGACATGTGAAAGAAATACAAAAGAGTACAAAAAAAATGTATCATCCACAAAGGAAGAGTAGGATCAATGTCCTGAAATTAGTAAAAAGCTGTGCTTATTAGAAATAGCCATACACAACCTTCTACTGTACCAGCCTTGTATATAAAGAATAAAGAACAATGTACTTTAATTTTAGGGATAGCACATCTTTTATTTAATGTGTCTTTTTTGCTTTGTTCATCTGAAGGGTGAAAGAAACATTTCCTATCTTTATGTGTTATTGCCAAGTTGTCTATTGTTGCAAACTCTGGTATATAAGCCATCTAACCAACAGTCTGGCAAAAGTTCACTGTGAGTAAAGTTGGTGACACAGAACTGTAGTCTTCAAACCAATGGTTCAGGGCCAGGAGTGGTGATACCACACCACATTTGGAAGAATGCGAAGGTGTTTTGATTTTCCCAATAACTGGGGATCCTGCTGTCATTTAGTGGGTGGGGCAGGGATGATAAACATCCTGCAAAGCATGTGAGGTTATTCTTACAGCAAAAAATTATTCTGCCCAAAGTCCCAATAGTGGCCATGTTGAGAAACATGTTTAAACAATGACTGTGTTCACAGCACACTTTGGATACTAGAATATTTGTGTGTATATTCAAAGGAATGCAACTGTATCCACCTATTACTACAGAATGCCCTTAAATGACCTTCAGCACTATCTTGCTGTTTGGGTTGAAGTGTTTACTGCCTTGGCTTCCATCCTATAACCTCACCAGGCCAAATCCTCACTTGTTCCAATAAACACGAGCACTTCCTTTGTGTCAACTTGGTAATATACACCACCTCTCATATGTTCCTTGCGGCAAGTTGTACCCCACTCCTCACCACATCTTATGATATAGCTGCGGGTTCAGTCTGCCAGACATTTGATGAAATAGTTTCTATTCTCAGTTGTAACCAAAATTCAATGAGCAAAATCTGGGACCATGTTTGTAGATTTATAGCATGTATGCCCCAGGAAACCAACTGAGAATCAATGGCGTGTAGACCATCAAATTTTTTTACAAATTCATAAGTAATTTTCTCAGCTCTTTCTTTTCATATGCCATGACTTCCTTTCATTTTACCAAAATGAATTAAAAAGTTCATAAGAATGATAATTTATCAGAAGTCTTCAAATTACTACTTCTTTTGTTATCTAAATCTTTTTTCCAAATAAGATGCTGTCAATAGTGATACTTATCATTGGTTAGCTATACCTTCTATTTCCTCTTTCTTCTAGTACATCCAGAGCTAAAATGGCTTGATTGCCCCAGGGTGCTAATCAAACTCTTTTTCAATAATAGATGGCTCAACAGCTGTTGACATTTGATAAATCCTTTTGTTCTTATCCTAGAACATTTTGTTTATTCACATTCAATGCAAAAGGAAGAAATGAAAGAAAACACAAGAGAAAGACCTTGGACAAAAATGTTCTTCAGAAAACTTTCTAGCTTAACCTATAGCCATGAAATTAGTGACTGTGCTAAATAAACTGGAAATTTTACAATTTAAAGAGCCTCACAGTGTAGCATACCCCTGTATATAAAGAAATACATAAGTTATGGACATAAATTGCAATTCATATCAACACTGCAAACAGACCTCCTTCAACAGGGGCTGCCAAACTGAGGCCCACAGGCCAAATCCAGCCTGCCACCCATTTTTGTACGGCCCAGGACCTAAGAATGGTTTTTACATTTTTAAATGGTTAAAAACAAAAAACAAAACAGGAATAATAGGGCTTCCCTGGTGGCGCAGTGGTTGAGAGTCCACCTGCCGATGCAGGGGACACGGG
>NW_006789288.1:156449-170855 GCF_000442215.2 Lipotes vexillifer
GGGCCCGTGAGCCATGGCCGCTGAGCCTGCGCGTCCGGAGCCTGTGCTCCGCAACGGGAGAGGCCACAACAGTGAGAGGCCCGTGTACCGCAAAAAAAAAAAAAAAAATAGGAATAATATTTTATGATACATAAAAATTAAATGAATTTGTTTCATTGTCTATAAATAAAGTTTTATTAGAATACCACCACACCTATTCATTTACAAATTGTCTATAACTGCTTTCACACTGATGGCAGAGTTGAGTAATTGCAACAGAGGCTATATGGCCCACAAAGCCTAAATTATATGGCCATGGTCTTTTAGAGAAAGAGTAAAGGGTAAAGAGTGTCCAAAAAAAGTTTAAAATGGTACTAGTGGTACAGAAGCACTGGACCTGCATTCCACTTCTGATTCAATGGCAAATAACACAATCTTTTAAGTTTAGCTTGGTCAACTGTGAAACAAATGAGAATATTTAACTCACCTTTTTAAAAATAAACTATGTAACTGAAGTATAATATACAAACTACAAGGGTCAGCTCAGTGCACATTCAGAGTGAATGTACATTGAGATTTTGCAATCTCCACAAATATCAAGAAAAAGAATATTACCAGCACCCTGGAAGTCCCCATCAAGCCCCCTTCCAATTATAATGCTCCTCTTCCCCAAAAGAAAAAAATGTCCTGATTTCTAACTCTATTGATTTGTTTTACCTATTTCTGAATTTTATTTAAAATAGATCAAACAGTGTGTATTCTTTTGTGTCCAGCTTTTTGTGTTCATCATCGAATTTGTTTTACCCACCTCACTGTAAGTAGCAATACCTCATTCACTTTCATTAGGTATTTCATTATATGAAAATACCATAATTTATTTATTCATTCTACTGGTGGTAAGCATTTGGTTGTTTCTACTTTTTTGGCCATTGAAAATACTTCTTCTATGAACATTTTTATATGTCTCTTTTGATGCACACATGTACACATTTCTGTGTGGTATATACATAACTCTGTCTTATTTATTTATTTGTACCCCAAACTGTTTCCAAAAGTATTATAGGCAGTTTTTAAAACTCCAGTAGTCAGGCTGGAAGTATTATAATAGGCAGCACTCAAGCTCCACTGATGGAGGAATCGGCTTTGTTAGAAATGAACAGTGAAACTGTGGACGTATAAGTTGGAGAAAGACAATGAAACCAAGAAATGGCTCTGCATTTTTTTAATGCAAAAATTTATGGGCAAGAAAGAATATAAAAGAGAGAAGAGTAAAGAGTATGGAGAGAAAGGGATAAGATAACATGGCAGAAGGCTAAAGACTACAAAAATAACTGGCATATGAGAGAAGTCACCAAAGAACTTTTAAAAAGAGAAATTTTAAATATTCAATATTAAGTTGCATATGTCATGTAAACCATCTTCATTTATTCCCACCTAAAAAATTAGTTGCCCACACAAATGCCTTTGATAGTAAATTGGTCAAATTGTTGTTTTCATGAACATCAAGGAAGATGTTATACATCTGGAGTAATACAGTGCAGAACAGGGCAGCAAAATAAAGAAATCAGCAAATATGTTGATTATCTGAAATGATTAATGTGTTTTGTTTGTTACTGCCTGTGGAAGCAAACAAAGATTAATAAGACACAGTCCCACCTTGAAGTCCTACATAACTGGCAATATTTAAAAATTAAATAAATTATTTTTCCTAAAGCAATGTGGCTTTATTTAAACGAGCAAAAAAAAAAAAACCTTTTTTTAAGAAAATCATTTATGACTGTGTTACCTAGAGCATGAAGAGTCCACCGTGTACATTTATGAAAACTTATCTTGTTAAATATTGATTCAGGGCTGCCTTCAAAATTTTTAGCACAAAGGTTAGGATAATCATTGTGAAACTGCTAAACATTGAGTAAATCGCTTTTTTAACTTTTAATTTTGAAATAATTGTAGATTCACCTGAAGTTGTAAAAAAAAAAAAAAAAGTAAAGGGAGCTACCTTGTACTGTACCCTTTATCCAGTTTCTCCCAATGATAACATCTTTCACAACTTATAGTACAGTACCAAAACCAGGAAAATTACATTGGTACAAACTAAAGAGCTCATTCAGATTTCACTAGTTTATATGTACTCATACGTGGATGGAGTTCCATGCAATTTTATCATGTGTGTAGATTTGTATGGTCACCACCATCAAGATGCAGAACTGTTCCATCACCACAAGTCTCCCCCTCACCTCTGTATATAGCACACCCACTCTACTCCTACCTCCCATTTCTAACACCTGGCAACCACCAATCTGTTTTTTGTCTCTATAATTGTATTCCACTATAAATAGAATTATACATAAATGGAATCATAAGGTATGTAACCTTTTGAGATTGGCTTTTTTGAACTCAGCATAATTACTCTGAGATCCATCCAAGTGATTGCATGCATCACTGGTTCCTTTTTATTGCTGAATAGTACCGAATGGTATGACTGTATCACAATTTGTTTATTCATTTACCTGTTGAAGGACCTTTGAGTTATTCCCAGCTTTTGGCTATTATGAACAAAGCTGCTAAGAACATTCATGTACAGGAGTTTGTGTGAACTTGTTTTCATCTCCCTGTGATAAATACTCAAAAGTGCAATTGTTGGGACATATGCTAAGTACACATTTAATTTTTTTAAGAAACTGCCAAACTATTTTCCAGAGTGCCTGAACCATTTTACATTCCCACCAGCCATGTATGAGTGATTCAATTTCTTTGATCCTCACCAACATTTGGCGTTATCATTATTTTTAACTTTAGCCATTCTGGTAAATGTATATATCTTTTTGAGGCACATAGTTTTTTTTAAAAAATACCACTCATTACCTCTGATAGCTAAAACATTAACAATGATAGAATAGTCTGTATAACCTAAATAATAGAAAATGTTTTGTCCCTTGAATTAGAAACCATGCATATACAAAATATTGCTTTAAGTGAGAAAATGTATATTAAGCACATGCTTCTTTACATACAGCATACAGTAAGTGCTAATGGCTAATGTTAATTCAGCACTTACTGTATGTAAAGCATATGCCTGATATATATTTTCTCATTCAGAAGAACAGAACAATATTTTACTATTTGCCCCTTCACACGCTTGTCATTTCTTCCATTCCATTTCTTCCCTCTAGAACACATGCTCTAGTAGTTTTCTCAGTGAATATCTGTAGGTATATAAATTCTCTTATTATCTCTGTATCTGCAGATATCTATATTTTTACCCTTAATCTTGTCATAGATTAACTAGGTATGAAATTCTACATGGTAGCTATTTTACCCCAGCATTTTGAGGATACTCTATTACCTTCAGTCGTATACTATTCCTATGAGAAGTCTGTTCTCGGTATAATTGTTAATCCTCTTCTTCCTTTCTGGAAGATTCTAAGACTTTTCTCTTTATTCATGATATTCCCCCATTTCACAATTTATGGCTAGGTACAGAGTTACTTTTAATTACTTTACTGTCCCTTTGGGGCATATTTTCTTTTTTTTTCTTTTTTTAAAAAATTTTATTGGAGTATAGTTGATTTACAACGTTGTATTAGTTTCAGGTGTACAGCAAAGTGAATCTGTTATATATATACATATACCCACTCTTTTTTAGATTCTTTTCCCATATAGGCCATTACAGAGTATTGAGTAGAGTTCCCTGTGCTATACAGTAGGTCCTAATTAGTTATCTATTTTATATATAGTAGTGTGTATATATCAATCCCAATCTTCCAATTTATCCCTCCCCCCCACCTTATGGGGTGTATTTTCAATCTAATGAATTCCACCTTTCTCAATTTTTGAAAATTCCTCAGCCATTGCCTCTTTGAATATTTCTTCTTATTTCCTCTACTCACTTCTGGGATTCTTGTTAGATTTCAGTATGAATGTTGGAGCCGCTTTAGCTCCATTTCCTCCACTTCCTTTAATTAATCATATTTTTTAAATTACTTTACCTATCTAGACTGAATTCTGAGAAAATTCCTGAGTATGATCTTGCAGTTCAATGATTCTCTCTTTGACTTTGACCTGTCTAGAGTTTATCCTATGTGCTCATAAGGGTTTTATTTCATTTATTTTGATTTTTCATATACTCATATAACTTGACATACATAGGATCGAACATAATCCTTTCCTCCTTCTACATCACCAGCCTATTCCCATTTCCACTATACTTCCACCACATAGGCCTTCCACCAGTTTCTATAGTTCTTTTCCTTTTTCCCAAGACTAAAATTTTTTTAATTCAATTACTGTGTTTTCCATTTCCAAAATTTCTATTTGTTTTCATATCCACATGTTCTTACTTCATTTCTTCCTGTATTTTTCTTTTGTCTTGTTCTGCATTATTCTTTTATTTGCATCTTTGAGGATCATAAACATAGTTATTTTGAATGACTTTTTGGATTATTCTTTTTTTTTTTTTTTTTTTTTTTTTTTGCGGTACGCGGGCCTCTCACTGTCGTGGCCTCTCCCGTTGCGGAGCACAGGCTCCAGACGCACAGGCTCAGCGGCCATGGCTCACGGACCCAGCCGCTCCGCAGCATGTGGGATCTTCCCGGACCAGGGCACGAACCCGTGTTCCCTGCATCAGCAGGCGGACTCTCAACCACTGCGCCACCAGGGAAGCCCATTGGATTATTCTTTTATTTTCATGCATCTAGGATGAATTCATCTTCCCCTTCTTGATTTTGATAGATGTGTTTCCTAAAATTAATTTACCACATTTTGGAATTTGGATTTTGGAGATTTTTCTCTAGTTGGAGGTTCTTGTTGACTCTCTGTTTTCTCCGCTCACCTCTCTTTGCCCAGTAGTTTGGCAGTCCAGAACCAAAGAGCATACTGGCTGCTCAGAGCTCCTGCCACCTAATAATATTGGGCATACTGAAAATCAATTTGCTGCATAAGAAGGAAGCTTGGCTCCAGACCTTAATAAACATCACAGAAGGAAGATAGCTAACTCTGCCACTCATATGCCTGGTGCAAATAACAAAACAATTCAGAATTTGATTAAGTTATTTTAGTAACAGTTTCACTAGAGGGAGTGAAACTAAATTCACTCATATTAATTAGTCTCTTAGTTTTCTATCAGAAAAGAGCTTTAGAAACAATAGTCTTTAAATCAAATCATGCAAACCCTAAAGAATATGATATCGGAGCCTCAAAATTTACTCAGCTCCTTCATAGAAAACATGATTGCAGAGTTCCCAATTTTATACATTCCCTTTAAGTGAACAACAGCTCTTTCAGGATTCTGTATATAACAATGCCAATAAACAATTTAGCATGAAATTATAAAAAAACAAACAAACAAACAAAAAAACATGTATCCAGAAACCTCCTCAGACTCAGGCTTTGCATAAGTCACAACCTCAGGCAGGGATCCTAGTAAATATTCAGTCTCCTCTGCTGCTGTTTTAGTCCCTGGATTGAAACCAAACCTGGCTTGGTTTTTTGCTCTATTCCCTTTACCTCGTAAGAGCTGAACTCCCAGCAGATCCTTGGCTTCATCCTCTTCATTCGTGTATACTGCTGTGTCACTTCTGGTTTATAGAAATTCTTATTTTATTTTAATTTTCTCTTATGGTGTATTCATCATGAATAATATGCTTGGATGCAGTGAAGTGAAGTAAGGGAATGCCCAAAAGCATGAATTTATAATCCCTGCTCCCTCTATTTATATTTATTAGATAATATTTCTTATAGAATAAGGGAACTATCTTCATTACTATATAAGACAAAATCCATCTTTATTAGTCCCTACTTAAAGAAATAAAATGGAGTGTACATAATGCTTCAAAAGCAAAAACATCTTGCTTAAGAGACATAAAATCAAAATCTTATAAATGATCATTTAATTTTTGCTATCTAGTGGCTAAGAACATCTCCTAGAATATAACATCTTAGCTCAAATAAAAATGATAAACAAACCTAACAAAAATTCAAAAAGAATATATTTGATGGCCTTTACCAGAAAAAAAGTAGGAGTGATAGGAAACAATCAAATTAAAAATATATTTGTATTTCAACATTTACCATGAAATAGTTTAAATTTTAAATAGTGTGTGCCATGTGGGGGGCAGGGAGAAGAAAAATAGGTCTACAGGCAATGGAAATGTAGTTGGAATTTCAAATCTCTTGAATTTCAAATCTATTTTGATCTATTTTGATCAAGATGTAGCCTAAGTTCTTAATTCCTGGCATAAAGAGATAATTACCGAGGATCAGTCTGGAATACGTGATTGACATAATGTTTCTTGACCTCATCAGTACAGTTGACAAGCAGTCTCCCAAGGCAATAGAAATAAAAACAAAAATAAACAAATGGGACCTAATCAAGTTTACAAGCTTTTGCACAGCAAAGGAAGCCACAAACAAAACGAAAAGACAGCCTACAGAATGGGAGAAAATATTTGCAAACAATGCAGCGGGCAAAGGCTTAATTTCCAAAATATACAAACAGCTCATACAACACAATAACAAAAAAAGCCCAATCCAAAAATGGGCAGAAGACCTAAATAGACATTTCTCCAAAGAAGACCTACAGATGGCCAAAAAGCACATGAAAAGATGCACAACATCACTAATCATCAGAGAAATGCAAATCAAAGCTACAATGCAGTACCACCTCACATCAGTCAGAATGGCCGTCATTAAAAAACCTACAAATAACAAATGCTGGAGACAGTGTGGAGGAAAGGGAACCCTCCTGCACTGTTGGCGAGAATGTAAGTTGGTACAGCCACTGTGGAAAACTGAGGTTTCTCAGAAAACTAAAAACAGAATTACCATATGATCCAGCAATCCCAATCCTGGGCATACACCTGGACAAAACTATAATTCAAAAAGATACATGCACCCCTATGTTCATAGCAGCACTATTCACAATTTCTAAGACATGGAAACAATCTAAATGTCCATCGACAGATGAATGGATAAAGAAGATGTGGTACACATATACAATGGAATATTACTCAGCCATAAAAAAGAATGAAATAATGCCATTTGCAGCAACATGGATGCAACTAGAAATTATCATACTAAGTGAAGTAAGTCAGAACAAGACAAATACCATGTGATATCACTTATATGTGGAATCTAAAATATGAGACAAATGAACCTATCTATGAAACAGAAACATAATCACGGACATAGAGAAGAGACTGGTGGTTGCCAAGGGGGAGGGGGCTGGGGGAAGGGTGGAGTGGAAAGTTGGGGTTAGCAGATGTAAGCTTTTATATATAGAATAAACAACGAGGTTCTACTGTATAGCAGAGAGAACAATATTCAATATCCCATAATAAACCATAACGGGAAAGAATATTTTAAAAAGAATATATATATATATGTATAAATGAATCACTTTGCTGTACAGCAGTAACTAACACAACACTGTAAATCAACTATACTTTAAAAAATAAAAATTAAAATACATTTTTAAAAAGAATTTTGGAAGAGAATGAAATATTCTCATGGAAATCAAAGGAGGAGCATATTAGAGCAGGAAGAGTCATTTTGGAAAAAGATCCTCAACTTCATTGCCCTCAAGTTTGTACACGAAAAGAGGAAGTGAGGATATTCAATGGTGTCAGGAAAGCTCAATCAGGAATCAGCTGGTATGTACTCTGAACCATTTAAAATGGCAAAAAGAAAGGAAGAGTTTTCTGACAATCGTTTCTGACCAGTTTGAATTTGTAGCACACTTGGTAAGCTTGGCTCTAATACTTGCTTTGTGAGCTTTTTGCTGAAGGAAGCCCAAAGATAGAATTCACTGATACTTCTTTCGAGATAATGATCACTATGTATGTACCTATTCATGAAGAGGAAAATTAGTCAATGTCCATTTTGACATGGTGTATTGAGATAGAGCTGGTAATCTTATGTCAATGTGAGCATTATATATAATGTACACTGGTGAGCATTGTATACAATGTACAATATACATTGTACATTGTATACAATGTACAATATATATTTATACATTTGGTAAAAAGACTTTCTGATTAAATTTGATGAGGCTCTTGACATTTATTTTTAAAGCTTGATACTCTTTGACAGTAAAACAGAATAATGTCACTTAAAAAAAATACAGTGTTACTTTGGGAACGATTAAAGAAATAAAACTGAATAATAAGTACAATTAGGTAAACTAATCATTAGCTCCTGATCTTTCTCAATATTCACTTATTAGTAGGTTGAAGTCATCCTGAATGAAAACGAAAATAAAATAGTTTCAGACAATCTAATACCAGAGAATACTATCCACAGTCATCATCTGGAAAAGGTGATATAACCCATCTAGAGGCACCTGCTCTAACAGAGGGTCATTAGATCCATGAGTTGCCTTCTGTCTTAACAGCTTGCTCCCCACATAATCCAGAGAAGCCAGCAAAAGTTCTATCTTTCTTTTCCCTTTTACTCTACCTGGAGACTTCCTCTGAGTTATCTGGCTACCCAAATGGATCTCACTGATGAGAACCCAGAGCTCAATGCCTCCAAAGGCAATGGGCTCATAGCATGCCACGCCCAGAAGGTAGGCAAAGGAGGGGGAATTTTATCCTTGTCTCCATTTTTCCCGGCCCTCGTCATAAATCATGAATTCATTCTGGTAACTTTGTCCCCAGCATCAATCACGCTAAGCTGAATGACAAAATCTGGTCAAGGCAAAGATTAGTAAGAATGGTAATTTGACCCAGCTAGAGTTATTTTCATTTTATTTTACTATTTCTTCAATTATCAAGCAAAGGAGATCAAGGACATGGATGATGCAAGTGGATTCTGCTCTAATGTTTCTCAGAGTAGAGACCAGGGTTTTATAAAGGATACACATGTCTGAGAATCCCAGAAATAGTGGTTTTCTAGTTTCATTCCCCTTTTAGACAGGAAACATCAGTCCATCATACTGGCTTTTGGAAGCAGAGTGGAAAGGACTACATTGGGAAGAACTTTTTCTCTTTGGGGGTGTTTGAGGAATCTCTCACCTGTGGTTCCCTTGATACAAGTAATGACTCCTCACAGCTGTTTGCTCATGACTGACTCCTGCCCCAGCCACTGATCTCCAGGAGGGGCTTTGAGAGAAGCCCCACTCAAGGAGAACCACTCCAGCTTTCTTTCAATGGGTGTACATCTAGTGTATAAGAAAACGCAGGAACTAATGCCCAGGTTTGGGGTTGATAATTTCTTTTTATAAGTTTCCTTAGTTTTATTTTTATTGAAATACTGTGTGCACCGAGTTTACAAATCAAATCGTGTGAAAAAGCTTAAAACAGAAACAGCAGTTTCTACTCCTTATCTATTACCCACTCCTGTTCCTCTGAGGCAGCTGCTTTCAAATATCTTACCTAGGTAATGTGGGCATTGAACTCTCTTTCCAAATAATAGATGCATAAATTCCTACAGGATTGGGTTATTATCAGTGGGTT
Organism: Lipotes vexillifer; assembly: GCF_000442215.2. Classification (NCBI taxonomy): domain Eukaryota; kingdom Metazoa; phylum Chordata; class Mammalia; order Artiodactyla; family Lipotidae; genus Lipotes; species Lipotes vexillifer. The sequence goes on from NW_006789288.1 coordinate 165,884, forward strand.
TATTTGGGGTTTTTTTCAGTCTGAAGAAGCCAGGTAAAGGGGTGAGCTATTTTTTAGGGATTCCTTGGGATTTGCTTCCACTTTCAGTTAACTCTCCAATAGTTTCTCACAAGATGACAGGTTATCTCACAAACAGAAAATTCTAATTACAAACTTGTTTAGAAGAAATTGAAAAATAAACAATTAAGGGTACACTCTAGCAAAGAGGTCAGTGTTTTGCTGTAATGAGCACTACTATTAGGTTTTCAAATAAACATTACTATTCTGTGCACTAAGAAAATTCAGGCTGTTCTCACACATACATTTGCAAAAGAACTTCAAAAATAAATTTTCAAAAACCAAACTAAACAGTTTTTTTCAAAATACTTAGAGAAACATATGAACAATAAAGCGAAACAAGGGCGTTTTACTGTTGAGCAGATCTTTCACTTCACCAAATTAAATATGTGTTTTATTATAAAAATTCAGTGTATCCTCTTGTACTAGGATGTATACATTAATGATTGTAAAAGTCAAAGAAGCAAAAAAACAGATACATGGAAATCATAATCAAAACAATCATGCTTACCCACCGTGCAAATGTAATGTATGTGCCCCACTTGTCAATTTGTTCTGCTAATTACATATGCAATGCCCTTCATAGATTCTGGAATAAAATGATGTGGTTCTCAATATTACTGATATATACTCATTTCAGAGATTGCATTTCAGAGACGGCTCTAAGCGTTAAAAAATTATGTATTACGGGACTTCCCTGGCGATCCAGTGGTTGAGACTTTGCCTTCCAATGCAGCAGGTGCAGGTTCGATCCCTGGTCAGGGAGCTAAGATCCCACATGCCTCGCAGCCAAAAAAACAAAACATAAAACAGAAGCAATATTGTAACAAATTCAATAAAAGGCTTTAAAAATGGTCCACATCAAAAAAATCTTTAAAAAAAATTATGTATTATGGTCCATTCTAGTTGTAGTGTATCAATTAACATTTTTAGGAAGAAACTTACTTCATGGGTATTTTCATGCTTCTCTCAGTACAGAAATAACTTCTTTGGGGACAATCATTTTTTACAAGTATTAAAGTATCTGTATTCCACTTCTTATAATATCATGAAGATGTTGAGGGCATAATAACTGTCATCAACTGATGCTTCAAAAAGATATACATCAAGCATTTAAATAATTTAAAAACTAGGCTATAAGGAAAATGAGACTGAGCCCTACTCTCAAAGAGCTTACTGCCTGTTGGGAAGTCATATGATGCTCCAAGTTATAAGTACTACCTATGGTACTACAGAAACACAGAGGATAAGAAACCAGAGGCTTCTTAGAAAATGGCGTTTGAACTGATTCTGGAAAAAAAATAAGAGTTAGTCACAAAAGGAAGGGGATGCTGAAATATATCAGTGGTATTAGTGATGCACAAGAAGGCAAGGGTTCAAAAAATACTTAGGAAGAAAACCCATAGGACTTGTTGATTTGTTAGCTGTGGGCTCTAAGCAAGAGTAGGAGTTAAAAGTAACTTTCAATTTCTTTCTCTTAGATAACTGGGTTGTTGTAAACCAATTGAAAATTACAACAAAGGATACAGAGCTAATTTAATGAAAAGTATGAGGCTAGTTTGGGAAATTTTGAGATGTTCATGTGATGTCCAGTAAAGAGTCAGATGTATATGTCTAAAGCTTAGAAAAGATTTTGGTTTAGACATATAGATTTGGGAGTTATCTGCCTACAAATGGTAACTAAAACAATGATGGGGACAGAGAATAAAAACAGCAGAGGACTTTGAATGAAGCCATAGGGAACCGTAACATCTAAGAATAAGGCAAAGATAAGGAGCTTACCAAGGAGACCAAAGAACAATGGCCAGAAAGAAGGGAACCAGGGAAGGGATATATGTTAGACTCGAAGGGATCAGAGCTATACTGTCCAACAGAGTATCCACCAGTCCCATGTGGCTACTGAGGACTTGAAATTTCCTAGTGAACCTGAGGAATTAAATTTTTAATTTAATTTAAAAACTGATAATTGATTCCGTTTTTTAAAAACTTTTAAGTATGTTTAAGATAACTTGAGTATGTGAATCTATTTTTTAATGATAAATTTTATAAACTCTCAACAAGATTAAGTGTTCTGATCAAAATTTAGCATCAGAATTTTGACATACAGTGAATATAAAATACACTCATTTTGAAGATTTTTGTATGAAGAACAAAGTGTAAAAATATTTCATTAAAGTATACAAAAGTATACTGATTACATGTTGAAACAATAATATTTTGGATATATTTGGTTAACTAAAATGTTATTCAAGTTAATTTCACTTGATTTTCTTTTTAACTTTTGAAAGTGGCTAGTAGGTATCATGGCTTTCATTTTATTTCTATTGGACATACAATATTTCAGGAAAGAAGTAACCATGAATGTAGGGAGACAATTCTCCATAGATCTCATGTTTCTGTAGATCTTGTAAGTAAAGCACTGTGTACCCTTTATTCCAACATATCTTTTCAAGGATATTTGTATAAGAAAAAGCCTTGGAAAATGAAGATGTCTCACTGCAGAACAAAGAAAAGGCATACTTACTTAATACCCATTATAAAAGATATAGATTTCTTAAGCTCAGGTTTCCTCTTTTGTGATTAAATCCACTGTGTGTGCAAGTGTCACTTGACCCTCTTTGCAATGTCTTGTGGGAACCAGGGTTTAAAAAACCAGTACAGGGGCTTCCCTGGTGGCGCACTGCTTAAGAATCTGCCTGCCAATGCAGGGCACATGGGTTCGAGCCCTGGTCCAGGAAGATACCACATGCCACGGAGCAACTACTGAGCCCACGTGCCACAACTACTGAAGCCTGCGTGCTTAGAGCCCGTGCGTCACAACTACTGAAGCCCTCATGCCTAGAGCCCATGCTCTGCAACAAGAGAAGCCACCACAATGAGAAGCCCGCACACTGCAATGGAGTGGCCCCCGCTTGCCACAGCTAGAGGAAGCCCAAGCGCAGCAACCAAGACCCAATGCAGCCAAAAATAAATAAATAAGATAAATAAAAATTTTTTTTAAAGTACAAAAATGCTGATATTCTGGCTACTGTTATTGCAGTAATAAGTAATAAATTTTTGTTTTTTATAAGTAATAAACTTTTCCTCATCCCTGACCCAGAAGTCTTGGGTCTTCGACCAGCATCCATGAAATTGTCGCAGGCTAACTTGTTAGCTTACAAGAAGGGTAAAATCTCAGACATTTCACCGTCCTCGACAGTGACTCTGTGAGGTACATATTGCTGTATAACAAACTGCCCTAAAATTTAGTAGCTTAAAACAATAACAATTAAAGATAGACATATATATCAATGGAATGAAACAGAGAGTCCAGGAATAGACATAAACAAAAAGATCAAATGACTTTTTTAGAAAGGTACAATGGCAATTCAATGTAGTATAGAGAATATTTTCAATGAATGGTGCTGGCACAAATGACTATGCATATGCCAAAAATGAACATAAATCCATACCTCACATCTTATATAAAAATTAACTCAAAATAGACCATAGACATAATTTAAAATCTAAACCTGTAAAACTTTAAAAGTAAACATAGGAGAAAACCTTTGTGACCCTGGGTTAGGCCAACAGTTCCTAGATATGACACCAAAAGTGCAATACGTAAAAGAAAAAAATGATAAATTGGGCTTCATAAAAATCACAAACATTTGTTGTGTGAAAGACATTGTTAAGACAAATCATAAACTGGGAGCATATATATGTAAATAACATCTGGTAAAGGACTTGTATCTAGGATATATAAATAACTCTTAAGACTCAAAAGTAAGAAAACAAACAGCCAAATTTTTAAAAGTAAGCAAAATATCTGAATAGATATACAATCCATATTTTTTAAAAATGGGTACAGAAGCAAAGGACTATTTAATCCAAATAGAGAATTCAAAAAGTAAGATATAAATATAACTAATAAGCAATAAAAGAACATTCAACCCTATTTGCAGTCAGGGAACTGCAAATTAAAACAATAAAATATCCTTTTTCCCCATAAAATTGAAAAAATTTTATCAGTATCAGAAATACTGATAATATCAAGTGATGGTGAAGGAATGGAGAAACGAACACTCACATACTCTTGGCTGTAATACAAATTATTTAGGAAGAAGTTTGGTAGTACTTACTATAATTCAAAACAAGCATATCATTTGGGTCAATATTTCAACTTCTAGCGATCTATTCTATGAAAATAAAATCATGAAAGTATAAAGATGTATCAATACATAGATTTTGTATTATAAGCTATAATGAAAAAATTGGCAACAATCTAAATTTCCATAAAAGATTGGCTAAAAAAACTACAATGTAACCATACAATTGAATATTAGGCAGACAAAAATAAGGAAGATCTACATTCTGATTTGTTAGTGTAAAAAGCAAACTGCACACCAATAAGTAGAGAATGATTCCATTCTTGAAAATACAAATGTGGCTGCTTCTCTATATAGATTTCTTGCATCTATTCAAAATAAGATTGGAAAGGAACTTAATTAACATAAGTCACTTTAGGGAAGATGAAATTTGATGGGTGGGTGGTAGGGAATATTCACTTGACAGCCCTAGATAATTTTTTAGAGTACTGGAATTACAGATGATTCTTATTTTTGTTGTTTTCCAGCATTTTTCTGAAATAAAGAATAACTGCTGAAGCAAATTCCTGGGAGACTGAGAGGAAAGAATCGAGGGCATAAATGGAAGGGTCCATCTCAGAAATGGCAGACACCTCATTCTCAGGAAAGGCATGAAAACTGGCAAGAATTGGTGGGGATATAGATCAGCTGGAGTTCAGGCTGTAGGGGTGGGAGGGCTGGGAGATGAGACATGGTTTGCCTGACAGCTGTGATTTCTCAGTAAGGTTGAGGATGGGACCCAGGGTTGAGGAGAGTGGTCAAGGTTTGAAACAGTCAATGAGGGAAAG
>NW_006789288.1:170865-212931 GCF_000442215.2 Lipotes vexillifer
GATACTCACCAAGGACAAGGGAGGAAAAGTGCACCTGTGAAGTTTTTATTATCTAGTCCTAGAGGTAGCAGACAAGGTGTAAGACAGGATGGGAGGGTAGTCTTACTTTCCAGACAGGAAGAGGGGAATGGATTTTGGTGGACTGCCATCAGTCTCTGTGACACTGTGACTACCTTAGGTTTTGTCTATAACCTAGATTGCTTTTCGTACCCCCTCACACGTCCATATTCTACCTGACACTCATCCATACTCGATTTTAACAAGTTTCTTTTTTTATGAAGACATTATACACTTACTGAAGCTGAAAGGAACCTTAGAAATACCAATTTCCCCATTTTGTGGATGAGAAAATGGTGAATCACAGAGATAAATGATTTTCTAGTGAGGCAATAGTTTATAAATGGTCGAATTAGACTGACCCAGGTCAGGGCAGTTTCCAAGATGCCACACAAACCCTGTGTAACCATGATTAAAAAGAAAAGGATACTATGTCTGCGATCATCACAAATAGTTGTCACAAAACTAAAACAAGACTTGTGCTTTGGAAATTAAACATAGTATCTATTAAACAAAAATTACTCCTGTTGAAGGTGATAACATAATACAAATATACTGCAATTAATTTTATATGAGATGCATAAAAGAACTGAGTACAAGTAAGTAATTTGAAATGATGCAGGATCTTCTCCAAATCCTAAAATTTACACCACATTCAAGAACTGCAAAGCATTATCCAAGGCTACTTCATGCTTTCGGAAGGATTACAGTGCCCTCTGCAGCTTCAGCAGAAATAAGCCCAAATTTGATTTAAAAACAAAACAAAACAAAACAAACAGACAAAAAAAACCCAGTAATTTAAATGTCAACATGGAAGTGTATGCAATTAACATGCCTCAGAAATTCACTTTACTTTTAAACTGAATTAAAATACGTATGTAAAGATCACATTTTAAGCAAAACGCACTACAGCATGTATAGCAGGTATCTATTTGTGTAAAAGATATGCAATATAGAAGAAGATACATATATGTGTGTATCTATAGATTAATTTGAGGATAATACTCTAGAACATGGCACAGTTGGCTTTGGGGAGATAAACTAGCACCCTGGGGATCATATGTGGGAAGATTTCTTTTCACTGTGACTCTTCTGGTACTACTTAAATTTTTCATCACATGCATGTATTAATCTTTCAGGTAAGAAGAAAAGTTAATCAATAAAAATTTTGATTACCTTTTAAAGAAACGGTATGCATCCAAATTTTAAGCCTCTCTCTCCAGAAGTTCCTTAACTTCAGACAAGTTCTTTAATCTGTTAAAAACAAAACAACATGCCCAAAATGGAGTCACTTATGCCACAAACTGAGATTGAACTTAATTACAGTTTTAGCTCACCCAGAAATGGAATCGTAAGCCAGTCAATCAGGAATGGACTAATCAGTTAGGTAATCTGACTGACAGAACCTGGCCATCCCCTAAAGGAAAGTAACTTTTCAATTACCAACCCCCTTTTTTGCCCAGTATAACTTCCTGTCCCCTTGTGCCTATAAAAGTCTTTCATTTTATACTGGTCCTTGGAGCCCCTTTCTGTTAGACTGGATGCTGCCTGATTCAAATCAGCTTTTGATCAAATAAACTCTTAACATTTTTAATATGCCCTTGTTTTAACAAATTTCTTTGCCCTCCCTAACCACTTAATTTAAATTAAAACATAGCTTCTTAAACTCTGTGTTATCTTATTAGATATACCCAGCACCTTCACAATTTAGCTGTGAGAAAAGTAGTCTATACTAGCTCACATTTGCTTAACCAAAGCAATATTGAATAGACTACAAAAGAGTAGACTATTTTATTTACAGTTTTTATCTACTAACTAATCTCTTAAATTTGGGAGAAAGTAATCAATATTCACTAAGATATTAATAATTATGAAATAGTATACAATGAAAGGTAGGTTTGTTTGCTAACTCAGTGCTCCCCTCCAAAGGAAATTAAGTGTATTCCATGTATCTTTTCAGAAATTATGTCAATATTATTGAGCAACTGAATATTTTAATTTATAGGCAATATTATTGAGTAATAAATATATCAATTTATTGAGTAATTGAATATGCAATTTTTTAAATTGAATGTTTACTAAACTGCAAGTATCTTTCTAGGTCAGGGTATAAGGAGTAAATAAAAACAAAGTTGCTAGGCTTCCCTGGTGGCGCAGTGGTTAAGAATCCAACTGCCAATGCTGAGGACAAAGGTTTGAGCCCTGGCGCGGGAAAATCCCACATGCCACGGAGCAACTAAGCCCGTGAGCCACAACTACTGAGCCTGTGCTCTAGAGCCTGAAGCCACTGCAATGAGAAGCCCGCGCACCGCAATGAAGAGTAGCCCCCCGCTCACCGCACCTAGAGAAAGCCCACGCACAGCAATGAAGACCCAACGCAGCCAAAAATAAATAAATAAAATAAACTTATTTAAAAAAAAAAACTAAGTTGCTAACCTCACAGAGATGACACTCTGGTGGGAGAAGACATAAATTAATACATATATATTGTATCAGAAAGACATAAGTAATATTTTAAAAGAAGAGTAAAGAAACAGAAGTAGTAGACAAGAGAGTCGTTATTTTATACAGTTCTGAGAAGGTGACATCTGAGCAGATGCCAGAATTAAATGGAAGAAGAAAACATGGAAATCTGGGGTAAGAGCCCACCAGGCAGAGTAGCCAGTGCAAAGGCCTTAAGAGGGAGCCAGTCCAGTATCCAATAAACTACAAAGAGGCTGCTGTGGCTAGAGGGGAGAGAGCAAAAGGGAGAGTGGTAGCAGGGAAGGCCAGAGGGGCAACAAGGGGCAAGATCACGTAAGGCTTGGCAGACAGCTGAGACTATAGGTTTTATTCTGAAAAAAATCCGGGTGGGGTGGCACTGGGGTTCTTGAGAGAGGATTAACATGACCTAACTTACATTTTTAAAAGATCACTCAATTTGCTAGGTTGAGAATAGACCAGGGTTGGGGGGTAGCAGGGGGCAAGACAAACGTAGAACGTGAAGACCAGGAAGAGATGGTATTTTGGACCAGGCAGACAGCAGAAGTTGTGATAAATGCTCATATTCTGGAATATTCTCTAGGTAGCCCCAACAGACATTCAGACACATTGAATGTAAACTCTGAGAGAAAAGAAGTCAAGCATCATGATTCCATAGTTTATGACCTGGGTAACTGAAAGAGTGGATTTGCTGCAAACTAACCTGCAGAAAACTGTGGAGCAAGCAGGTTTTGAGGCGAAAATTTGATATGAGAAAGTTTTCTGATATTAGCAGGTTTTGATATTAGAAAGTTTGTAGTATTTATTAAATATCCAAGATGGGAGAAATAAAGGCATATGTTTGCTGATGAGACCGGTTTATTAAAGCGGGGGAAATGACTATGCGAGACAGACAAGAGTAAGAGGGAAGGGGTAGGATCTAGTGCACACGTGGAGAGATTTTCAGAGTGGAGGACAGACAGTTCTTCATCTATTTAAAATCTGGAAGACGAGGTAAATGGGCACAGACGTTACGTGGGTAGACAGGTTGGCAGGAATCAGTGCAAGGTTTCTTCTGGCTGCTTCTATTTTCATAATGAAATAGAAAAGAAAATCTTGTTTGAAGGAATTAGTGAATCCCTTTTCACTCCCTTGCATAAAGCCTTCTATAGGCTGCCCCTCACCATTAGAATAACATTTTAACATGACAAGATCCCACAGGACCTTTCTCCATTGCCCCAAATGCTCAAGCCATGGGGGCCTTCCTTCTGTGCCTCAGACACATGACAAACTTACACAAGCCTTGGGTCCTTTGACTTACTTGTCACTCCATCTGGTAAGCCCTCTCTCCCACCCTCCCAAGTCTGGCTAATTCTTATCATACAAGGCCTCAACCATCCCCCCTAGGCCTTTCTTGAGTACCCTACCTACAGTGGCCCATGCTCTCCTCATAAGTTACTTACACATTTATTATGCATTGTTTGCTTCTTCCCACAAGAACGTTTCATAGAGAATAATAGCTCTATGAAAGCAGGTACTTTTCTAGTCTATTCACTCTGTGCCTCATAAGCCTAGAACCACATCTGGCATATAGCAGGTGCTCAATGAAAATTTCTTAATGACATATTTGAAAAAGTAAATGAAAAAAATGCATGTAGAGTATATAACAGAGCCCCTGGCAATAGTAAATCTTCAATAAACATCAGCTGTTATGATGATAACAAAAACAGCCATGGCATCAATCATGAGCACAAATATGAAAGGCTAATCCTCCTCTGTGCTCTTGAATCAATTCCCCTTTTGTTGTTAGAGACTTTCTTTCATTAATTATATGTCCCTTCCTCCTCTTCACAGGCTCCTTCCCTTTAGCTAAAAATGTGCAATATTTGCCCACCGTTTTTTAAAAATCAGTTAAAACACACTTTTCTTAACTCTGTATTATCTTATTAGATACAGCCAAGTATTTTCACAGTTCAGCCATAAAAAAAGGGTAGTATTTTGGTTAGGCTACTCTTGGTTAACCAAAACAAATCTTGAATGAACAAACTCATTTTTATTTACTTTTTTTCTACTAGCTAGTTTCTTTAAGTTGAATGAAACTACTTAATATTTGCATGCTTAAAATATTAATAATTACAGAATAGTATACAATGAAAAATAGGTATTTTATCTAACTTAGTCCTCCCTCTCTAAGGAAACTAGGTATATTCTGTGCATCTTTCCAGAAATTATGTATGCATATGCAGACATATAAATATCCTTTGAAAATATCAAATAGTACCATACTGTGCCCACAATTCTGCATCTTGGGTTTCTTCCAGCTAATGAAACATCTTGGATGACTTTCTGAAGTACACATAAAGAGCTGTATCATTCTTTTTACTCGCCACATAATGTTTCATTGTAGTGATAAAATGTCATCCATTTCCTATTAATTGACACAATATGTTTCCTGTCATTTGCTAACTATATGTGATGCTGCAACTACAGTAATAGCTATATGGCTATATAGCAAGACTCTTCATATATCTATAAATAAATCCTTAAAAGCAGAATTGCTGGCATAAAGGACAGGAATTCAGTTTTTAATTGATATTGCCAGATTACCTTCCAAAATAGTTTTACTAAATCAGTAGTTTTCTAATCCTCTAAATAATGAACAATTATTAGTAACTGCAGGTCATATTTTTGGTGAGGGAAAAGGGGATAATTCTTGATCCTTCTTAAATCAACTAAAACTGAAACTACTCCTAAAGAAAATGTTAATACTTTACTATGACACATATTTAAAACAAAGGAAACCAAGCACTATTTCTGGGAAAGAATTATTTAGAATCACTTTCCCATTTCTGCTAAAAAAAAGTTTCACCTCACTACTAAACAAGATTTTCCAGTCTCCAATAATTCTTTTCCTAAGTCAACCTCTTAGGAACTCACAGAAAATGGAAAAAAGGAGTTTAAAGAAAAACAGAGGGAGCTTCCCTGGTGGCGCAGTGGTTGAGAGTCTGTCTGCCGATGCAAAAGACACGGGTTCGTGGGCCCCGTCCGAGAAGATCCTACATGCCGCGGGTGGCTGGGCCCGTGAGCCATGGCCGCTGAGCCTGCGCTTCCGGAGCCTGTGCTCCGCAACGGAAGAGGCCACAGCAGTGAGAGGCCCGCGTACCGCAAAAAAAAAAAAAAGAGACGGAAAGGAAAAACTCAAACTCAGGAGTTTACAAGGGGCACAAGATTCTTCTGTTTCTGGGCTGAGCAGTAACTTTCAACTCTTGGCATTTAAGGTGTCTTTTTGTTTTGTTTTGTTTGCGGTACGCGGGCCTCTCACTGCTGTGGCCTCTCCCGTTGCGGAGCACAGGCTCCGGACGCTAAAAAAAAAAAAAAAAAAACACCAAAAAACAGTGTAATTCTTTAAAGGTCCTAATTCTCTTTTGTTAGTGAAGAAAAAATTCTCGGCTTTGTTTTTCCACAGATTGCAAACTCTTTAAGGGTGGGGTGGAGGATTGCGTTTGTAAACGGCTGCCAGCACTTCAACGGCGTTTAGCAAACAATAGTTATCTCTGCTATTACCTTGTGAGCCTCTGGCCACGGGCTTCCCGGACCCTCTCTCTGCGAGCCCCAAGCTTCCTTTTACTCCAGACCCTTATAACTGCTCCCCCAACCCTTATCCGTGGACGCGCCGCCGGCCTGGCGTCCCCCGCGCCGCGACGCAAATGGAACGGCCTATGACGTCAAGAGGCCGCGGCTCAATCAGACGCGGCGTTTGGGAAATTTTAAATTTAAAGGCGGGGTGGATCTTACGCTCAGAAGCGCCGGGCGCGGAGGTTTTTGTACAGTTTCCTGGGATCCAGCCCGGCAGGATGGCCGATGAAGGAGCCGTCGCCGTCGCCGTCTGCGTGCGAGTTCGGCCGCTCAACAGCAGGTAGGTGGGCCAGACCTTGCCCAGGTTCCCGTTGCGGCCTCCGGCCCGGGCCTGAGCCGGAGGAGTGAGTCCTTGCTCCTTCCTGCTCCGCTGCCTAGAAACTGGGCCATTGACCCGCTTTGTGCCTTGGTTTCTTATGTGTAAAGTGACGGGCCAGGATCGGAGGATCTAGAGGATACTTTTCAGCTGTGGGATTCTCTTAAGTCTATAACTCAGGCTCGCCGTCATTAAAGACCCTACTCCCTGCGCTGCTCTGCAGCCCCCCGATCTGCGCTCCCCATCCCTCCCCCAGGAAAGTCGCATAGGAAAAATCCTTACTGGCACTCTTCACAGCTAGTCATTTTACACTTAACTGACTCTCTCTCCCCCTTTACTGTATACTCCTTGAGCGCAGGAACTAGTCAGTCTTCTTCCATTGTATTCGGTAGACCCTCAACACTTCAGTGACTGAACTCCACGTTCAGAAGGTTGAATGACCGATATTCATCAAAATTGATTTTTTTTTAGTACAGTGTACTGTACTAAACACACACTACCATCGTTGCCCAGTGGATCTTACGTTCTAAAGGGGTAGACAGAAAATAAAGTGAAAAATATAGAGTATTAAGTGATGATACTGGAGTAATAAATGCTATAGAGAAAAAACAGGAAGGGGAAGAAATGAAAATGAAGTCTGTTTGCTTTGCCTGTCTTGGGCCCTTGCCCCTGAATGCTGACACATTTTGTTTGAGAAACATTTGTTAACCATTATTGGGTGTTTAATAAATAAAAATATCAAAATGAGGAATTTCCTATTTTTAAGAAGCTCATTAATGCATTAGAAGAAAGCTACATAAAGAAAACATTATAATACATCATGACAGGTGTTATGATAGACAGGTGGAGAATGTTTGCTAGAGTCTTTAGTCCTTAAGTGAGATAGTTTAGGGGAGGGACAGGGCTGTGTAGGAAACTCCTGATACTTTTCATGAATGAAAGAACAGTTAAGTTAATGGAAACATAAGTCAGGGTATTCCAGGCAGCGGGGGCGTCGAATCTTATTCTGGAGTGACCTTCAGGCAGTTGATTTGTGTGGAGTTAGGGTGTATATAGGAATTTAGAGGAAGATATGGATCGAAGAGAGAAATTACAATGACCCAGATGTCATGTGCCAAATTAAGGATTTCAGATGGTTTTAAAAGGCTTTAAGCAAGAGGGACATAACCAGAGTTGCATTTTCAACGTATCTTTTCAGCCGCCAGTACTGGATTGGAAGGTGGAAGTGAAGAACTTCACAAAGAAACTCCCATGAAAGTGCAGGAGGTCACAGAGCCCCATTTAAAATCCACCTTTGACCCCCCCCCAAAGGTGGATTTTCCACATTTATCCTATTTATGGTATACGTCATTACCATCTTTTAAAATATTCATCAGAAGATGAGGTCTTTTCAGTTATCTTTCATGTAACACATCTTCTGTGACCAGTTATTCTAAAATGCAGTTTTTTTATTCTTTTAGAGAAGAGGCGCTTGGAAAAGATACTCAGGTTTACTGGAAAACTGACAATAATACAATTTATCAAGTCGATGGGAGTAAATCCTTCAATTTTGGTAAGTTTATAACAGCATCAAAAGTTAACCTGGTATCATTTTTCTATTATGAGTACAGAAGCCTTATGAATAACACTGGATTTGTCACTAAAGATCAAACTAAGCCTTCAATAAACTGCTTCAGTGGAAACTTTGAAAAATTGTTCATCCATTCATGTATGCTAAGATAATAAACTGACACTTAAAACATAGCAATAGTAAAAAAATAATAATAATAAGTAAATAAAAAATTAAACACAGTTATAGTCATAGTGCCTTTTAACTGAAATTAACATTTTTCCTCTTATTCATCAACGTACTTGTGGCGTAAAACTCTGTAAGCCCAAAATATGTTATTTAATGTCAAGTCATCTTTAAGATCTTCCAGTTTGGTTTCTTTGTTGTTGTTGTTTCTTTTTTTGTTGTTTCTTTTCTTTTTTTTTCAGTTGTTTTTCAAAACTTTTTAAAGAATAAATACTGAAGATATTCCTTCTTTGTCTGGTAGAATACAGCAGGGATCTATCTCTGCTTTTGTGGATCTTATTTGGTGGAAAGAAAGGCTTTAAACAAGTATTTACACTTATGATGACATAAGCTTTGTGGGAGTTTATAGCAGGGATCTAACTAATCTAGGTATCTGAAATGGTACCACTTACACTGGGACCTGCAGGATGAGTGAGAGTTAGCTAGGACAAAGGGACTTGGAGGACCTAATGGTTAACTAGGTTGATTTGTGTATTGATTTAGCATGTATATAGTGCTGACAATGTGCCAGGCACTGTTCTAAGCACTTCACATATATTAACTCATTAAACCTCCTAATAAGCTTATATATATTTGGTACCTTCCCATTTTAATGAGGAAGCAGAGAGGCCTGGAGTCACACAGCCAGCAAATGAAAGAGTCAGGCTCCAGATCTGTGTTCCAGCCACACTACCATGCTGCCACTTAGGCACCATAGAGCAACAGTGACGGCCTGTCACCAACCTCAGGAGTAAGTGATTAAGTTGTCAAACTAGTGTTTAACTAGAAAGCCACAAAGATATGCAGAAGAGAAAATGATTCCTGGTAAAGGAATGTTTGGTGGTATTAACATAATTTTTAAAAGGTAATATGTGCCAGAGATTATAAAAGCTAAGTACCACAGATTCTCAGTAGCCATGTACGCCCATGAAGGTTTTGGACTCATCCAGCTGTCTGAAACAGATAACATTGATGTTTGAATTATCCTGCCATTTCTCCTTGCTCTAAAATCATGACCCTTAAGCAGCCTTCAGATGGCACTTTAGTTTTCCATATTGTTCCACCCATAGGGCAGATGTGTGGTCATGGTGCAAGCAGTGTGATCACTGAATTTCTCATTGTAGGTCAGTACATTACTCTCCTGATTTACAAATCCATTTCTTGTGCGCTTTTTAATGTGAGGGCACTGCTAAAAGAGTGGTCTAGTTTTAATGTGCTAACAAAAGCAGAGAACCACATCCTGGACTTGTGAATTTATCAGTGCAAATGCTACTCTAAACCCAGCCTTTAGCAGCACTTCAGCTTTGGTCAGTACTTTTCTTCCAAATATCTGCATTTTTGGGTTTCGTTTGAGCTAGACCTTCTTACTAGTTATGTTAAAAACATTAACAAAGAATAGTAATAGTTTATATTTCCTAAGTATTAACATATGTTCACAATAATTCTATGAGGAAGATAATATATATCCATTTTACATATTAGGGAACTGAGGCACGGAGACATCAACCACTTCAGCCAAAATTGCACTGTAAATGGCAGAACCAAGATTTGCAGGCGGTCCGATTCTGGACCCCCATATTCAGCCACCATGCCCTACTGCCTCTTGAAAGCACATAGGGTAACAGACTTGTATTTTTTCTGTGTGAGGACCAACACATTTTACCTAAAGAGAAGAGTATTTTCAGAGGACCAATAAGTTGAAGGAAGTATTGTGTCTTAAATCTTTTATCATACCGTATCCTGACAATTTTATTTCTGTGGGCAACTACTAATTCAGAATGAAAACAGTTAATTTGTTTGATTTAACTTTTATGTTTTGTTTTTTAGATCGTGTCTTTCATAGTAATGAAACTACTAAAAATGTGTACGAAGAAATAGCAGTACCAATCATAGATTCTGCCATACAAGGCTACAATGGTGTGTATTCACTGCAAAAACATTTCAGTCTTGGGTGTCTGTTTAGCAAGTATTGATAGTTTTATACACTATAGATTCATTTTTAATCTTTGCATGTGTGTGTGTTGTTTTTGCAGGTACTATATTTGCCTATGGGCAGACTGCATCAGGAAAAACATATACTATGTTGGGGTCACAAGATTATTTGGGAGTAATACCCAGGGCAATTCATGACATTTTCCAAAAAATTAAGAAGGTAAATAATTTAGCTAAATTTCTAGTACATGCAGGTAAAAGTGGTGATAATAGGATAGCAACCTTAGTGTTCTCTTGTAATGATGAAGTATATTTATAGTTATCTCTTGATTATCCATGAGGAAAGAAGGAAGGCATAGTATAGATTCATTTTTTTCCCCACAAACTTACTAACTTATAAAGCTTAAAGTTCTTTCATTCTTTCCTTTGAATCATGAAACTACTCCCACCAAAAAGTGGGCATTAAGGAACAGGAAAATCTTATCACAATGATTAGGTCCTCATTGCCTTTGTTTAGCTACCAGTGTTTATTAAGGAGCAGTAAAAAGTAGACTAGATAAAAGACAAGGGAATCAGAAGGTCAGAATAGGCAAGCTAATTAGTTGAGTTGGTTTTAAATTAGTTTTTTCATCATTATTTTATTTTTAATTTCTTGAATATATGTAGGTTTTATTTTGAGGTTAGAGAATTGGACTGGGTATTTTCCTGTTATAATTCTATGATACTGTACTTTTCATTATTTCTGAAACAGTGCTTTGCTGTTGTTATTATCAATATAGAAGCACAGGGGAAGTTTTGTTTTTTGTTTGTTTTACAAAGATAATTTCCTGAAAGACAAATACCATATGACTTCACTTATATGTGGAATCTAAAAGAAAACAAATGAACAAACAAAACAGAAACAGACTCATAGATACAGAGAAAAAACAGGTGGTTGTCAGAGGGGAGGGAAGTTGGAGGAATGAGAGAAATAGGTGAGGGAGATTAAAGGGTACAAATGTCCAGTTAGAAAATAAATGAGTCACAGGGATGAAATGTGCAGCATGGGGAATATTGTCAATAATATTGTAACATTTTTGTATGGTGACAGATGGTAACTAGGCTTATCATGTGATCATTTTGACATGTAGTGGAAATATTGAATCACTATGTGTGCACCAGGAACTAACATAGTGGAATAGGTCAACTATACATCAACTAAAAACTAAATAAATATTTTTAGGGCTTCCCTGGTGGCACAGTGGTTGAGAGTCTGCCTGCTGATGCAGGGGACGCGGTTTCATGCCCCGGTCCGGGAAGATCCCACATGCTACGGAGCGGCTAGGCCCGTGAGCCATGGCCGCTGAGCCTGCGCATCCAGAGCCTGTGCTCCGCAACGGGAGAGGCCACAACAGTGAGAGGCCCGCGTACCGCAAAAAATAAATAAATAAATAAATAAATAAAAATTTTTAAAAGATAGTTTCTCAAAGAATATTTTAATATTTAATATTAGCATATAAGCATTCATTATTAGGTTTTCATAATTGGATGATCTCTGGTGTTTTCTGATATGTTTTCACATCACTTTTTCTTCTAGTTTCCTGATAGGGAATTTCTTTTACGTGTGTCTTACATGGAGATATACAATGAAACCATTACAGACTTACTCTGTGACACTGAAAAAATGAAGCCTTTAATAATTCGGGAAGACTTCAATGTAAGTAACAGAGTTAACAAAGTGGCTCAAAAAATAGAGTTATTCATTGGGATTATTTTTCTTGAACATTTGCCTTTAATTTCTATACACTTTAAAGTGTCTCCTGTTACTATGGTTTGTTTTTTATTTTCTTTCTTAAACATTTATAGAGATTATCTCTTAAGTAACATGTATAGTATTTAAATATTGACAGCTATAATATTGTGGCATAAGTGCCTAAAAAGAGCAAGCTGGAAGTATCAGGTTAGAATTCGGTGTATTTTGGTACAGGAAATAAATTGTAAATAGCATAGATTTAGTTGTTATTTTTGTACATTATAAAAGTGCCCATTTTCTACTCTTAACTTCCACAAATGAATTCTATAATAGTTTGCACTTTTTGAAATGCAAAATTTTAAGTGACTTATAGTTCTCTACTTTTCCCATAATTAAACTTGTTTCAGAGGAATGTGTATGTGGCTGATCTCACAGAAGAAGTTGTTTATACATCAGAAATGGCTTTGAAGTGGATCACGAAAGGAGAGAGTAAGACTTTATACTGTATTTCTTCAAAACACGTGTAAAAACTATTTAATTGAATGTATGTAGGCTTGAAATCACACTTTTCACTTCTAAACTTAAATACAAGTTAGTGTTTTTCTTTGGATTTTAATATACACGGCTGAAATGTGATTCTTTTACAGAGAACAGGCATTATGGAATTACAAAAATGAATCAAAGAAGCAGTCGTTCTCATACCATTTTTAGGATGGTAGGTAATTCTCACTATATTTGGTCTTTCCAATTAAAAATACACTAATTTTTCTACAAGTTGCCTTTTCCTTCTAGATTTTGGAAAGTAGAGAGAAAGGTGAACCTTCTAATTTTGAAGGATCTGTCAAGGTGTCCCATTTGGTGAGTATTGATGAACAGTGATAATGTACTAAATGAGCCGAACCAAAATTTAATTTAGCTGCTCTATGTTTGGTCATGAGAACTGTTAACTGATTGGCAAAAGCATCTATAAATTGGTAGTTTAGTCTCATCACTAACATGAGATTACTAGCGGAAATGTAGGAAGAGTTCAGAGAATCTTACTTCCTGTGATCTTATAGCTGCCATTTCCTGAACTTTAGATGTAAGAACTGTAGGAGTTGAGGCTTTCCCTAACTAGTAATTGAGGAAGGGTTGATTCCATGCACGTTTAAGTGTTAAAGTAATCTTGGAATTTGGTGATTTTTTTGGTGTGTTTGTGGTTTTGGGGTTTTGAGGGGTTTTTTGGTCTCTGCCAATGGTATTGAGACTTATGAGATGAACAAAAACCTGGGTGAGATAGTTAAAAAATAAATCAGATTATTCAAGTTCATAGTTAAGTACAATAAGAAAATAAGCTTTGTATTATAAACAGTGTTTTAGACTATAAATCCCTTGAAGGGAAGAGTGATATCTCCTTCATCTTTGTAACTCCAACGCATTGTACATAGTTTATATTCAATACCTGTTTGTTGATAAGTGAATATAAGCATTATGCAAACATTCCTCCTTGCTGCACTGTATCGTTTCTCTTTTTCTGTGCTTCCTTTCTATTCCTTACCAGTATTGCTTTATTCTCTGTCTTCAAGGCCTAAATTCTTTAGTTTGATGTGGGGTATGATGTAAGATTTCTCGATTTGATTTGAAAACTTCAGGGGAAAAAGTAATAAATCTATAATATGTTTGTTTTCCAGATTTTGAAAAATCAGAGTCTTAATTAAGTATTTAATTCTAGTTTACCTCAGTTATTTTACTATACAAGTATATCATTTATTTTAGTAGACTAGTCTTTAACAACAACGAAAAACATAAAACCTAACTTCTGTTTTGTTTTCCAAACCTAGCCTGTGATATATCACTACAATTTTAACTTTTCTCTCATAGTTTAGCTTTAATTATAAATTAAGTTTAATTATAATTAAATTTAATTATAATTTAGCTTGACATATTCAGTGATCTGTTTGGTGTCTTTTCTTATATTTTTTGATGCTCCATCATCTAGGGACCATAGATACCATCTGGTCCAACACTCCAGACTTCCCACTTACTCTAAGTATCTTCTTGGAAAGAAGTCTTCCCCAAAGAGTCTTTTCTGGCTCTTTGGAGGTGGTCTTTTTATGAGTGTCTCCTGGCCTTTCTGGAATAATAACGTCCAGGTACTCTTAGCTCTGCTCCTTTATTCCCTTTTGTGTCTTCTTTCCCCCTACGCTCTTAATCAAAGCACAGGAGTGTTCTGTGGCTTTTCTTCCCTTGTTTGCCCTTGTTACCATTTCTGTGTTGACGATGGTCAAATGTTTATTGTTTCTAAAGTCTCTGAGTTCTATTTTATTTATTTTTTTATACAGCAGGTTCTTATTAGTTATCCATTTTATACATATTAGCGTATACATGTCAATCCCAATCTCCCAATTCATCCCACCACCACTTTCCCCACTTTGTGTCCATACGTTTGTTCTCTACATCTGTGTCTCAATTTCTGCCCTGCAAACCGGTTCATTGGTACCATTTTTCTAGGTTCCACAAATGTGCGTCAATATACGATATTTGTTTTTCTCTTTCTGACTTAACTTCACTCTGTATGACAGTCTCTAGATCCATCCATGTCTCTAAAAATGACCCGATTTCATTCCTTTTTATGGCTGAGTAATATTCCATTGTATATATGTACCACATCTTCTTTGTCTATTCGTGTGTCGATGGGCATTTAGGTTCCTTCCATGTCCTGGCTGTTGTAAATAGTGCTGCAATGAACATCAGGGTGCATGTGTCTTTTTGAATTATGGTTTTCTCTGGGTATATGCCCAGTAGTGGGATTGCCGGGTCATACGGTAATTCTATTTTTAGTTTTTTAAGGAACCTCCATACTGTTCTCCATAGTGGCTGTATCAATTTACATTCCCACCACCAGTGCAAGAGAGTTCCCTTTTCTCCACACCCTCTCCAGCATTTGTTGTATGTAGATTTTCTGATGATGCCCATTCTAACTGGTGTGAGGTAATACCTCATTGTAGTTTTTTTCTTTTTTTCAAGAGACTTTATTGGGAAGGAGCACCCCAGTGGAGAGCAGCAGGGCAAGGGAACCCAAGAGAACTCTCATTGTAGTTTTGATTTGCATTTCTCTAATAATTAGTGATGTTGAGCAGCTTTTCACGTGCTTCTTGGCCAACTGTATGTCTTCTTTGGAGAAATGTCTATTTAGGTCTTCTGCCCATTTTTGGATTGGGTTGTTTGTTTTTTGGATATTGAGCTGCATGAGCTGTTTACATATTTTGGAGATTAATCCTTTGTTCACTGATTCATTTGCAAATATTTTCTCCCATTCTGAGGGTTGTCTTTTCGTCTTGTTTGTAGTTTCCTTTGCTATGCAAAAATTTTTAGTTTCATTAAGTCCCATTTGTTTATTTTTGTTTTTATTTCCATTTCTCTAGGAGGTGGGTCAAAAAGGATCTTGCTGTGATTTGTGTCAGAGTGTTCTTCCTATGTTTTCCTCTAAGAGTTTGATAGTGTCTGGCCTTACATTTAGGTCTTTAATCCATTTTGAGTTTATTTTTGTGTATGGTGTTAGGAAGTGTTCTAATTTCATTCTTCTTACATGTAGCTGTCCAGTTCTCCCAGCACCACTTATTGAAGAGACTGTCTTTTCTCCATCGTATATCCTTGCCTCCTTTGTCATAGATTAGTTGACCACAGGTACATGGGTTTATCTCTGGGCTTTCTATCCTGTTCCATTGATCTGTATTTCTGTTTTTGTGCCAGTATCATATTGTCTTGATTACTGTAGCTTTGTAGTATAGTCTGAAGTCAGGGAGTCTTATTCCTCTAGCTCCGTTTTTCCCCCTCCAGACTGCTTTGGCTATTCGGGGTCTTTTGTGTCTCCATACAAATTTTAAGATTTTTTTGTTCTAGTTCTGTAAAAAAAAAAATGCCATTGGTAATTTCATAGGGATTGCATGGTTCTGTAGATTGCTTTGGGTGGTATAGTCATTTTCACAATATTGATTCTTCCAATCCAAGAACATAGTATATCTGTCCATCTGTTTGTATCATCTTTAATTTCTTTCATCAGTGTCTTACAGTTTTCTGTATACAGGTCTTTTGTCTCCCTAGGTAGGTTTATTCCTAGGTATTTTATTCTTTTTGTTGCAGTGGTAAATGGGAGTGTTTCCTTAATTTCTCCTTCAGATTTTTCATCATTAGTGTATAGGAATACAAGAGATTTCTGTGCATTAATTTTGTATCCTGAAACTTTACCAGATTCATTGATGAGCTCTAGTAGTTTTCTGGTGGCATCTTTAGGATTCTCTGTGTATCGTATCATGTCATCTGCAAACAGTGACAGCTTTACTTCTTCTTTTCCAATTTGTATTCCTTTTATTTCCTTTTCTTCTCTGATTGCTGTGGCTAGGACTTCCAAAACTATGTTGAATAATAGTGGTGAGAGTGTTCATCCTTGTCTTGTTCCTGATCTTAGGGGAAATGCTTTCAGTTTTTCACCATTGAGTTTGAGTTCTAATTCATGTCTTTCTAAAGATTGTCCCACTATTATCTCAAACTTCAGTGGGTCTAAAACCAAATTAATTTCTTCCTATTCTAATGAATATTCCTTTTTCCAGTAATACTAGCATTGTCCTGGTCACCTAAGCTGGAAACCCAAGTCTATTTTGGCTCATTTTTTCCTGCTTTCCTTTTTCTCCAGTCATCACCATTTCTTCCTGATTCTGTCATCATTCCATTGGGTGTCATACTCATTTAGGTTCTCATCTGTCTTGAATGATTCTATCATTCTCCTGAGCCTGGCCTCTAGGACTCTAGTCTTCCTTTCTTTGTTCTGTTATGCAGATTTCTAATGTTACTAAGCACTACTTTTGCTGTGGCATTTCCTTGGACAAGATCTGGCTTAACCAGTCTTACTTTGCTTCCTTCTGGTCCACATAAGCTCCTCTCTTATAGATAGACTGAGCTTCTTAGTGCCTTTGAACACTAATGCTTGTTCTCATCTTTTTACCTTAATTCATGCTTTCATCACCACTTTTCCCCTTTATTATGTATCTAGGTCACTTGCACTAGATACTATATAACAACGATTAGACTTCTTTTGAGTATTTTAGAGAAAGCAGTATCTGAGACAGGACTGTAAAGCAGGAGTACATAATTACCTGCCTACTCCTCAAAGAGAGAGGTAACTTAAATCTCTGACTTTCTTTTAATGCATTAATAATATTTACTGGGCTCTCAGATTAAAAAATAAAGAGGACATCCCTCCACTACTTACTGTCTCCACTACGACGTCCCTAGCCCAAACCACCATCATCTCTCCCTTAGATTCCTGCACTAACCTCCTAACTGGGCTAACTGCTGCCACTTCTGCCCCTCTCCAGTTCATTGTCCATCTAGGGTGCCATGGTTGAACTTTCAGAAAGTTAAATCAAGATACGTCACTCTTTTGATTAAAGCCCTCTCTTGGCTTCCCATTGCGCTTGGAAAATCCAACGTTCTTACCCCTACTTCCAAAGCTCTGCGTAATCTGACTCCTACCTCCTTCTCTTATGCTATGTGTTCCATCGCCATTTCACCAACTCTGCCATGTTGCCCTTTTTATTTTTTGAGCATACCAAGTTCACTTCTGTTTTGTGACTGAGTGTACTGGCTGCTCTTTTAATCTGCACTGTGCTTCCCCTGGTTTTACATGGCTGCCTCCCTCTGTCATTCCAGATCTTAGCTTAATGGGAAGTCTACCCCTACCACTCAGTCCAGAGAACCTACTCTGTCCCTTCTTTCCTCTTCCAGGACTCTCTTTAAATTATCTGTATTATATTTACCAGGTTATGTTTCCTATCTGTCTTCTTCTGTCTTCTCACCAACTTCCTCCTCTCCTCTTACCACTCCATATAGAATGTAAGCTCTATCAGGACAGGGACCTTACTTGTCGAATTCATTGCCATATCCCTAGCACCTGACATACTGCCTGAAGCATGACAGTCACTTTTTTCCAGCAATATTTGTGAAATGAAAGAGGTCCATGCTTTTAAAGATGCTACAGTAGAGTCAGAGACAAATGACTAGCTCCACACAATAAGTGCTGTAAGAATAAGTCATATCTGTAATGACCTCTGGGTACAGTCAAAAGAGCAACTCATTCAAGGTATGGGAGACGGAAGGATAAAATCAGCAAAGCTACACTGAGCAGGTAACATTTGCCTTTGGTCCTGAATAAAGACTAGAGGCGGTCTAGAACTTTAGAAGTAACAGAGAATGGCAAAAGGTAGCACTTAGGAGTGTAGAAGTCTATGAGGCGTTTAGGGTGTAGTGAGTAGTTCAGCTAGAGTTAGGAGTAAGTAATGAATAGATGTAATGCTGGGGCCACACGAGTGCCAGATTGCAAAGAATCACATTCATATGATAAGGTTTTGAACTTTGTGTAGGAAATAGAAAACCTATTCTGGCGGCATTATGGAGGATGTATTACAAAGAAGGAACAAGGGTTACAGATCGGTTTGACAAGGGAAGGCTTGAACAGTGGGGTGAAAGATGGGGGTACAGATGGGGTGTTCAAGTAAACTGTGTTTTAAATGTTCTTTCAGTAGTTTGGGTTTTACCTCATTATGCTTCCTAAAGGTTTATTATCATCTGTCTTACAGAATTTGGTTGATCTTGCTGGCAGTGAAAGAGCTGCTCAAACAGGTGCTGAAGGTAATGAAAACTTATGGAATATGTTGGTCTGAGTGTCTTCCTGTTCTTTCACAGAATAAAAGTGCTACCATGCATTTTAGAAACTAATAATGACAAAAATAATTTTGTGATAAAAGTCCTTCATGTAAAAAGCAGCTTATGTATGTGCCTAATTATCTAATTTGGGCTACCATAGCATCAATTAAAAAACTAGAACTGTACAGTTGATAGAATTGTATAGCTGAAAAGCTCGTGAGAGTACCATGAAAACCATCTAAATTTCCATATCAGGTAAGAAAATTCAGAAGGGAAGTGGGGCACAAAATTAATATACAGACATTAATAATTCTATAATACAAATAACCAGTTAGAATATTTAGTGTACAAAAAGACTCAATTTACAATGATGGCTTAAAAGGTGTAATACCTAGGAAGAAACTCAACAAAAATTGCACAGGGCCAAAATAAAGAAAACTTCAAAACAGACCTGAAGGACATAACCAAATACTTAAACAAATAGAAAAGCATACTTAGATGGGAAGGTGCAAAATCATAAAGATGTCAGGCCTCTCTCTGTGTTCATTTCCTGCAGCCTGACATAAAGACACCCAGCTGAGCATGGCCTATATCCACCAAACCAGACCCATGAACGGGAAATAAATGCTTGTTGTTTTAAGGTGGCTTGTTAAGCAGCAATATTACAGCAATAGCTGAATAGTGCACCTGTGAAATAACAGCTATTCAGAGTTATTTGTTGCAGTATTTTTTGTATATATGGTAGATTGAAAACCTACATATCCGTCAACAGGGTTCTAGGTAAATAATTTCTGATACATCCATACAGTGGAATTCTATGCTATGAGAAAGAATGAAAAAGACCGGTGTTTACTGATATGATGCATAATATACTGCCAAGTGAAAAAAGCGAAGTGCAAAATAGTGTGTATAGTATGCTACTATTTGTCTGAAAAAGAAAGGGGAGAAATGAATATATATGAACTTGTATTTCTAAAAATCTAGAAGAATAAATAATAAACATGGTTTACTGGTAGAGGGAACAGGAACTGGTTGGGGCATAAAACTGGAATAGAGCTTTTTCCAGGTACTTTTTTTTTAATGTTAGGGTCATGTGAGCATACTCACAATATTAAAATGAGAACTTTTTTTGGTTTTGAGCCTATAGTTGCCTATATTTGAAGGTTTGGAAAAAATAGATTTGAATGGAGGAATTAGAGGAGCTCTTTTAGGCAATGGGCTTTCCCTCCCTCTTATTCTTTTCTTAGTCATCTTTTTCATTTTGCCATTTCTCTCGGGTGATAACCTTTCTGATTCACCTAACTGGGGGAGGGTTAGGGAGAGAGCTCCTCCACCAGTGGTATTAAAGGTGGGCTCATATCTAGTCCAAAGCATAGACTTCAACATCTGTCCCTTTAATTTCTACTTTCTCTCATAATTTACTGATAAGTTCATCATCCAGTGCAGGGCTCGATTTTAGTTTTTATATTTGTTTAATAAATGCAGGTTTGCGACTCAAAGAAGGCTGTAATATAAATCGAAGCTTATTTATTTTGGGACAAGTGATCAAGAAACTTAGTGATGGACAAGTTGGGTATGTTTATCCCACTGTACTCTACCTGTTAATGCTTATGTTTTCATTAGGTCGAAAATTGTAATATTTTAGTGACACTCAAATAAATGTTCTTATTTCATATATTCAAAAGCTTTCATGACTCTGTGATCATGTGTGGCTTCTTATACATATGATTGTGTCCTACTAAATTTACTTTCTATATTTTAAATATTTTTTAGTTAGTAGTTTTGATCTGCCTCATGTAACCTGTAAATAATTAATTTTTTTAACTGTAGCTATTTTAAGGTTCTACATTAAGAACCAACCACTTTTGTTATATAAAAATTCTTACTCTTTTTCTTCCCAAACTCATTTCTCACTAAGTGGTTTCATAAATTATCGAGATAGCAAATTAACACGAATTCTCCAGAATTCCTTGGGAGGAAATGCAAAAACACGTATTATCTGCACAATTACTCCAGTGTCTTTTGATGAAACTCTTACTACTCTCCAGGTGAGTGTGATTTTTATCTCAACTTAATAGGAGGGCATATCATCTTTAAGAAGGAAAAATTACCTACTAAAAATAGGTAGAGTTTTTTTAATTCACATAACTACCTGTTAAAATAAAATTATGTGTTGTCTGCTAAATAGCATTTCTTAATTTTCCCAGAATTCAATCATTCATATCCCACCTCCACAATTTTTGCCACATCCAACACTATTTTACTGAAATTGACTTGATATTTTTCTTTTACAAACTCACTTTTTTACTTAATTGATTATGAAAGGAAATGTTATATCAGTTCCGTAAATGAAAAACTAGTATCACTTGCAACAAATAGAAGGTGACCCAAAAAACATGTGTATGTGCTTATAATAAAATAATTCCTAAATTCTTGCTAGCTAATTATTGCCTGCCTTTGCACTGAGCCTAAGTAAGGCCTGCATTTTATGTTTAAAAAAAGGAGAGGGGCGAGTAGGGGGGAATTGAATTGTCAGTAGAATAGCTGTCTCAATGAAGGATTCAATGTTTTATATAATGGATACTTTCATGTACCCACTTAAAGTAACTTCTGATACTCATACTCTAAGAAACATTGCTTTAAATAGCTACTGAGCACTGGGTCGAGGTACTGTCAGAGAAAAAAGATAGAAAATAGAGTCCTGGCTTCACAGAATGTATAGACTTATAGGGAAGATAAGACCTGTCTTCCAAAATGATTGCCTTGGATTAATGCTTAAGTAGCTAGTAAGTAGGATAGCGTTCAAAGGAAGGAGAAAGGCTTTTGACTGGAGCATTACAGGCATTGTTACAGGGACATAAAATGCACTCTGTACTCAAAAGTATTAAACTACCTGGGAAGAGTACTGATTTTTCTTTACAAAACTTAATTACAAGAAGACCAAATATTATTAATTTACTTAATTTTTGTGTGGGGGGCACATAACAGTCTTGTATATTTTCCCAGTTTGCCAGCACTGCTAAATATATGAAGAATACTCCTTACGTTAACGAGGTATCAAATGATGAAGCTCTCCTGAAAAGATACAGAAAAGAAATAATGGATCTTAAAAAGCAATTAGAGGAGGTATGTGTGAACCATGTATCTCAGTAAAGAGTAGGGACAGATTTAGAATTGAGATCTACCTAATTGCCCAGAGATTCTTAAGTCATCAATATCTGAGTTTTGCAACCTAAATTTAAAACAGCTTTCAACTAAGAAGAAATCAA
This sequence comes from Lipotes vexillifer, assembly GCF_000442215.2. NCBI lineage: Eukaryota > Metazoa > Chordata > Mammalia > Artiodactyla > Lipotidae > Lipotes > Lipotes vexillifer. The sequence continues at coordinate 192,723 of NW_006789288.1, forward strand.
CTCATAAAAATTTTAGTTTAATTTACGGTAAACTGAAAGATTTGGTTTCTTGAAGTTATTTTAGATTTTGTTTTTCATTTTCAAAGGGGAAAATTTGATATTTTCAAATGGGCCAAGTGGAGATAATTTTTTTTTTTAATTGTCACAAATTATACATAGGGAATTAGGTTAAACAAGAGAGACCATGTATAGGTACCTAAAACTACTTTCTCTAGTTTCACGTTAACTTGAATTTTTCTTCCAACCCTGAGATAGCAATCTAATAAGATAGCATAATCACTTGTCATTGTTTGTTTTAACTATTATGGTCCTCTATTTTATATAAATCTTGCATTTTAGTGATCTTTTTAGGAATAAGCTAAAATGTCAAATGGTAGTCTTATGAAAACTTCTCTTCCTTTGCTGTAGGTATTCAAATCTCTGCTTTTATGACTTCTCTGCCTACTATTTATATATTTTTAGGCAACTAATAGAATTGCTTTAACAGCATTTTAATGGTATATAGAATAGTGACATGAGAAGAAATGTATATTTGACTTTACTTTTAGTTTGAGAAATTACTGATTATGGTAACTGTGTATTGGTGTTCTGCAGGTAGGGTATATTTTATTTCAATAATATTAAAATTCTCTTAGTTCACATACAAATTTCTATTCTGTTCTTTTAAGCTACTTTTGAAATTTTAAAATCTAGCTACATTTGTTATTAACATAACCCAATATTACATTCTGTAGGTTTCTTTAGAGACTCGGGCCCAGGCAATGGAAAAAGACCAAATGGCACAACTTTTGGAAGAAAAAGATCTACTTCAAAAAGTGCAGATTGAAAAAATTCAAAACTTAACACGGATGCTGGTGACCTCTTCTTCCCTCACATCACAACAGGAATTAAAGGTAAAATTTAAAAGATGACAACTTAAACTTGGTATACGGAGAATAGAATGGGTATTCCTATGTGTTTATTACATAGTTATGCATTTCTTATCTTTTGATACAGTGTATTCAAGAAACCCAGAACTTTTGTGTTGCTATTTGCCTATATAGCAACAAAACACCTAAGAGAAGAGGTTCATTAAAAAATACTGATCCCGGGCTTCCCTGGTGGCGCAGTGGTTGAGGGTCCACCTGCCGATGCGGGGGACGCGGGTCCGTTCCCCGGTCCGGGAGTATCCCGCATGCCACGGAGTGGCTGGGCCCGTGAGCCATGGCCGCTGAGCCTGCGCGTCCGGGGCCTGTGCTCCGCAATGGGAGAGGCCACAACAGTGAGAGGCCCGCGTACCGCAAAAAAAAAAAAAATACTGATCCCTAATGTAGAGGTCCTAATTCAAGGATTCAAGTTTACCACCTATGTTTTCTTCTAGGAGTTTTATGGTTTCAGGTGTTAACATTCAAGTCTTTAATCAGTTTGAGTTGATTTTTGTGTATAGTGTAAGATAGTGGCCCAGTTTCGTTCTTTAGCGTATGGCTGTCCAGTTTTTCCAACATCATTTACTGAACAGACTGTCCTTTCCCTATTGTATCTTCCTGGTTCCTTTGTTGTAAATTAATTGATCATATATGTCTAGGGTTTATTTCTGAGCTCTCTATCCTGTTCCATTTGTCTATGTGTCTGTTTTTATGGCACTATCATACATATTGTTTTGATTGCTATAGCTTTGTAATACAGTTTGAAATCAGGAAGCATGATGCCTCCAGCTTTGCTCTTCTTTCTCAAGATTGTTTTGGCTATTTGGAGTCTTTCATGGTTTAGAGTCTAGAGTATATTCAAGGAATCTATTTGCAATATGCTTCTTAAGAACGTCAAGTAAAATTAATTAGGGGTTGGAAACCACAGATGTCTAGAGTACGTGGGAATATTTTCTGTTTAAAGAAACAGAAATATTGGGCTTCCCTGGTGGCGCAGTGGTTGAGAATCTGCCTGCTAATGCAGGGAACACGGGTTCGAGCCCTGGTCTGGGAAGATCCCACATGCCACGGAGCAACTGGGCCCGTGAGCCACAACTACTGAGCCTGCGTGTCTAGAGCCTGTGCTCCGCAACAAGAGAGGCCGCGAGAGTGAGAGGCCCGCGCACCGCGATGAAGAGTGGCCCCCGCTTGCCACAACTAGAGAAAGCCCTCGCACAGAAACGAAGACCCAACACAGCCATAAATAAATAAATAAAGCAAACTGTCAACAAGTAAAAATAAACACAATTAAAAAAAAAAAAAAAAAAAGAAACAGAAATATTAATATCAGGAAATTGATCTAGCATCTAGATCAACATACTGATCAAAATTCTGGCTTCCAGTCTTTGTGGTTTTTGCTTTTACTAGAGTAGGGATTTATTTCTCCAACAGATATTTTCTTAAGAGAACAGCCTCTGGATTTGAACTACCTGGGTTTGAATCCCTGTTCTATCAATTCCTAACACTTGACCTTGGGCAATTTCTCAAATAGACTTTGCTGCAGTTTCCTTATCTGTGATATATAGCTTGATCCCCACCTCATAGGATTGTTGTGAGAATTAAGTGAAGTAACATACAGTACATGCTTAACACTATACTTTCTGCTCAGCAAATCCTCAATAAATATATACTGTTAAGATAATTATTAATAGACATTTATGTTCAGGTCACCATTCTAAGTATTTAGAAGATGCTCTACATCAATTTGTTGACTGAGTGATGAGTAGGAAATAGCCCAGTGGAAGGTGTAAGGAATAGTATTTCAGGAAGACACTTACATGTACAGAAGCTTAAAATTGTGGAAAAACAGTATATTTCTTGGACTTTCTGGTGGCAGAGGCATTTTAAAACCTCAGTGAAGGATTTGAATGTTGCATTATGCTAAGGACAAGGAAAAGCCTTGTATGGAACATAATCGGAATTGCATTTTGGAAAGGTGAGGCTGCTATGTGCATCAGATAGATTGGGCCTCTGCAATGATTGTAGCTCTGGAGATGGAAGAAATTGATAAACTGGAGAGCTATTTGGGAGGTAGACTCAACAGGATTTTGTGATTATGTAGACACAGCGGCAGGGAAAGGGAGAAGGAGGTATCCAAGATGACTTGCTGGCATTACTAGGCTTTCTGGGTAGCTGGTAGCATATTCACTGAGTTGAGGAGCACTGAATGAAGAGCAGTGGAGCTGCTCAGTGTTTGATTCAGGACATCTCCATTTTAAGATGTCAGGCAGTCGAAAATGTGAAAGGTCTGACATGGAGGTATCAATTTGGCATTAACTACTGCAGATCCAATTTAGAGTCCTGGGAATGGATGAGCTTGCTCTGGAAGCATGTTGAAAATGGAAAAAACAGAGGGTCAAACACAAAACCCCATGAAACAACAACTTTTTAGGTAAAGGCAGTAAAGAAGAATCCCTGAAGGAACCCATGTTTAGCTCAGAATTTAGAAGGAAACCAGCTGAATGTGGTAACCAAGGGAACAGAGTATTTCAGAGGTAGTGGTCAGCAGTCTCACATTCTGCTGAGAAGTTAAATAAGATACACATAGACAAAAATGCTTTGGATTGAGAAATAAGAAGCTCATTTGCAAAAGCAATTTTGAGTTATGTGCTGGTAGTGCAAGCCACCTTGCAGTGGGTTGGTTTTATGAGTTTGAGATAATGACAAGGTCCAGGAGTGGCTTTGGGAGCACGTGGAGTTGAGGTGAAGGTCATTGGAGTCAAACATGTATATACAACTAGGTTTTTGCAGAGCAGGTTGTGGAAAGAGCTGACTATTTCAAGCAGAAGGGTAGTATGTGGTAGAGGCATGAAAGCATGCAGAATATTCTGGGGACAGCAGATAATGTTGACAGGCAACGCAGTAGAATGGTTGGTGGATAGGCTCTGAAGTTAATAGGCATGGGCTCAGCTTCCAGTTGGCTGTATGACTCTACTCAGCTTCTCCAAACTTTCTGGACACCCAGCTCAACTATAAAATGGATGTAGTAATAGAGGATTGTTGAGAGGATCAAATAAGATGAGATAATGCTTGTACTAGTAGAGACACAAGAGGAGAATGCTAGCTGTGAAATATGGAAAGACACAAACACTTAGGAAGTGGGCAGGGGAAGAGAAACCAGCAAAGCAGAGTGAGAGATGAAGACAGCTAGCTGGGTGGGGTAAGAATCAGGAGACAGAAATGCCCCTGAAGGGATGAGGAAGAAGTAAATAGATGATGAGGAAGATGAAAATGTAGAAACTAAAAGAAAATGGTAGCTTGAGAGAAGTGAGGAGGCAAGGGATTATTTTTTTAAAAACTCAAAAACAGATAAATAGGCTTGAGCATTCGTACAGCTAAGAGGAAGGAGCTAGGGAAGATGACAGATGAACAGATAACTGAGGGGAACAGAACTGGGCACCCAAAGTGCTTTCGGTAGCTCTAAGGGGGCAGCAACAGCTGTCCCTTCCGTATACCCCCAGGTTACTTGAAGAGTTGAGAGTCAACCGATTCCTTTCAGTTACATTCCAGAAAAGCTTATAAGTAAACCTTCAAATAAAATATGTAATTTAAATAGTAGTTTCATCAAATTTATTATGGGGTTAAATACTGATTTGAAAAGTTTGAATATGTTTTCTTATCTCAGGTTATCCTTAAACTGGTAAGATATTAAAGTAGACTTAGTAAACATTCTGCCAAGTCGATGAGGTTTTTTTGTTTGTTTGTTTTGGGGTTTTGTTTGTTTGTTTTTATTTATTTATTTTGGCTGCATCGGGTCTTAGTTGCAACACACAGGATCTTCACGGAGGCATGCAGGATCTTTTGTTGCCACGCGTGGGCTCTTTGTTGCAGTGTGCAGGCTTCTGTCTAGTGGCCACAGGTTTTCTCTCTCTAGCTGTGGCGTGTGGGCTCCAGAACACGTGGGCTCTGTAGTTTGCAGCATGAGAGCTCTCTAGTTGAGGCGCAGGAGCTCAGTAGTTGTGGCGCAGGCTTAGTTGCCCTGTGGCATGTGGGATCTTAGTTTCCTGACCAGCGATCGAACCTGCGTCCCCTGCATTGGAAGGTGGATTCTTTACCACTGGACCACCAGGGAAGTCCCAATGGTTTTTGAAAATGGAAACTAGTTCCTTTGTTTTAAGATGTTGAGCCCAGATCTGTGTGAGGTAATTTTGATTTCTTTCTCTTCAGGCTAAAAAAAAACGAAGAGTTACTTGGTGCCTTGGCAAAATTAACAAAATGAAGGACTCAAACTATGTAAATGAATTCAATATGCCAGTGAATGTAACAACAAAAACACATAAGGCTGCTGTAACTTTAGGAGAAATTGATGAATGTGAGTACTTTTTCAATTACTTTTGATTATAAAAACATCCCTATAAAGAGAGACTTTATTTATAACTCAGTTAATGTGATAAACACATTTAAATAAAATGTATGTATTTTAGGTGTAATTACAATGGAGATAATGATAAAAATAAGTAATTTTAAGAAAGTGAACGTTCATGAAGTTCTCTATTTCTAGATTTCTTAAGAATAATGCATTATAGTTGAAACACATGTTCTTATTCTAATCATTATCCAGTTAAATTAGTATCCATATAACAAACATCAGCCTTAAACTCTGCTAACCTTGAAAGGATGGCGTTTACACAGGAATCCGTTTCAAAATTATGTCTCCAACATAGTTATAAATATTTTTTAGGGGCATTTTTAAATCTACTTAAAATAATCAAATCTCAAATTTAGAATTTGTCCTTTTTACCTATATTGTATTAAGGACCCCTGTATATTATCACTCATTCTAACCAGTGATCTTAATTGACATAATAATTTAAATGATCACATTTGTTGTTAATGTATTCTTGGCTATGATCATACTGTGAGCACATATTAGCTAATTTGAGTTTATTACCTCTGATCAGATTTTTTTTTTGTCTTTGAGTTTTAAGAAACTTAATAACAAGTTTATGGATAAATTTCTTTTCCCTCTAATTATAGCTGTCTGTTCAGAGTCTGATATTTTCAGTAACACTCTTGATACATTAACTGAGATAGAGTGGAATCCAGCAACAAAGCTACTAAGTCAGGTAACTTAAATGTATTTTACAGAGCATTATCCTTTTACTCTTTTTTAAATTCATTTGTTATCGGGGTTTATTGTTGTTGTTGTAACACATTTCTAGCTCTGACTTAATTTCAGTAACAGTTTTGGTTCTAATTAAAGCCACTAGAGTTTTAAAGGTCAATAAATAATCCCTCAGTTTCATTTCCTAAATTCAGAGCTACCTGAGAAATAAGATAGTAGTCAGACAGGTGGAGAGTTAAATTATCAGCTTTATTACTAAGGAACTTATGGATCTGTATCCCATTATGAGCACTGCCTCCTACTTCTGACTCAACTTTTCTAGTCAGACACAGACAGAGCATTTGTTTATGATTTTTTTTTTTTAATTTTAACCCTTTCAAAATGGTCGTCTTCTATTCTAAGTTAGCTAATTTACCAAAATGCAGATCCTTTATCTTACTCTGGATCAAGCTAGACCATTAAAAAGTCATTGAAGAAGAAAATGGCCTAAACCACCAAACGATTCAAGGTTAAATTAATTATTTGGTTAACCCAAATTTTGTTAAGGAAACAAACAATATATGATTGGAATTCTCTCTGACTTGAAAATTTGGTTTTGTTTGCAATAGGAAAACTTAGAAAGTGAATTGAGTTCACTTCGTGCAAACTATGATAATCTGGTGTTAGACTATGAACAACTAAGAAGAGAAAATGAAGAAATGGAATTGAAATTAAAAGAAAAGAATGATTTGGATGAATTTGAGGCTCTAGAAAGAAAAGCAGAGAAAGATCAAGAGGTAAAGGATGTGGAAATATGAAACTAAACTAAAACCACACGTTTAAATGAAGTATCCTTCTCTTAAAGGTATTTCTAAGGTTGAGATATTGGGGATCCAACCATTTTCCATATGTATACACAATTTAAAGAATTTGAGAAATAATTTATTTCTATTTTTAAAAGAGTTGAATCATATTTGTTTCACTTGTGCTTATGCACAAGAAGAAGAAATTAAGAACATCTTTAGGAAGGTTTGGTGAATGTGCCTGTTGATGGATTTGTCTTGGAGAAGTTATTTCCTTATAATTTGTATATTAAAATATTTAATTTATTAACATATCAGAAGTCCTGCCTAGAACGTAGCCATTTCCTACTGAGACCGACATGAATTTTAATATGTTGCTGAATGTTTTATATATGGATACTACCTATTAATGGATTTTTGTTTTCTTTAGAAAATATTTTCCTAAATAGCTAGAACATTAGAATAGCTAGGGAAGCTAATTTTGCACATTTCTTTTTCCATATAAGAAAGTTACTGTGAAAATTAGTATAATTAATACTAAATAGTTTTAATGGAAATTTTAGAAATGAAATGGATCACTTAAACTTTTCAAGTGTGTAATATTAGGCTACATGTTAAGAGAATGTAATCCATAAACCATCAGACTTTGGGGACTTGGTAACTATCCAGAAGATTCAAGCAATTTCTTAGTGTGGAGAGCCTTTAACCTAGAGTTCATAGATCCTATGAAATTATTCTATAGAATTTTGAAGTGCATATTCAGTTTTGTGGAGTAAGAATCCATAGCTGTTAGCAGACTTGTGACGTGATCCACGAATCCCCTCAAAAATAAGAGCTGGTGTTTTGATGTAGGTAAAACATGAGTTAATTTGCAGCTACTTATTTCTGTATGGAGAGGCCAAAGGGACACATTTCCTTTTCCTCAGTATCAAAGTTTCTCACCTACTTTTCTTTTTTAAAAAGAAAAAAAAATTCTGTGCCAAAACTATTATTTCTGTTCTACCTACAAATTACATTTACTCCTACATTTCATAGGTATTATATCCTGAGAGGCAAAAGTCTATAATTTCTCTACAGACTTTCATTTAATTTGTTTTAAAATTTGTGAATTCGCAGAATGTAAAACTTCATGAAAAGAACAGTAGACTTCATAAACGGTTTTATTGAGAGGGGGTGCTCTAGTGTTGTGGTTAAGAGCACGGTCTCTGGAGCAAACTACCTGGAATGAAGCCCTAGTTCTGCTGTTTATTAGCTCACCACAGATTTGAGCCTGTCACGAATTATTGGCAAGGCTTTGAGCAAGTCATCACATCTCTCAGGGCTTACGTTTTTGTGTATCTTCCTCCTTGAAGTTAGATCGGGAGCTTGCCAAGTCCCCTTCTAACTCCAAAATCTCACCTAATTTTTTTGTATATATCTTATAAAAAATACGGTATAAAATTACCTTTGAGCATAATTTCTCTAATTTTTCTTACATCACTTATACATTCAATTAATTATTAAAATCAAAGCTCACTGAATTGACTCACACACGAAAAGATTACAAAATAACACGGAATATATGCCTTGAATCTCACATCTCAATTTTTTTTTCTTTTTACAGTTAAGGGGGAAAATAATCCTATTCTCTTTACTTTTACTTGGACACATTGAAATTCTAGGTTCTGTGAGGTAACCTAAAAGTTTAAGTAATATAAACTTACTCTGTTCAAAGACAGTTTTACAATATGCATTTCATGTTAAACTACAAATACAAGTGTAGGTGTATGCAACAAAATATGTTCTGAAACCTACATTTTGGGGAAAAGTTTAACCAAAATGGAGTAAAGGTCAAATTACAGCCTTAGAACATGTGGCCATTGCCCTAGTTTCCTAAGGGTTTTGTCAAAAATCACTAAAGCTGTGGATAATTTTCAAGTGGGGATACAGTAATATAAGATGTTTAGTAATTTTAGAGAAAGGAATAAACAAGGTCAAGTATTATCACGATCAGGGAACAAGAGAAATTTCATCTCTCTACCTATTTTAACTTGATTTAATTTTATAATTTTCACAACTTGGAGATGTTTAAGAAGTTAATTATTTCATTTCACCTGCTGAAAATTACAATTGAAATATGCAATATTTTCTTTGTAACAGTGGATTAACCCTATCATATCGTGTACTTTCTCTGTGCTCTGCATCTTAAACATCATTGGGAGAGTGTACTCAGCTCTTTTCAAAAGTGACTTAATCTTTTTCTGTTTATGTGAACAAGTACTTAAAATGAAGAGTGATTGCAAATGAGAAGTGGGGGAACTTTCCTTTCTAGATGTTTTCAAAGATTAAGGTTGATTATTTAGTTCTTCATTTCTGACAAACATGGTTTCCTTGCACAAAAGTTAGAAACAGAAGAAAAGGTAAAAGATAGAGCCAATTTAAATTATAATCAATACAGATGTCTAAAACTTTGCTGAACAATGGTAACCACTCATCACATATGGCAGTTGAGCACTTGGAATGGGGCCAGTCTCAAGTGACTTAAGTATGAGAAAAAGAATATACAATATTACATTAATTTTTTAATACTGATGAAGAAATAATATTTTGCATATATTAGGTTAGATAAATTATATTAAAATTAATTCTGCCTGCTTCTTTTTACCTTTTTTAAAGGTGGCTCTTAGAAAAATTTTAATTATAAATTTGGCTCACATTATATTTCTGTTGACTCATGCCGACCTAAAATACGAATGTCAAACCAGCACTAGTCTAAAATCTAAAACTAGTCAGGACTGAATTAGACATCCAGAAAATATTTAAACAAGGTGCTATTTTTGTAAGTCCCTTACATTTGACTAGAATTTGCTTTTACTCTTTAAGGACTCATCTGATAATGATTAAATAATTCTCAGGGAAATTATGTTTATCTTTGTTAAACTGTAGTTTACTTCTTTTGCACACAGAAGTTTCTGGTACTCAAATATGCTACAGATATTTCGATAAAAAGGAAACTTTAATAGAAATACTTGTATCTTTAAGTATTCTTTATACTTTTAGACAGTTGAACAATATAAAGCAATAACATCATCTTTCCAGTATTTCCTGTAGAATAAACCAGCAAGGTAATAGTTGACAATGCCATACATATCTCTTTAGCTTTGATGAACAGTAATAATATTATAAAGGTACCACATGAAACTGTCATAATCCAAACCTAAATTCCAAGTCACAACTCATTAAAAAGTATGCCAGTATTAAATCTAGGTGGATAATTTATGGGAAGAGAAAAAAATCTTATAGAATAAATACATTTCTGCACATAGCTTACCCGAAACAAAAATCTATTTAAAGTATGTTTTTTTATAAAGGTTTGATTACCACTCTATCTTATACAGTGGTGGGTACTAATTTGCTTTTGACCTTATTGTAGCTTTATTAACATGACATAACTGTTTTGGGGGTCATGCTTAGGTTTTTTTCTTATTTGCTTGTTTTGTGGGGTTTGGGGAATTTTTTGGTTGGTTGGTTGAGTTTGGGTTTTATTTATTTATTTATTTTTAAATAACGAGGTGCTTCATTGCAGTAGCTTGAACAGTTGATCTCTGGTAGTTGAACTAGACTGATCTCCCAGTCTTTCTTATTGTGTTGGGTGATTCTAAAGCGGTGAATGAATGCTATCTTTTTTTTTTTTTTTTGCTTTATTAACTATTGGTTTGCTCTGTTGCCTGTTCACATGCTCTTACAGATGCAACTAATTCATGAAATTTCCAACTTAAAGAATTTAGTTAAGCATGCAGAAGTGTATAATCAAGATCTTGAGGTGAGCATTTATGTTGGTATTTCTATTGATAAGGAACAAAAACTATAAAACATATATCATATGTAATTGAGCATGATTTCAGAAAATAGAAGGAATTATATTCTTTAAATATCAACTTTTTGAATTTTACTATCTACCAATTTAAACTATTAAATGTAATTTCTTTTTAATTCCTTAGAATTCAAACCCAATTAAATTGTTTCATTCTCCTTTAATTGTTTTAGGATGTACTAAGTTCAAAAGTAGAGCTGCTTAGAGAAAAGGAAGACCAGATTAAGAAGCTACAGAAATATATAGACTCTCAGAAGTCAGAAAGTATGGAAATGGACTTGTCATATTCATCGGTAAAAATCAGGTTTATTTTGTTGTGTCATCATTTTGGCATTTGTAGTATACTGTCATCATCATCATCGCAAATGTTTATACTGAGCCTACTGTGTGCCAGGCATTGCTCTAATTGTTCTAAATATAGTATTTTATTTAATCCTGTCAGTAACCCTATGAGAGAGGCACTATTAGTATCATTGCCATTTTATGGATAAAGAATCATAGAGAGTTAAGGATATTATCCTTTGATTGAATGTAAGTAAGTTAGAGATGAGCTTCCATTAAAAATCAGTAATTCAAAAAATTTTAATGTTTTTCAATTGTTTTATACAAGTGCAGAAGTGTATAGTCAATATCTTCAGGTAAGCACTTAACATTGATTAGTAACTAGAACTGTAAAACATGTAATTGAGCATGATTTCATAAATTTCATTAATTTCATTAATAGATATTAATGCATTCTCATTATAATTATGTAACTATTTTAACAGTTTGATATTTTTCAGAGCTATAGCTGTAGGTGATTTTAGCTGGTATAAGATCATGGCATTGAATCTCATGGTGAAATTAACTTCTTTTTTCCTATTTGCTTTCAATCCACCTGATTACTTCAAGAAAATATCAGTTGGATTCTAGTTTTTAACTTTTTTAAAAAGGCAACAGTTACTAGCTGGAAAGTTTAGAATATTAGTTTCTATTGTTCTTCTTTTGTTTTCATTTGAGTTTTTCAGAGTACTTTTTCTTACCTTCTATTAGTACTCTTTTGCTGCCTTCTGTTAATGACAAGTGATTCTTTTTAAAAGTGTTCTCATTGTTCTGAGGCCCTGGGAAGAAAGGCACTTTCATATCATCCTGGAGTATCTGTTGATAGAATGGCAAATAGAATTGCCCAAATTTTAAAATTGTTCTTTATTTCTTTCTCTTTATTCATCCAATTTATTCATTCAGCATGCATGTTTGCATTAATATTTTGCCAAGTACATATGGTTGAATTCATGTAAGTGCAAGTCATGTTGAAATGCCACTTCTTTCTAAAATTGAGACTGTGGATTTTTTTTTCATGTTTTTATCAGTCATTTGCATTTTCTCCTCTGTGAGTTGCCTGTTCATATCTTTTCTCTATTTTTCTATTGGATATTTATCTTTTTCTTTTTAATTTGTGATTTAACATCCTTAATTTTAACTATTAGCTAGTCATCTGTCATGTTTTGCAGAGAGTAACTTAAAATAAAAATACATATGAAACTTTAACAGGCTAGCTGAGCAACAATTGTGTTAACCTTTTTAAACAATAACAGAATTATAGTACTTCTATACAATGCTTTTATCCTTTTGAAAAATATAGCCAGAATTTTTTAAATTTTTTTTTTTTGGTCACACTGTGCCACTTGCAGGATCTTAGTTCCCCGACCAGGGATCAAACGCAGGCCCCAGCAGTGAAAGCACCGAATCCTAACCACTAGAATGCAGGGAATTCCCTAAAATATTTTTACTATTTGAAATGTTAATTTTTTTAATCTATTCCAAAAATACATTTGGCAATTTGCATATTTTAACCATTTTTGATTTGTTAGGAATAACATACATGTATGTGTTAAGTCTTTTCCAACTCTAATAAAGTTAGATTTCACTAAATCCTTTTTGTCATGTGTATAGGAAAACACTGAAGACGTAAAACAAATGAAACAGACTCTGCTTGATGCTGAAACTGTAGCTCTTGATGCCAAGAGAGAATCAGCCTTTCTTAGAAGTGAAAATCTAAAGGTGACAGAAAAAATGGTAAGCTATTTTTGTAATATTTGTAAAAACAGTTGCAATGATCAGTACATTTCTGTGAATCTGCAGTGTTTCTCTCAATAGAAAGAACTTGCAAGTACATGCAAGCAAATGGAAAATGATATTGAGTTATATCAAAGCCAGTTGGAGGCAAAAAAGAAAATGCAAGTTGATCTGGAGAAAGAATTACAATCTTCTTTTAATGAAATAACAAAACTCACCTCCCTTATAGATGGCAAAGTTCCAAAAGGTATTTCATCATTTCAGACTTATCTCTTTGCAAATCTGACTTTATACAGAAATGTACCTAAAAGATTTTGCAATTATATTGCAGTAATTAAAAATCCATTATTCTCTGGTGTTTTTAAGAGCTTAATGTGAAGTTTTAATGTCATTTTGTATCTGTATTTATAAATGTTTCCTTGGACCTCAAACCATAAGGGTTTAAAAGTTATTTTTCAAATAAATTGAACCCAATCTTGGACAAGGTGATTAACAATTGGATGAGCTGTTTACCAACACTGGCTCTTTCTTTAATAAATTTTATATAATCTGGTTAAATAATCTAACTATGTGTGTAATTTAGATTTACCCAACAACTGCAAGCTGTTTTATTTAACTTACTAAAAATTTCCTAGATTTACTGTCTAATATGGAATTGGAAAGGAAAATTACCCATCTCCAGAAAGCACTGAATAAGGAAGTCGAAGAAAATGAAGCTTTGCGCAAAGAAGTTAATTTGCTCTCAGAATTGAAATCTTTACCTTCAGAAGTAGAAATGCTAAGGAAGGAGGTAAACACTTTTTTAAGCAAACGACTCTTACCTTGAAATAAAAACCTTTGCAATAGTGCCTTAAATATTTTGCCATATTTTATTTTAGAGTACCAGCCAAGAGACTGTAAATGCCTGACTCAGTTTGTTAGCAATAGAAATCATAAGTCAAATTCTAAGAAACACCATGAAATGCCTGCTACACCAGAAAGTTAGAAAACACTTTAAAATGATAGGTGAGGAATTAAAGGCACATGCTGATTGTGCTTCTACTGAGTGTCCTTCTCCATGCAATCCTTACTAGAACCAGAGATTAGAAATCAAAACTTTGAAGGTAAAGTTAAACACAATAATATATTGTTAAAGAGATGTCACAATAAAAACATTGCCTTTCCTCAGTCAAACCTTTGCTTAATTTCAACGTCTTGAAATTGAGGTGAGGCAGAGAAAGTTTTTTCCTGAAAATTGCTTAAGTAGATCATATATTGCTAACATAGCTAAGTTTGCTTTCTTTTCCATAGATACATGATAAATCTGAAGAGCTCTGTATAATAACATCGGAAAAAGATAAATTGTTTTCTGAAGTAGCTCATAAGGAAAGTAGAATTCAAGATTTACTTGAAGAAATTGGGAAAACTAAAAATGACCTAGCAACTTCCCAGTTGAATTATGAAAGCTCTGATCAAGAATTCCAAGATGTTAAAAATCATCATATTGAATTTGAGCAAAAGTATAAGATGGTCCTTGAAGAGAATGCAACATTGAAACAGGAAATAGGAAATCTCTCTAAAGAAGCTCAAGAACTTGGTTTAAATTTGGATGCTTTGAAGACAGAGGTTGGTACAAGACACCCTCTAGGGAAATGATCTTTAGTCTTAAGGGGGTTTGGCTTCCATGTGTACGTCACAGAATGCTCTGCTTTTCACATTTACTTTTTCTTATCTTAAAGCTCTCTCACAAAACCCAAGAACTTCAGCAGAAAACAACTGAGAATCAAAAAAGGTTAAAAAAAGTGGAAGAGCTGAAGGAACAATTAGAAAGTAGAGATTCTAGGCTGCACACTGTAGAAAAGGAGAAAACACTGCTTACCGAGAAACTTCAACAAACCTTAGTAGAAGTAAAAACCTTAACCCAAGAAAAGGCTGATCAAAAACAACTCCAAGAGAGCCTGCAGTTTGAGAGGGACCAACTCAAAAATGACATTCAGGATACTATAAACATGGTAAGGTTTTGACTGATTAAACTTTGAAATCTCAGAGCCTCTTTAAAAACATTACAGGAGCCATCATTTATTATTTATGATCAAGCAGTAGCTATAAAATTATTTTCATTGTTTCACATTCTAATGGAAATTATTTTCTATTTCTCTGACAAAGAATATAGACACCCAGGAACAACTACGAAATGCTCTTGAGTCTTTGAAACAACACCAAGAAACGATTAACACACTAAAAATGAAAATTTCTGAGGAAACTTCCAAGAATTTGCATATAGAGGAAAACTTAGGAGAAACTGAGGATGAATTTCAGGAGAAGGTAAGGGGTGTTTCTGTTCAAAGTTTTTACATGCTTGTATATGTGCTTTCTCCTTAACCTCAAACACTTAAGTGCAGAACAGTAATCTCAATCTTATTTATTATTCACAGTGGTAATAACTCAGAATAATTTACACGCATAAGTCTCATGTCTTTGAAATAACTTCAAATATAACTGCTTACAATCAATTTGAAAAGGAAAAGACAAAAAGATACTAGTTCGGACTTTGAGCTGATATTTTTCTGAGGCCTATTGTAATTTACACATCTTTAAAAGCCCCTCTGAATTCTAAGAATGTAAGAAAGATTCAGTGCTTATTATTAATTATGGCTAAAATATTTGTTTTATGTTGGATTTTGTATACTATATTTGTTTAGAGTTTTCTATAGAATCAATGTATGTATCATATTTGTGTCTATTTTTAGGGTTTGGACCATAATTTTACTATTGGGTGCTTAAATTTTGCCTTAATAATTCATTCTAGGTAAAATGGTTCATTTTGTCCTGAGACCTTAGGAGAATAACTGCTTAACTAGTTATTCAACTATATATAAGAAAAACTAGGATGCTAATGGTGACTTTTTAAAGGGAGGTATATTAGTCTGCTAGGGCTGCCATAACAAAATATCACAGACTGCTTGTAAGCTATATGTTTATCTTCTTTGCAGAAATGTCTGTTCAAGTTTTTCCCATTTTTAAATTGGTTTTTTGTTGTTGTTGAGTTTTAGGAGTTCTTTATATTTTTCTGGTTATTAACCCTTTATCAGTTATACGATTTGCCAGTATTTCCTCCCATTTCGTAGGTTGCCTTTTCACTCTGTTGATTTTGTCCTTTTTTGCACAGAAGCTTTACATTTTGATATAGTCTAATTAGCTTCTTTTTTCCCCCTTTACCCAGGCACACAATATTCCTGCCTTGGAAAATGAGCTTTCTCTTCTCGCTCCCTATTCTTGAGTCCTTCTCTCCTAGAAAAGCATTTTCACTTCCACTATTATCTTGTGTTCTCAGCTTATCTATAATTTGGATCAACCATGGGCCAAAGGTTCTTGACCTTGATTTGAAATTTATAACCTCTACTTTCACAGGGGGAAGGTTTTTTGAACAGTTTTTTTAGAATAAGATACAGCAATGTATATCTGCTTTTAAACAAATGAAAAATGCAATCATAGGGCCCCATGAGAAGGAAGCAGTAGAGGAGAAGTGAGGGAAAGGAAGAGTTATACGCACTGGGACCAACTGGCTCCTGTAGTATTATGTTCATGCTAGAAGTCCATGGTGATAAAAGAGTCTGATGGGATTCTCAGGGGCCATTCTGTTCAATAGAGATCTTGAAACCTGGGCTGGAAGTCTGAGATCACCTTGTTCTTGTGATAACCTTGTTCATGCTGGAATCACCCATGTAGATAAAAGAGTGGGTCTGGGAATTTCCAGGGGCCCCTCTGTTCATCTGGGTACCACAGAACTCCATTAAGTAGGTCTATCAGGAATCCCTTGGAGTACCCGTTTTCAGTCCTGCTTGATGTGTCTCTTTGGAAATGCAATTTCTCTAGTGTGTCTCAACAGAAAGTAGATTTTACTCATAACCATGGTAGCTGAAATACTTCCTAGGCTGAGCTCAGTTTTGAAATATACCTTGGGTATCATTATAGAATACTTCCTCTCTGTCTGCTTTGTCTTTGTGTATATTCCTTTGTTTAGGAGTAAAGATGCAGGCTTCTGAATTATAATATCTGACAAACTGCTCCCAAAGCCTATATGTTCCCCACCTCATATATTGGGTTGGCCAAAAAGTTCGTTTGATTTTAAGTAAAAATAAAAGACACCTTTTTCATTTTCACCAAGAAATGTATTGAACAACGTATTCATTAACCAAACAAACTTTTTGGCCAACCGAGTAGTTAGCTCTGTGCGCATCACTGTCAAAAGCTCATGAATATTGCCAACACTAAGAGGTTAACTAAACATACCCACTTTAGAGAATAGAGCAACTACTAAAAATACTAATTTGAAGATTACGTAGCAGTATATGGGAAACTGCATATGATCTAAGTGAAAAAGAAAAGCTAAAATGAATCCTATATATGTAAATTAATTATGATGGCTATGTTTTAAAAAAAGTTAATGGAAAAAACTGGAATGAAATATTTTAGAACTCTAATATTGGTTGTGTTGGTGACAACTGGATGACATTTTTTTCTCTTTATTTTTCAAATTTTTTTCTAATGTTACTTATAGATTACTATAAGAACTTTTTAAAACATATGTGGCCAGTATGGAACTGAATGTATTTATTGGGCTAGTATAAGGTTATATAGTGACATTCTAATTTCATGCCAACAACTGTAATGTCAGTCTTTATCTCCTTTTACCAAGGAGTTCACATTTTAAGTTACCTTTGGTTAAGACTTATTTATGGATAAATGAATTTATATAACATGCTTTTCTTAAGCAGTAAATGAAAATTGTATATTAAGAAAAGATGAATTATGCTATTATGATGTGAGATATATTTCTACCAAAATTATTTTGCCCTCTACGTGTAATAAAACTCCAGCTTTGGTGAGTATGACTACCTCTGAAAATAAAGATTAATTGGGAATAGGGGCTAGGGAATGATTTCCAGCTTTTAAGGAAAAAAATAAAGTGATAGAGTTCAAGGCGGCTTACTTTTTCATAAAGTCAGGTTAACCCATCATATGTGAAGATAATTGTTAATTATCTATAGCTGTCCAGGTAGTTCTTATCAGTGAACAGGCACAAGAGCACACACTCTGGAGCCAGACCATTGGATTCAAAACCTGGTTATTCTTCCCTGGGTGACCTGGGGCAAGTGACCTATCCTCCCTGGTATTGTTTCCTCATCTGTCAAATGGAGATAATACTAGTACCTACCTCAGATGGTTATAGTGATGATTAAACGTGTCAATATATGAAAATAGTGCCTAGTATATAATAAGTAATATATGTTGGCTATTTTTATTATTATTAAAATTATTATTAACTAAGAAATTCTTCTTTAATGTATTTATATTTTAGATGGTTGGCATAGATAAAAAACAAAATTTGGAAGCCAAAAAAACCCAAGCACTGATTGCAGATGTTGAGGATAATGAGCTAATTGAGCAACAGAGAAAGATATCTTCTTTAATACAGGAGAAAAATGAACTGCAACAAATGTTAGAGAGTATTACAGCAGAAAAGGAACAACTGAAGACTGACCTAAGGGAAAGCATTGAAATGGTAGGATTTAGCACTGTATACTTAGCAATACAGTTTTGTCTTTGTACATTTTGGATTTCTCCAACTTTATTGAGGTATAATTTACATGCAATAAATGTATCTGATGCAAGAGCACAGTCTGATGACTTTTGACAAATGTCTCTACTTGTGTACCTTCCACCTCAGTCAAGATATGGAATATTTCCATCACCCCAAAAAGTTCCCTTGAGTTCTGATCTATTTGATCCTAATCTTAACCCTCTGCCCCATATAGTCACTGTCCTTTTTTTTTTTTTTTTTTACCTTAATCACTTAATCACATTGTTTTCACTTGCCTTTCCCTTCTAGAACGTCATACAAATAGAATCACACAGCATACACTCTTTTGTGTCTTCTTTCTACTCTCCTGCTTATCGCTGGGTAGTGTACCATCGTATGAACAGGCCACAGTTTGTTTAGACTTTATCCTATTGGTAGAAATTTAAGTTATCTCCACTCTTTGGCTATTTTGAATAAAGATGCATATACAGATCTTTCTATGAACATATATTTTTTTTTTATTTCTCTAGGGTAACTATCTAAATGGAATAGCTGGCTCATAGGTAGATGTATATTTAACTTGATGAAAATTTCCTAGACTGATTTCCAAAGTAGTTGGTACCATTTTACATTCCCATCAGCAAATTAAGAGAATACTGAGGGCTCCGCATCCTCACCAACACTTCATAGTATCGGTGTTTTTAATTTTGGCCATTCTATTGGGTGTGTACCTCATTGTTTTCACTTGCCTTTCCCTAATGACTAAAGATGTTGAGCGTCTGTTCATGCTTATTAGCATGAAATGGCTTATTGGTCATTGTGTACCTTTCTATAAATTATCTGTTGTCTCAGTGATGTGTTATAGATTTCAGTGTACAGGTCTTTTCCATATTTTGTTAAAGTTGTTCTTAAATGTTTCTCTTCTATTTACGCTGTTGTAATTTTTTTATTTCACTTTTAATTATTTGTTGTTAATGTTTGCCAATATTTTCAAACCTACTTTATTTTTTGTTTCTAAATTTAGGGACAATATAATGTGTCTAGATTGAAATTAATATTTCGAGAAGTTTGCTATGGATCACAGTAGAACCTGACCTTTTGTGTAGTTTTCCATGTTTCTTGGGATTGTCTGTTTGGTTAAAATTGCTGAATGTAAACAAGAATACAGACAAAAGTCATATTTGTTTCTCAATCTCTGGCTTGTGATGTTTTTGTGATATTGATACTTGAGAAAGTCACTGTTTAAGCTTAATAACTAGGATTAACCCACTTTATGCTAGCAAAGGATGCTGCCATTTTGAGCTTGCTATTAAGCAATGTATAAAACCAAAGTCATTCCAGCATATGAAAAGCCCATAACCATATATATATAATGTCTCATATATCATCTTTTGTCAACAAAAGCTTAGAAAGTCTCTTTTGGCTTAGGGGTAGAAAGTGAGCAAACCTCTCATGACAGAATACAAAATCCAGTTCTAATTCTCATGATAAGAATGTAAGATGAGCAATAAAGAAACAGTATTAAAAAAGCAGATTCTTGACCTTTGTATGATTAAGTTAAGACTCTTTTTTTAATTAGTCTTTTCCAATGTAGTTTGCCATGATTTCTTCATTTTCAGGCTAAGGCAAATGCTGATTTTTACCTGATTTCATAAATGTAAGCTAGTATTTTAATCTCAGCTTTTTTTAAAATTCTAGACCATTGAAAACCAGGAAGAATTAAGAATTCTTGGAAATGAACTTAAAAAGCAACAAGAGATAGTTGCACAAGAAAAGAGCCATACCATAAAGAAAGAAGAAGAGCTTTCTAGGACCTGTGAAAAACTGGCAGAAGTTGAAGAAAAGCTGAAGGAAAAGGTGACTTTTTAAAGTTATCTTCCTGGTCATTTTTTCTGACTAAACTTTTTCTTTTCTTTTTTTTTTTTTTTTTTTTTTTTTTTATAAAAT
>NW_006789288.1:212941-223837 GCF_000442215.2 Lipotes vexillifer
TTTTTTTTTTTTTTTTTTTTTTTTTTTTTTTTTGTGTAATAAATTTGATTCCAGCAGACCCAAATTCCAGAAATAATACATACCTTGCCAATGAACAGATCTTAATGCTAATATTTTGGACAATTTCAACTCCTGCTGAGATGTTAACTAACATCCTTTGTGAGGATTATATTTTTTTAGTCTTTAAATGAGAGAGGGGACCTTCATTCATCTAAACGAATCATTTGATATATTCATTCATCAAGTACTGTACATTCATACAGTACCACCATGGGCCAGGCACTGTTCTGGGCTCTTGAGATACATTAGTCAACAAAACAAAGATTCTGCCCTTATAGAGATATATTAGTTATTCTCTAAACTGTAAAATTTATCTCTACAGTTGGCCCTCCATATCTGCACATTCTGCATCCATGGATTCAACCAACCACTGATCAAAAATATTCAGGGGAAAAAAATTCCAGAAAATTCCAAAATGTGTAACTGGAATTTTGCCACACACAGGCAACTATTTACATAGTATTTACAACTATTTACGTAGCATTTATATTGTATTCAGTATTATAAGTAATCTAGAGATGAGTTAAAGTATACTGGAGGGTGTGCTTAGGTTATATGCAAATACTATGTCATTTTATATAACGGATTGAACATCCACCAATTTTGGTATCCACAGGGATTCATGGATACCAGGGGATGACTGTATTACCATCTCTTAGATATTTACAATAAGGTGCTATTGTAAAATTTATAGAAGAGCTAAGACCCTTGTAACAATTGTACTCCCCAAGTAATTCTAAAATGCACCCACCAAGATCTTTCTGTATATTCTAGTCGTAGTGCCACATGCATTATAGATAATATATTGTGATTTCCATTGTGCTTCTGTATTTTTTTTTTCCTAATGTGGGTTCTCTTAATTCTCATCCTTTTTACTATAACTTAACTGAATATATTAAAACCTTACATCTATTTCATATTCCTCCTAAATAAGTGAAATCAGTAAGTTTATGTAAAAGTTAATGCCTCATTGTTTGTTTGGGCCACCCCATATGGACCTTATTGGGAATGAAAGTAAATTTTTCAAGTTTTTAGGAGAAGTGGAATTATAGTTACTTGGCAGTTATATCTGCATATTTAGTCTCTTTTTAAATTTTTCTCATTTTCACTTTACTTCTTTGATTAACCTAGTGACACTCTGTTAGTTTCCTAGGGCTTCTGTATCAAATTACCATAAACTTGATGGCTTTAAACAACAGAAATTTATTTTTTCACAATTCTGGCTCTTAAAAGTTCAAAATCAAGATGCTGGCGACCAAGCTCCCTCTGAAGGCTCTGAGGAAGAATCCTTTCTTGCCTCTTCCAGTCCTTGACTCCCAGCTCTCATTGGATTTAGGGCCCACCTTAACCCAGGAATATTTCTTCTCAGTCCTTAAGTAATTCCGTCTGCAAAAACCCTATTTTCAAAGAAGATCACATTCTCAGAGTATGGGCAGACTTGAATTTGGGGTAGGACACTATTTGACCCACTGTAAGCACTATCTAAAAGGTTACTTTACTTTTAGTGTTACTTGTCTGTTTATACTGGAGTAGTAGGCAGGGCTATGATAATGATTATTTCAGTTTGGCAAAGTACATTTTACATAAGAATTTTAGGAGGATATAGACAAAATGGTAATTATAAAAACTATATTTCTTAAGAGCCAACAACTCCAAGAAAAACAGCAACAGCTTCTTAGTGTACAAGAAGAGATGACCGAGATTCAGAAAAAGATGAATGAAATGGAAAATTTAAAGAATAAACTAAAGAACCAAGAATTAACATTGGAACGTATAAAAATTGAGAAGCTAGAGTTGGTTCAGAAACTTCATGAAAATTCTGAGGAAATGAAATTCATAACCAAAGAAAGAAATGATCTAAAGGAATTACAGGAGTCATTTGAAATAGAAAGAAATAAGCTTAAAGGACACATAAGAGAAATTGAAGCTACAGTAAGTCATACCCTTTTCTTTCATCTATTAAATGTTTCTTTAAAAACTGAGTCAGTTGGAAAGGGGGAGGCAATGTTGGGATGATGTTATTACAATTGTTCTTTAAATTTAACTTGCTAATAAAGGGTCTAGAAACAAAAGAAGAACTAAAAGTGGCCCACATGCTTCTAAAAGAGCACCAAGAAACTGTTGAAGAACTAAGAAGAAACATTTGTGAGAAGACAGCTCAAATAATAAATATTCAGAAGAACTTAGAAAAATCCAGTACTGAATTGCAAGAAAAGGTTTGTCTCTTCTTCCTTTGCTCCTTGTCCCCTCTTCCTTTCTTTCTTTGAAAGAAAAATAAGCAGTAGGTAGTGACTGAGTTATGGTTCATTCATTTATTGGGTAGTATTTGTTGAGTGTCTAATGTAGCGGGTACAGTCCTGGATTATAGAAATAAAATGGGAACAAGGTGGACAAAATCTCTGTGATCATAGAACTTACTTTGTAGTGGAAAGAGGCTCTCAATAAATAAGCAATCAAATGAACAGGATAATTTTAGACCATAGCAAATGCTATGGAGAAAATGAAACATTGGGGTAACTGGACCAACCTATGTTAAAAGCCTGCTATGTGCCAAGCATTGAGACTGTGGATATGAATAAGACATTGTTCTTTTTCTCCAATATAGGCATATAGAAAAATCTTTCAATTCCAGTATGGTAAATGCAGAAATATGCCATGCAAAGCTACATGGTACCACTAGTGATCATGGAAAGGGGGAATCAATCTGTACACATAACGAATTTGTGAAGTAGCATTAGAATTCATCTGAGAATGGGGGCCATTCATTTATTGAGATATAATCTGCTCAATTCTAAATTTTCTCCTGTTGCATTTGGGAACTGGTGTAAAAATGAAGCATGCAACTGACTAGATTGATAATTTGTTGGTAAAGTGTACTTTGGATGTAAGCTGGAGAAAAAACACAATTATGACAGACTATTACTAGCAGAAAAGTCATGAATAATAGCTTGAGTAGGAATCAAGAGAAAATGAATAAATAGGAGTTTGTGGTCCATGGTAGGCCATGAAGGTTGAAAATCACTTTCATTGCTATGGAAAGTAGCCTCATCTTTTCCCTTTAAAAAATTATGATAGGGCTTCCCTGGTGGCGCAGTGGTTGGGAGTCCGCCTGCCGATGCAGGAGATGCGGGTTCGTGCCCCGGTCTGGGAAGATCCCACATGCCGCGGAGCGGCTGTGCCCGTGAGCCATGGCCGCTGAGCCTGCGCTCCGCAGTGGGAGAGGCCCGCATACCGTGTAAAAAAAAAAAAATCATGATAACACTCTCTAGATAGTAACCTTGGTATTTTATGAATATCACAAGGTCCCAGTGCTTCATGAGGAACAGGAGCTACTTGATAATGTGAAAGAAGTCAGTGATATTCAGGAAACAATGGATGAACCAGAGCTATTGAAAGAACAATCCAAAACCAAGGATTCAAAAACACTGGCAAGTGTAGAAATGGAAAGTCTCAGGTTGACTGAAGAACTTCAAGAAAGTCACGAAGAAATAAAATCTCTCACTAAGGAAAGAGACGATCTTAAAGTGACAAAAGAAGCACTTCAGGCTGAATGTGACCAACTGAAAGAAGAAATTAGGGAAACTTTGACTAAAGTAAGTTTCATCCTTTCCTCCCATTTTAATAAGTGTTTAATAAATAAGTCTTTGGGAAAAGTGGCATTTATAATGTTCGTACCAATTTTCTTTAAATGTCTCTTAATTATGAAGTGATTGGAAACAGAACAACTAAAAATTGCTCATAAATACTAAGAAACTATGGAAAATGAGTTGTTTTCTTAAATATTCAAAATGATTTAGAAAAAGCAGTGTTAAATTATAGGAAAGGATAAAGTCAAAAACACTGTTTTCTTCCCTTGTTTAAACCTATTTCCCCAGCATCCCATAATGCGTTACCATCTTCCTCACTGATCCAGTCAGAAATCTGGGAATCATTCCTACTACTATCCCTCCCTCCCCACTCACTCTATGATACAAGAACCATACCTTGTTGATTTTAAGGTGTGTGCCTGTGTGTGAAATCCTCCCACTCTTCTCTCCACATTGCTGATACCCTAATCCAAGTCACAATTACCTCTCTCTGGCTTTCTGCAATAGCGTCCTACCTGGTCTCCCCATTCATATCATACTTCTCTAATTCATTCCCCTTTCTGAGCCCAAGTGATCTTTTCTTCTTAAAACCTTTTAATAACTTCTCATTGCTCTTGAAATATACACCAGCGTGCTTCCTCACATGACCTTTGAGACCCTAGATCCCAGACCCTGTGGGTTTCCAGCCCTGTTTCATCTCACTCTTCCTCCTGCTTATTGTGCTCCAGCAACTCTAGTCTGTTGCTCTTCTGCATCTCATGGCTTTCAGATGTTCTGGTTCCCCTTCCTGTAGCCCTCTTTGCCTAACAAGTGCTCTCATCTTTTAGATCTCCACTGAAGCTTTCCACCCCCTAGGAAGCCCTTCCTAAGCACTCACAATAGGTTAGGTTTGCCACTGGTAGCCCTTCCTAAGCACTCACAATAGGTTAGGTTTGCCACTGATAGAACCCAGCACCTCTGTTTGGTAAGATCTCGTATAATATGTATCTTTCCTTCTAAAGTGCATTCGTCTCAAAAAGGCAGATCATGTAAAGTGCCATTTCCCGTTTCATCTCCAGTCTCTAATAGGATACTGACAACACAATGAGTACTCAATAAATGTGTTAAATATCTGAATGATGGAAGAGTGGGTGAGTGGAAATATTGTTCTGTATATGAGCTGTTGAATCCCTGACTTAATTGTTTTAGAAAGTATCCTTGTTTCTTTTCCCCTAAAATAAAATAAAGTATCTCTGGATACCAACTGTATTGTTTTATGATCCTCTTAAGATTCAAGCATCTCAAGAGGAACAGTCCTTCCATATGAAAGAAAAAGACAATGAGACTAAGAAAATAATGAGTGAGATGGAGCATTTGAAGGGGCAATTCAAAGTCAAAGACTCAGCACTACTAAGACTAGAAATGGAAAAGCTTGAGTGGTCTGAGAGACTTCAAGAAAGTCATGATGAAGGGAAATCTATAGCTAAGGAGAGAGATGACCTACAGAGGCTACAAGAAGTTCTTCAGTCTGAAAGGAACCAACTCCAAGAAAACATAAGAGAAATGGCAGCTACAGTAGGTTTCATCCTTTTTCGTGTGTGTGTGCTTAGTATTCTGTAAGCAAATATCTTGGTAAAAACTAAACCTTTGGGGAAAGGAATTAGTTACAGTGTGATGGTTATAACGTTTTCATAAATTTCTTGCAATTTCCTTTAATAATGAAGCACCTAGAAACCAAAGAGGAACTTGAAGTTGCTCATTGTCACCTAGAAGAACAGGAGGAAACTATTGGTAGATCGAGAGTGGATCTTTCAGAGAGGGAAACTGAAATATCAAGCATTCAACAGGAATTAGAAACAACAAATGATGAATTACAGAAAAAGGTAAATTGGGAGTAAAGGAACAGTGGGAGAAAACTTAAGGGAGGTAGCTAACTGGATTACAAAGACTACTGTTTACCTCCTAAATTGTCTTAGAAAGCATACTGGATTTTTTTCCTTAAAAAATATACATACACATATATATATACACATATATAAACACATGTTTTTATGTGTATGTGCACATAAGTATATTTTTGGCTATTATCTTATTTTATTATTATTTTTAAGACCCAAGAGCTTCATGAGAAACAGAAACAATTTGTTACCATAAAAGAAAGCAGTGAAACTCAGGAAAAAATGGGTGAACTGGAACAGTTAAAGGAACATCTCAAAGCCAAAGATTCATCACTACAAAGAATAGAAAGCGAGAGGCTCAAGTTGACTGAGAAACTTCAGGCAAGTCAAGAAGAAATAAAAACCATAATTAAGGAAAGAGATGATCTGGAAAGGGTGCAGGAAGTCCTTCAAAAGGAACGAGACCAACTCAAAGAAAACATTAAAGAAATTGTAGCTGAAGTAAGTTTCCCTCTTATAATGTTTTTGGATATAAAAATAGTGTTAAAGTGATAATGATGATGTTCACTACTAAGTTTGATTAATTTTCCTCCAATCATAAAGGGACAGAAAATCAAAGAGGAGCTGAAAGCTACTTACCTTCTTCTGAAGGAGTACCAAGAAACCATTGATGTAAGGAATAGTTCAGAGAAGACAGATCAAGGAGCAAATATTCAGAGAGACTTAGAAATTTCAAATGCTGAATTACAGGCCAAGGTACGTCTTGTTAAGTTGGAAAATGACATCTGATTATTGTGTTCGTCATATCCCTTATGGAAGAAAATAATACATACGTTAGACTAAAATGTAAAGATGATTACCTTAATTTTAGAGACAGTTGTTTTTCCTAAAATTTTCTATGTCATAACTTGTTTTATGATTTTCTCAGATTCAAGAACTTCAAGAAGAAGAACATCCACTTCTTAAGATGAAAGATGTCAGTGAGACTCAGGACAAAGTATGTGAAATGGGAAACTTGAAGAAGCAACTTGAGGCCCAAAAGTCGACCCTGGAAAATACAGAATTGCAGAACATAAGGTTAACTCAGAGACTCCATGAAAATCTTGAAGAAGTAAGATCTGTTACGGAAGAAAGAGATGACCTTAGGAGTGTGGAGGAGACTCTCAAAGTAGAGATAGACCAGCTCAAGGAAAACCTAAGGGAAACCACAGTTAGAGTGAGTTACCATCTTTCTCCCAACTAGTCAATACGACATCATGTCCTAAAAGAGCCATGGTTGATAGAGTTGGTGAGGTTGTACAATTGGTCCAATCTTGGGGAAGGCTGGAGGGATGGATATATGATAATATCTTCCAAAGTTTTCAATAAGTGTATGCGTTGACCCACAAAGTCCAGTTATTGCTGTTTATCCCGCACACATTAGCACAACTGTGCAAAGATATTTGTACAAGTTGCAATCACAAAATAAAGCAAACCCCAAAACAGGAAAAATTCTAACTGTCCATTAGTAGAGACTGGTTGAATCAATACAGCACATTCAGACCATGGAATACGAACCCACAGTTAAAGAACAAGACAGAGCTGATTTGGAAGTATCCTGATAGAGAGAGGGTTATGTTATACAGAGTAGTGTATCTAGAATATATTGACATCTAAAAGTCATTTAGAGGGTGAGAACTGGGAAGCCTAAGGAGGGGGGAATTTTTAATTCTTACCCTGTACCTTTCTACACACGGTTGAATTGTATTATTCTGAACATACTATTTTTCTTTCTCTAATAATAAAGGACTTGGAAAAGCAAGAGGAACTAAGAATTGCCCAAATGAATCTGAAAGAGCACCAAGAAACCATCGATAAACTCAGAGGAATTGTTTCAGAGAAGACAGATGAAATATCAGATATTCAGAAGGCTTTAGAAAACACAGATACTGCCTTAAAAGCACAGGTATTTCTACTAATATCTAAGTAACTGAGAGTTTGAATCAAGTCTTTTGTGTTATGAAACAGGATAGCAGTTAGCCTAATATACATAGAGACTTACCTATTCAATTTAGAAACTATTAGCTTTTTCTCTCTATCTATCTATATCCTAACTTACTGTATGATTATCTCAAGATCCAAGAACTTCAGGAGAAGGAACGTCAACTTCTTAAGGTAAAAAATGATCTCAGGGAAAATACATATCAAACAGAACAGTTGAAGAAGCAATTAGAGTCCCAGAATTCAACCCTGGAAAGCATAGAAACAGAGAAGTTAAGGTTGACTCAGAAACTTCAAGAAAACCTTGAAGAAATAAAATCTGTTACTAAGGAAAGAGATGGCCTAAGAAGAATGGAGCAAACCCTCAAAATGGAGCAGGACCAGCTCAGTGAAATCCTCAGAGAAACAAAAGCTAAAGTAAGTTACACTCGTTCCTCTTCCCAGCGAGTTAATGTGATGTTTTCCTTACATCACTGAACCCTCCTTTGAAATG
Organism: Lipotes vexillifer; assembly: GCF_000442215.2. Taxonomy (NCBI): domain Eukaryota; kingdom Metazoa; phylum Chordata; class Mammalia; order Artiodactyla; family Lipotidae; genus Lipotes; species Lipotes vexillifer. The sequence continues at coordinate 220,939 of NW_006789288.1, forward strand.
AGTGGAACTTTTGGTGAGAAGTAACAGGATTCAACCTTTTAGGCAGGGTTATTTGGTATTATTTTTGAAAATTTTGAATTCTGTAACCAGCATTTTCTTCATGGACTTTACCCTGCATGTACACTTACTCAGTTTTTAAGGTAAAGAAAAATATGTATGTGTGTGTATATTCATAGTACACACATACACCATAAGGTTGTTCATTATAGCAATTTGTGATAAAAAATAGGAAATAAGCTAAATTTCTATCACAAGGAAACTGGGTAGATATAAGCAATGTGTCAGGATACGTGCAACCCTTAAAAAAATGAAATAGATTTGAATGTTCTAATTTGGAAGCTCAAAATAACTCTTAGGGGGAAAGGCAAGTTGTAGAATAGTATGTGTATAGCATGTTTACCTCTGAAAAATATGAGTACATTGTGGGGAGGTGAGGATAAGGGAAGGGGAGGCCGATAACTTTCTAACAACATCAAAGATGTGGAGTAAGAAATAAGAAATGTATTATTTTTACTAAGAAAATGTATCACTTTCGTTAAAAAGAAAATACTAGTTAACATTAAGCTGTGTCATTGTTTTTTAATTTTTTCTAATAATAAAGGACCTTGGAAAACAAGAGGAACTAAGAATTGCTCACGTGCATCTGAAAGAGCACCAGGAAATTATTGATAAACTCAGAAGGATTGTTTGTGAGAAGACAGAAGAAATATCAAATATGCAAGTGGATTTAGAAGATTCAAATGCTAAATTACAAGATAAGGTATTGAGGGGGTCATGGCACTTATATGTTTGGATACCTGATTTATTCCTAGAATAAAAAGTAATGCCTAAAATCCCTGAGGGATGTAATATGCTTTAGCCACATTAGAAAACAGCTTGGTAGCTTTTACTAGCACTGAACCATATACCTGCCTGTGGCCCAGCATTTCCACTCCTTGGCTATGTACCTAAGAGAAGAAAGTGCACACTTCCACGTAAAAACATACAAGAGTGTTCACAGCAACTTCAGTCATAATTGCAAAAAACTGAAAACAACCCAAATGCCTATCAACAGGAGAACGGATAAATACATTGTGATTTATAAGTTTAAAAGCAGACAAACTGATCTGGGATGAAAAAGGTCAGAACAGTGGTTTGTTCTAGGAAGGGACACATAGGAACCTTATGGTAAGGTAAGTAAGTGTTCTGTATTAATTCTGAGTTGTATTTTAATCTGAGCTGTAGTTACATAGCTGTATACATATGTCAAGAATAGTTGAGCCATATACACATAAGATTAGTGTGTAGTTATGTAAATTATACCACAAAAAAAAGTAAATCCTGTATGGAATTACACAGAATATTAATGAGTGACATGGGAAAACTCTTAATCAGCTTAGAAACTATTCTTTATCCTTCCCTAAGAAGCCATCTAATCCTAACGTTACGATTATCTTAAGGTCCAAGAACTTAAAGCAAATGAACACCAACTTTTTAAGTTAAAAGAAGAGGTTAGTGAGACACAGAAAAAAATGTGTGGCCTAGAGCGACTGAAGAAAGAATTCAAGGCCCAAAGTTTAACTCTGGATAAAATAGAAATGGAGAACTTAAATTTGGCTCAGAAACTTCATGAAAACCTTGAAGAAATGAAATCTGTAATGAAAGAAAGAGATAACCTAAGGAGAGTAGAAGAGACTCTGAAACTGGAGAGAGACCTACTCAAGGCAGACCTGCAAGAAGCCATAGCTAGAGTGAGTTGTGCTCTTTCTTCCTGTCAAGTAAACATGTTTTTACTGTAAGAAGTTTGAAAATAAGTGATACTGTTGGTGAAAATTTGAATATTATAACCTTTTAGGGAAGCAGTTTGACAATAGCATTTTAAAAATTATCTAAATATACATTTGCTACAGCAGTTTTGTAGAAATTCATCCTACCAATATATTCACAGATCTGGACAGAAATACAGCAGCATTCACTACAGCATTGTTTGTGATGAACAAAATCAGAAACAATCCAAGTATCTACCAGAAGGCACTGGCTAAGTGGTGTTCGTCTGTATAGTGGAAAACTAAGCATAAGAATGGGACACTCGTTATATGATACTGATTTAGAAAGATGTCCAAGTGGTATGAAATTTGAAAAATAAGTGGCAGAGTTCAGCATGTGACAGGACTGCAATGGGTGAGGCTAGGGACAGACACTTGGACTTTATGTCCTTCTGTACTATTCTAATTTGGGAGTGGCATGGAGGTTGTTTTTAACTATGAACATGTGTTTTTTAAGATTTTGTTTAGTTCATTGTTAAGAAAAGGTAATGTGCCTTTATATCATATTTCTCAATTTCTTCTAATAACAAAGGATCTGGAAACACAAGCGCAACTAAAAATTGCCCATATGCATTTGAAAGAACACCAAGAAACTATTGATAAATTCAGAGAGAGAGTTTCAGAAAAGACACCTCAGATTTCAAATATTCAGAAGGATTTAAATAAATCAAAAGACGAATTACCCAGAAAGGTATGTGTTGTTCTGTTCTTTGGGGGAATAACTGTGCCCAAAATTACTTATGGAATGAGAAAGGACATAGATACAGATATGTCAATATAGATATATATGTACATGCACTATACTATATGTACATATACATATAGACACTATTTTCCTTTCTTTAAGGAATTCTGTTCGCATTCTAACTTGTTTTATAATTATGTCAAGATACCAGAACTTCAGAGAAAAGAGCTTCAACTTGTTAGAATGGAAGATGTCAATAAAACTCATAAAAAAGTGAATGAAATGGAACAACTGAAGAAGCAATTTGAGGCCCAAAATTTATCTGTGTAAAATGTGGCAATGGATAACTTACACTTGACCAAGAAACTGTATGAAAGCCTTGAAGAAATAAGAATTGTAGCTAGGGAAA
>NW_006789288.1:223847-237317 GCF_000442215.2 Lipotes vexillifer
AGAGAATAAAAGAGTCTCTCAAAATGGAAAGAGACCAATTCAGAGAAACATTGAAAGAAATGATAGCTAGAGTGAGTTCAGAATCTTCCCCTATCTAGTAACTATTTATAAGAATCAAGCTTTCTTGGAAAGGGTAACAGTGTTTTGTTTTATATTTCCTGGAAACGTCTACAAACAGTAAAGGATAATGAGGGAAACTATTAATTATAATTTTTCACACAAATAGAAAATACAGTTTTTTTGTTTCTATTTTTTTGTTTTTTTGTGGGTTTTTTTTGCAGTATGTGGGCCTCTCACTGTCGTGGCCTCTGCCGTGGCGGAGCACAGGCTCTGGACGCGCAGGCTCAGCGGCCATGGCTCAAGGGCCCAGCCACTCGGCGGCATGTGGGATCCTCCCAGACCGGGGCACGAACCCGTGTCCCCTGCATCGGCAGGCGGACTCTCAACCACTGTGCCACCAGGGAAGCCCGAAAATACAGTTTTAAAAGAAGCCAAAATGATGTTATTCAAATATTACCACTGCTTTTTTGTAAGAACAGTTTTTTTAATTAAAGTGTAGTTGATGTACAATATTATATGTTACAAGTGTACAATATAGTGGTCCACGATTTTTAAAGGTTATACTCCATTTATAGTTATTATAAAATATTGTCTATTCCCCATGTTGTGCAGTATATCCGGGTAGCTTATTTCATACGTAATAGTTTGGTACCTCTTAATCCCCTACCCCTATATTGTCCCTTCCCCCTTCCCTCTCCCCATTGGTAACCACTGGCTTGTTCTCTATATCTGTGAGTCTGCTTCTTTTTTGTTATATTCATTAGTTTGTTATATTTTTTAGATTCCACATGTGATATCATACAGTATTTGTCTTTCTCTGTCTGACTTATTTCACTTAGCATATTACCCTAGAAGTCCATCCATGTTGTTGCAAATGGGAAATTTTCATTCTTTTCCATGACTGAGTAGTATTCCATTGTGTATGTCTATGTGTGTGTATATATATATACATATACCACGTCTTCTTTATCCGTTCATCTGTTGATGGACACTTGGGTTGCTTCGATATCTGGGCAGTTGTAAATAATGCTGCTATAAACATTAGGGTGCATGCATCTTTTCGAATTAATGTTTTTGTTTTTCAGAAAATTACCTTTTTTTTTTTTTAACTTTTTATTTTCTATTGGAGTATAGCCGATTAACAATGTTGTGATACTTTCAGGTGCACAGCGTAGGGACTCAGCCATACATGTGCATGTATCCATTCTCCCCCAAACTCCCCTCCCAATTCTTTAGTTTTAAGAAAAAAATTGTTAAATAAAGCAGACTGTTTTCTTCAGTGTAATTTTTTAAAGGGTTTTTAAACCAGGAAATAACATTATTCTCAGTGGAGAAATATTTGTAAAAGATTAAATATCTCATTTCTCTACCTCTACACGATAGAGTTGTAAACATAGGCTCTTGTTAGTGAAGTTAGAAGGAAGAAAAGCAAGATGAGTATAAAAAAGGAAGTTCTACTAATATGTCTATTTTTAGATATTCAGAATCACATATCTTAAAGAACTGAACTGAATCCCTCTATAAAATTGAGACAAATAAGAAATTGTATGAAATCTATAAAAATCTTATTTTCATATTTCATTCTCATGTCCATCATTATCTCGTAGTAAAGAAATAATAAAATGGAAAGCCATACCATTTGTAATCTCAGTAGAAATTTCAGACAGTTGGAAATCACCTTTATGTGGACTCTAACTAAATTTATAGACTTAATTCATTCAAAAAATATTTATTGAACAATGTTTTCTTTTGCACTTTTAATCAGAAATACAAAATATAAACAGGATATGAATTTTCTGTTCCAGGGTGCTGGAAAGAATATATGAACAGGGCTTGGAACACCATAGGTAGTATACTTGGTTTTGCTAGCATATATGAGTTGGCAGCAGTGATTCTAAGACAGAGATCTGGAAGAGTAGGAACCAGAGATATATCTAAAATCCAGTTTGCAACTGTAGATAGTAAAGCAACAAATCCTATCTTCAAAAAATATGTGAAGGTTTTCCAATGAGTTGAGGTCACTTTTTCCAGTAAGTTGAGGTCACTCAGCATAAGACTTAGTGTTACTGTTATTCATTTTCTGAGCATTTTTAACATTGCTTTTGAGTTACATGTGTGATATTTAATTCCATTATTGAAAAGATAAAAATGTAATCAAAGTATATGATTAGACATTATTTGTTAATACAGTTACAGCTGAAGCCTTGCTTATTTCTTTGTATCAAAGCAGAATCAACAGAACCATGAAGAGGTAGTAAAATATGAAAAAAAATTACTGTGTGATGGAAACCAACACCTTATAGAAAGCCTGAGAGAAAAGTGCTTCAGGATAAAAGTAAGTGCTCTCCTGTTAATATTACAAATGATTATTTGTAATACCCTTCCAAAGGCCTAATGTGGAATGAATAGATAATGCTCAATATTTTTCTAAACTTTATAATCTAGTACAAGTATGTATATGTGTACATATATACGTGCATACACCACACACAGAAAACAGAGGAGTTTGTGATTTTCAGGCCTCACTGGAGAGGTGATGTTTGAGCAAATACCTGAAAAAGGTAAAGGATCAAGCCACACAGGTATACAGGGAACGAGCAGTATAAGCAGAGGGAACAGCAAGTAGAAAGCTTCTGAGACAGAAGCCTGCCTGCTGGGTTCCAGGAACATCAAGAAGGAGGATAGCCAGTTAGAAGTGAGGTCAGGAGTTAATGGGGAAGAAGCAGGCTGTGGGGCCTTAAGCGGACTTTGGGTTTTACTGTGAGTAAGATGGAGAATCCCTTGGACAATTTTGAATACAGAGAGACATGATCTGAGTTACATTTTAAAGGAATGTTATTGAAAATGAGTGGAAGCAGGAGGACCATTTGAAAGACTAATTTCAGTAATCCAGGCAAAGGTGATGGTGGCTTAGCCCAAAGAGGTAGCAGCAGAACTGGTGAGAAGTGTTCAGATTCTGAATACATATTGAGGGTAAAGCCAACAGGATTTACTCTCACCCCTATTAGAATGCAAAGTCCCTAAAAACTTTTTTGTGTTGGTTATGGCTATATCACTTAGAAAACTTCCTGACAGGAATCAGCATTCAGTATGTGTTTCTTAAAAGTACAAATGAATGACCATACAATGCTGCTCCATGCCATAATGTGATTCATTCTAAGACTAAAGGAAGAATCCCCCCTCCAACATCCCACATTACTGAACATCTATCTAGCTTTTCCTTAAATTATAAAAAAGAGAGCTCGTTCTTGTCAGAAGCCCCTTCTATAATTTAACACCCTGAACTAAACATGTTATTTATTACATGACTGTAGCAACTTGAACTTAATGTGTTCTTCCACCTGTACTCTGACCAAAGGGTCACTTGCCTGGCCTCTCGTCATTTGTGTTGATGGGCCTAGGCTCATTGAGTGGCTTCCACATGCAGGCACTGCACTTGGTGCTTTACCTCATGAGATGGGTTTTATTGTTCCATTTATAAACAGACAAACTGAGGCTCAGAGAGGAAGTTTAGTGGTTACCCAAGGTCACATAGGTAGTAAATTAGAATCAGGGTTTGAAACCAGGTCTGACAAAGTGAAACTTGGGCATAGAAGCATTTTTACAAATATAATTTTATTTCCTTTAAACTATAATGTCTATATTTTATAGATTGCATAGATAGAGATATTATTTAATATTTGATCCCCTAGGAAACTTTGTGGCAATTATTTTAGTCTTCATTTTGTAGTGGTGAAAATGACTCAGTGTTTCCCCAGTCAGCAAGTGGCAGAGCTAGAACCTGAACACAAACTCTGATAAAAGGTTAGAAAACTTGCATTCTAGGCAGATAATAGAAATATGTGAAGAGGCTCCACCAAGTTGACATATAACTAGTTTGATTCTTAGTCACGTATCTGCTCACTTACACTGCCTTCTGTACATAGAGGCCAGCATTCAGCCTTGAGCTACAATACGTACTAGATTGAATTCACTCACATTTCTTTTCAGACTTTGTAAATAAATGCTCCTTCAAATCATGGATGTTCAAAAGACCAAAAGAAAATGCAACAAAATGATAACAGTGGTTGCTTCTGGTTTTCTTTGTTATATTTGTTTAAATTCTTTTAAATTTCCACAATAATTTCTATAATCCAAAATCAACAATAAGAGTTCGCTTTTGTTTATAAACACAAAGGTCGAAATTTATTTTTCTCCTACAAAAAGTATTAAAGAATTAAGTTTTGTTGCAATTCTAGAGCTGAGACTATTTCTTGTTAAATTAGAATGAATTGGTAAATTGAATAAATTCTAATTTTCTTTAGGAGCTTCTTAAGAGATACTCAGAGATGGATAATCATTATGAGTGCTTAAATAGATTGTCTCTTGACTTGAAGAAGGAAATCGAAACACAAAAAGAGCTTTCAATTAGAGTGAAAGCAAACCTCTCACTTCCATGCCCACAAAGCAAGCAAATTCAAAAACTTCTCACTGCTAACCAAAGATGTTCCATGGAATTTCATAGAGTCATGAAGAAACTTCAGGTACCATCTTTTTTTAGTAATATCTTTGTAAATATCACTATAAATTTCCCTTACAAACTTTAGTGTTTAAGTCCTGCTTTGAGAGTTGACATATTTGTTATTTAGTGTATTTACTACTGAATCAAAGATTATGTGGGTCTAAGAACAGTGTGTGCAAGATCCTCAATGCACCTAGGACCTGTTTATTGAACAAAACCTGAGCTTTGCCTATGGGCTTAGACACTGTCCAGGTGTTCAGGAGACAAGTATGAATAACATCTCAGGGATCTCATAGTGAGTTAGGCAGACATATAAACAGGTAATAAGTGTAGCGATAGAAGTGCGTTTAGATTATATGACATACCAGACAAAAAGTTAAAGAAGATAAGACTGTAGTAGAAGACAGACTCAAACCATAAAGCTTGGAGTTCATTTTGTAAATGAGGCAGAGCCATTGGACAGTTATTTTAAGGTGGTGGCTGTAGCATGATCAGATTATCATTTTAGATACTTCACTGCAGACAAAGAAGAAATGAGTTTGTGGAGGATAAGCCTAGTGGCAGAGAGAAGAGATAAGAGACAGTTACAGTGGTCCAGATGAGCTATTATGAGCGACTCTACTGCTAGGGAAGGATTCATAGGAATGGAGAGGACAGACGAGATCAAAGAAACATTTGGCATCTTAACATAGTAGTTCGTGTGATTGGTGGTGGAGGTACAGGAGGGAAGTTTAGATTGAGTCCCAGGATTTGGGCTTAGCCAGGTGAGTGGAGAGTGGTACCATTAACTGAGATAGAGAGGGAAAAGAGATTAGGTGTTTAGTTTGAGATGTTTTGAGGTAGAGAGAGATACCTAAGACAGAACATCTAAGAAGGGAGACCAAGCAGGCATTTAGTCGAGAGTCTGAGGCCTGTCAGGAGAAAAGTCAGGACTAAAGATAAAGATTTGGGATTCATATAGGTGATAGATTGCACGGCATGTGTAAGGTCGCCCAGAAAACAGAGGAATAAGAGTTTGGGGATAAGTTCGGATAAGATCCAAACCCCAGAGAAGATAGTTCTCCAAGAGACAGTAGCAGAAAAGAGCAACTCGTGGGTTCAAGGTTAGGGAAGTCAAAGTGACAGAAAAGAGCCAGGCAACAGTGCTATTACTGAAGTCAGTGGAGGAGCGCAGGTCGAAGGTGACGTAGTCAAGAGTGGCAGGTGCCTCAGTCAGCTAGAATGTGGACTGAAGAGATCTCCCAAATTTGTCGATAGAAGAGCTCACTGGTGACATCTGTCAGAGCAGTTTTAGTTGAGTAATTAAGGAAAAGGCCAAATTGTAAGAGTTAAGGCATGGTGGATGTTAAGGAAGTAGGGAGCTGGTATCTGCCCTTCCTAGGTAAATTGCCCCTTACGCCCCGATATTCCTCCACAAACCCTGGCAATCAGATATGCAGAACTTATTGAGGAGATCCGTGAAGCATATGGCATTCAAATTATTGTCACCTTGGGCTTCCCTGGTGGCGCAGTGGTTGAGAGTCCACCTGCCGATGCAGGGGACGTGGGTTCGTGCCCTGGTCCGGGAGGATCCCACATGCCGCGGAGCGGCTGGGCCCGTGAGCCGTGGCCGCTGAGCCTGCGCGTCCGGAGCCTGTGCTCCGCGACGGGAGAGGCCCGCATACCGCACCAAAAAAAAAAAAAATTATTGTCACCTTAAAGCCAAACATCTAAATATGCTTGACAAGTAAATCTTGGGACATGTCATACCCATTTTGGTTACCCAATCAAGGTAGGCAGAAGATGTTGAAAATGAATCTCAGGCATCTAGCTGGGAACTGGGTGATTGATGACATAATTAACCAAAAGGGGGGTAAATAGGCAAAGGTGGGTTTCTAGGGAAAGGAATCAGGTGCATTTTATTTTTTTATTTTTTTTTTTTTCATTTTAAATCTATTGAATTTGAGGTAACTGTAGGACATCCATGAGGTATATCCAGAGGCAAGTCAGAAATATGGAACTAGATGGAGGCCTGGAAGTTATTCTCCCAAGTTGCTGAGAAGAGAAAATTGGGGATAGAGAGAGGCTCTTTCCTTCTCCCTCACTTACCAGAGGATATAGATAATAAGAGATGCCATCCTGCCTCATAGTCTCAGGGGTTTAAAACTTCATCTAAACGTGGTACAAGTTTCATTTCCCAATTTGTTTAATGTTTTTCTGCAAGTATGTGTTAAGCCATGTTACAAAGATAAAGGAAGAACAACATGAATCCATCAATAAGCTTGAAGTGGCTTTTATTGATGAAGTGGAAAAGCAAAATGAACTGCTGATTAAAATACAGCACCTTCAACAAGATTATGATGTACCGCCCAAAGAAGTAAGGGAGCTCAAATTGAGCCAGAGTATGGATCTGCATATTGAGGTACAATTTGTTTAAAATGGGTTTAATTAGATTTCAAGCCTTTTTATCAAGTAGAAAAGTACCTTTTCATATGTTTAGAGTCATTTTTATTTACCAAAAATTAAAAATCAGTTGCAGAATGATAGCTGGCCAGTTGTAAAGAGTGCCAAGTAATAGTCTAGCCTCCTTTCAGAACCCAAAAGATACAGAAAACAGATGTAATATCATCAAGTGGGAATTCATGGAACCCCAGAATAAGTTTCCGAATGCCTTCTAAAACTTCCTAGATCTGTGACTGGGAGTCAGAAACGTTTTTCTTACAACAATTCTGCATGAAGTGTCCTGCTCCCTCTCAGCAGTATGAGGCTGGCATTCAGTTCCCAAAACCATGTACAGCCTGTTTTATGCACAGAAAACTACATCCAGAAACGATTCATATTTTGTGATTATTAGTCACAGTTTTATAGTTTTGAGGGATTTTAATTCTACCATGCAGATTTGTAGACGTGCCTCCATTATCGGCTATACACCAAAATTTTATTATCAAATAACTAAAGTTTTAAGAATAAGAGTTCAGTAAGGTGTTTTCACCTTTTTATGATATTTAGATTAAAACTTTTATAATGTTCATGTGATTCAATGCTTATTTTTCTCAGGAAATTCTCAAGGATTTTTCAGAAAGTGATTGCCATAGCATAGAGACTGAATTTCAGCAAGTACTAAGTAATAGAAAAGAAATGACCCGGTTTTTGGAAGAGTGGTTGAATGCTCATTTTGATATAGAAAAGCTTAAAAATGGCATCCAGAAAGAAACTGATAGTATTTTTCAAGTGAATAACTTCTATAATAACAAAATAATTGTAAGTAGTAATTTTCTTGTGCTACCTCATTCTTTTTGTTGTTGTCTGCTTTAATTTTTATACCTCATTTGTAAAAAGGCTTAGAGCAACTTAATTTTAAGTATTTTCTTAAAATTTATTTATATAGGCTTTGTGAAAAAAATTGACTGTGTAAAACATCTGCCTCTAATGTCTTATGCATCCTTAGGATAATTAAATATATATTTATACTTGTAAAGAATATAACAAAATCTTGGTGTGTAGTAATCAGTTTGTTACACACAGATTTGGAATCTGTGGAATCCAGAATCCTCTTGCGATTCTCCTCTTTCTTTTCTCACTTCTCACTGCTTCTGTAGGAATTGAGCCTTTTCCCCAAGTAGGCTCAGGCAAGGTGAGACATGAGCCTATTTCAGGGCTACAGGCAGCAACTGTAGGAAAGCCCTGGACAAGCCTAGCCAGCTGCTTTATTAATAAGGCCTCACATGCTTTTTGTCTCAGTGGTGTCACTGTCACATGCCCTGATCCTTCAACTTTGATGTTCAAAAATGTGGTTTGTAATCATTGTTCCCAAGGTGATCAGTCCTCATAAGAACCAACATGGCTTACGACCAGTTTATTGATTTGTTTTACTTTACACTGCTCAGAATATTCATTCTACTTTCTGAAGTAATCCCTATCTCATATACCTAGTAAAATATGCAATAATCAGAAAATTGCTTGTTATTATATGCAATTGGAACAAAGGGACCTGGATTAATATTACAGCTTTTAATATTAGTTTTATATTCCTATGTTTGGGTAGTTATTTTCAGACAAAGACTTTAACTTCATCTGGAAACTAAAATCACATTGAAATATAGATAATGTTTAAAAAAAAAAATGTTTTCCTGTGGCTGGACTGTTCATCCATTTGTTGGATACCCCAAGCAAAATAGTAAATGAGCTGTTTAAAAAAAAAGTCCACAGTCAATGGAGAAAAGCATAAGTGATGTTTGGATAAGATAATTTCCATATAATTCCGAGTTGTTCTGTAATGTTGAGGGCCCAGCTGTGATTAGAAAGTAGGGATTCCTTCAACAAGGTCCTACTGTTTAGCACAGGGAACTATACTCAATATTTTGTAATAACCTATAAGGGAAAAGAATATGAAAAAAAAGATACATATGTATGTATAACTGAATCACTTTGCTGTACACCTGAAACTAACACAACTTTGTAAATCAATTATACTTCAATAAAAAGGAAAAGAAATGAAAATAGGGATTCCTGTTGTGGGGATCAGCATGGATATGTGGCTTCTTCCAGCACCCTGAAAGAAGGAACTGGTAAATTCTGTATGGTGAGAGGTCCATAGTCTAGAGCCATGGAGGGAGGGTCCAGGATGCCAGCAAGAGCACAGCTAATTTAGGATCCAAGTCTGACAGAATTGCCATAAAACCACAAAGAAATGTATAGGTAAAACCAATAAGGCATCCATGATGAGAGCAAAAAAGTACATCCCTTAGGAATTAGGAAGTAAAAAGATGATATGAGTAATTTCAGAGTTAGTTAGGCTTTGATGTAAAAGAAGACATTGGTTGATCATTATTCCCTGCACAGAAATACAAGGTTTTCAGATTAATTACCAAAAGTCAGTGAATGATTTTCCCTGGAACCACTGAGGTTTGGAATGAAAATAGTTTAAGTTTATTGGTTATGCTCTGCTATTCGATGTCAGTTAATGTTTATATACGACATGATATGTGTCATAACATACATAATAACTTTAACCTGCACAATTCTTCGGATTCTTCTTCATACATTAGTACTGATCTAATAAGGTAAGATTATCATCTTGCACATCAACACGAATGCTCTCCAGCCTTTATTCTTTTATTCTCATCACCAACATCCAACATCGTTTGAAATTTCAGGAACTGACGCAAACCACAAAGAATGTTCACATTCTTTTAAAGCGCTGTTCTGGAATATTCTGAATAATTTTGGCCTATGCCTTGTCCTAGAAATCTATTATTTTCATAGTGGATTTTTTTTTTTAATGTAATTCATCTTAGAGCTATAATGGTGTTTTTATTATCCAATAGGCTATAATGAATGAATCAACAGAATTCGAAGAAAGAAATGCCACCATAGCCAAAGAATGGGAACATGATCTGAAATCAATGAAAGAGAACAATGAAAAACTGTTTAAAAACTACCAAACTTTGAAGATCTCCCTGACCTCTGGTGCCCTTGTTAATCCTACTACACAAGACAATAAGAATCTTCATGTTACATCAACAACTACACAACAAGCCACAGAGGTATGTACTTTCTTATGTTTTTCAATTTGCAGCTTCATCAAAGACTTAAAAATGCATTTAACATCTTATATAACATTTATGTATAGCATGTCTTATATAACATTTCAGAGCAAAATTATAGCATTGAATGTGTTAAGGAATATGGACCATCTTTGTGCCCGTGTGATGGGCTTGTTTTTTAAATATAGTTCTATCATGGCTATCACTCAACTAATTATGAAGCTAGACATTATATAAGAACTTCCCTTTGGATTATAAAACAGAAGTAACTTATAGCTTAATTTGATTACTAGATATAGACACTTAAAGTATTATTACCATACAGTGTAAGTTTCCTAAATCATGTGACTTTCTATTAAAATATAATCTGTGTCTGTATGTACAGAATTAGTTTAGGGGGAAAGAGCAATTTAGTTTTCCTCTAATTATCATCAGTGTCTTTCATACTGGTTAATGTTATAATCAAGATCGAAATGGAAGAGGCCAAAAATATAACATTTCTTAAGCAGATTAACCTGTATCCAAGAATCAGTATGTTATTTGAATAATTCAGTTACTTTATTAACTACCCGTACGTGGGACTCTGTAAAGCGAACATGATATTTTATTTTGTTAGCACACAAAATGACTTAGTAGGGCACCCAAGAGTGTATATAACTTATACACTTTATATAACTTATAACTTATCATTTTTACCAAAATAAATACTTATAATAAAACATCAACCACTAGTTTAATCATTACCAGTGGAAACTAGAAGGTCACTAGTATACAATTGATTGATTTGCTGCACTACACTACCTGAGTCAGCTGGCAGATAAAATAGCAGAAATTTGAAACCCATCTACCAAAGCAGTAAGATAAAGAAGCAGAGGGAGATTACGTCTTTAGTGACCCAGGAAGTGCCCTATCAGATAAGAACTAATATGCCATTAGTTTGGTAATTATGCCAAATTAGAGTAGTTTGGTAATGATACAGGAATAGATAACTAGAGTAGTTTGGTAATGATGCAGAAATAGGTAAACAGAGCATTGGAACAGAACAGAGTTCAGCAGCATATTCAGATAAGTATGAGAATTTATATGATATGATATATATGATATATATATATATGATAATGGTAACAGTCAGCTCAGTGGGGAAAAGACGATTTACTTAATGTTTGATTCAGAGCAACCACCTAGCTATCTGGAAAAAAAATCTGGATTTCTACCCCACTCATGAAACAAAAATAAATTCTGAGTAGGTCAAAAAACACATTTTCCAGGAAAACCTGCGTATATATGTATGTGAATAAACTTATAAATATGAACAAATTCAGGTATTTAAATTCCAGTATTTTTGTACTTGGAAAAAACTGGAAATAACCTAAGTGTTCATTAGTGGATGATCTCCGTGAAACAGGATGTATGTATCCGTGAAAACAAATATGAGAGATCTATGTGTATTGATAATGGAAAGATCTGAAAAATCTATTATTAGATTTTTTTTTTAAATATACTATATATTTAGTAACTATATATTTATTTCCTACTGTGTGTATGACTGTTTTTATGAACTGAATATTCACTTACGCTTAGATACACATAGGAAACTTCTGGGAGGATACACCTGAAAGAGTTTAGTCATTGCTTCATTCAGGGTCAGCTAGGGCTCTGAGGTGGGGAAATTTACTCTTCATCAAATGCCTCTGAATTTTTCCATATGCTTGTATTTTTCAAGTTAAAAAGTAGGTAATAAAAATAAAGGAAAAGACATGTATTACTTCAAAGAGCTAATTATCAAATGTACTTTATTAATTTAGAGAAATTTAATTTAATTTAAAATGTGTTAATTTAAAATGTGAGTACCTATTTAATATACTTGGCACCATGCTAACTAGTAAATAAACGCTAAACCTTATAATATAAAATGTGGGCATTTTTTAATCCAAAAGACTTCAGCTTATAAATGAAAAGAAATACATGTGTAAATTGAGTGACATTGGCTTCTCTTCTTTTCTATCCTTTGTTAGTGAGATCTGTGAAAATTAATTCCTATATATGATTATTTTTGTCTTAAACTTATATACTATGACTCTGTCTATATGGCACACCTTAAGCATGTGTACTTTTTCTAATAGAAAACTCAAGAGCTGGAAACGTCACTCCATGAAGCTAAAGAAAGCGCTATGCGCGAGGAAGGCAAGATTATCAAGATGCAGAAAGAACTTGAGATGACTAATGACATAATAGCAAAACTTCAAGGGCAGGTTAATGAGTCAAATGATTGCCTTGAGAAAACAAAAGAAATGATCCAAATACTTCAGGTAATTTAACAAACTCATTTTATAAATAAAAGGGTTTGTTTGTTTGTTTGTTTTCTTTTACTGTGGAATTTGGCAGATAATCTAGGACTCAACTTTTACTTCAACTTCCTATTATCTATGAATATCTGAAGTTCAGTACTCAGACTTTTAAAAAGCAAGTGACAACTTAGAAATGAAATGCAGGAGTATATTTTCACTCAAGATAATGATTTTTATCTTCCTAGAAAAATTATTTTTAAGAGATATAAATATTATTCTTTAAAAATGTATATTTTTTTATTTTTCAAAGAAAGGCTTCCTATCTAAATATTTAACATTCTTTATTAGATAAGTGCATTTTAAAATTCTCTTTTCTTCTGCTTAATTCCTTGTTATTGAGTCCCAGCCTTTCCGGCTGACTCTGACCTACTTTCTTTATAAAGAGCAGTAGTATAAATCTTTTTGACCGTGAATGCCCTTACGCAGTTTGCACCCTCATTCATCATATCCTTACCACTCCCTTTTGTTTTAGCCCAGCCACTTCTCACACTTCTGCTACTTGAGTCCAGCCCTAATAAGTATTTGTGCTATTCCTGCTCCACTGTCTCTTCATTGCAGTTAAAATTAGGAATGAGTCAAGGATGTCTGTTCTTTCCATTATTTAACATTGTTCTAAAAATTCTGATTCATTCAGTGAGACATGAAACAGAGAGGCAAGAGAAAATCATCTCAGTTTTGTTTTTCAACAATTGTTGGTATAACTAAAAAGCAAGAAAATCAACTGTGAGGCTTTAGAATTTTTGATAGTAATTTTTTAACATTTCAAATAATTAAATGACCACATTTTTGTTCTTTCAACAAATATTTTTGGTTACCTGCTGTGTGTTGGTCATTGTTCTAGATGCCATGTAAACAGCAATGGGGGAAAAAACAATAGAAGTTTCTCCCTTCCTTCAAGGAGTTTATGTTCTTGTTCAGGAAGACAGAAAATAATGAAGTATATATGTGTGTCAAATGGTGAAAAGTGCAATGGAAAAAAATTAAGCCAGACAAGGGTACATGGATACTGAGTGAGAGTTGGGGTATAAGGGAAAGA
>NW_006789288.1:237346-257759 GCF_000442215.2 Lipotes vexillifer
GTCAGGGAAAGGGCCTTCTAGGCAAAGGAAATAGCAAACACAAAGGCTCCAACACAGAAACAGTCTAGACATGTTTAAGAAACCACAAGAAAGCCATTGTCTCCTGAGCAGAGTGAGCAAGAGAATAGTGGTGGGACATAAGGTGAGAAGTAGCAGAGAATCAACTCATAACGGGTCTTGCAGACTTACTCTGGGTTTTATTCTGGGTGAGATGGGAAATCATCAGAGGATTTTGGCTAAAGGATATTATGGTCTTACTTAATTTTTTAGAAATTGCCCTTTGAAGATAGAATACAGAAGGGTGCATTAGTGTGACATGCTAGCTGCTACAGCAAAGGGAACCAAAAATGCAATGGCTCAAATAAGGTGGAAGGTTATTTCTCTAACTCATATAAAAGCCTGAATTCCAGGTTGGGGGATGGCTTCATTCCACATGATCAATCAGAGGCCCACATTTCTCCCATCTTGTTTCTCTGCCACGCCCTTGGGTGCTGTTTTCCTCTTAGTGGTTAAAGCCAGGTTGTAAGCTGTCCATGCTTGGGCTCACAGGAAAGGGACAAGACGGAGAAGCTAAAATATCTTAAAATCTCTACTCTCAAAGGCTCTAGCCCAGAAGTGGCACACATCTCTTCCTCTCATATTTCTTGGAGTCAGAGATGATTTCCCTAGTTTTTGGCCTGAGCAACTGGAAAAAGGACTTGCCGTTTATGGAGATAGAAAAGACTGCCAGAAGAGCAAGTTTGAAAACATGGGAGCAGACTCAGAGTTCAGTTTTGAGCACGTTGAATTTGAAATGCCTATTGGGGACACCCAAGCTGAGATATGTCTTAGGCAGTTGGATATGTGAGTCTGAGAGAGAGAGAGAGAGAGAGAGAGAGAGATCTATACTTGAGGTGTAAGTTTGGGGAATTGTCAGCATATAAAAGTCATGAGACTAGATGGGAGCATGAACATATGGAGAAGAGCTGTGGAGTAACTAAAAGATACTGAGATGGAGCAGGCGTGAGTAGAAGAGAAAGGGGGAGGTGGGGGGCAAGAGAGAGTGGTTCTAATTTGCTCATATAAGTGAAGAAAGGGCATAAAGAAAGAGGGAGTGAGCAGCAAACTTCACATTCAGTATAGATTGATACCTATATTAGGGAGAGACACGTATCTCTCCTGCATACCAGAAGTAACCATTTAGATAATATAGCGGGGTCTGGGGGGTCTTGTACAGCACCCTTGGGGAAAGAAAGCAAAATACAGGGTATCCATAAAAATCTTTGTACAGTTTGAATTTTTGAAAATTTTGTGTCTGTGTATTATATAAATATTCTATAAAATACAGTCTTTTGCATGTAACTCAAGAGTTGGCATAATAAAAAACTATTTACCACTATTTGAAAATGCCTATCCAATGTAATGTAGGGTTTATTAATGGCATGTGGAAGAAAGTAGTTTGAACAAATGAATCATTAACAGTTTCATTTAAATCTTTATATTTTTCCTCTGTTGTATCTTTACAAATTGTTTATGTCAAATAGCAGTGAATTTGTTAAAAATTTAAACTGCACTAGAACTTTATGGGCATCCTACACAATAGGAAAAAAATCTTACAATGGCCACAGAATCTAAAATAAAGTGTTTGAAGACTAAACAAAAGATGAGGAACACATATATGAAAGGAACAACAGAACTTCAAAGAGTAATGTAGGAGAAAGTGTGGTTTAAGATTTGAAACTTGCCATTTCCTCTTTTGGAACCTAAATACTATACATCCATCAGTTTTTCCCAAATTAATTTCTAAATTTGATGTAATTTAATTCATACTCTCAAAGGAATTCTTTTTCTGGTAGAACAAGAAAAGTTTCTTAACAGAATCCATCTAAAATATAGATGATAAATAGATCATGTTAACTAAAAATTATACTTTCAGTTTATTAGAAAAACTATTTAAGGTGATTGGTATGTCTTGAGTTCAGCTTCCATCACATGCCAAACGTTTGAAATATGGAATTCTTATCGTCTTTCATTTCTAAGGCAATATTTCCAATTTTGATTTTTTTTTACATAAGAATTATTTTAAACAGTGTTATATATGACTAATTTATTTCATTATATTGTGGTAAAAAGTTACTGTAACTTCTGCACTTATAGAATACATTAAAAAATTTTTGATATCATAAATGGATAATTGTTTTTGGAGTTCTTTGAACTTTTAAAACAGTATATAGACAAATAGATCAATGGAATAGAATAGAGGGCACAGAAATAGACCCACACAAATATCGTCAACTGATCTTTGACAGAAGAGCAAAGGCAATTCAGTAGTTCAGTGGAAAAGGATAATCTCATCAACTAATGGTGCTGGACCAATTGCACATTCACAAGCAAAAAAACAAGGCTTGACAAGACCTTACCCCTTTCACAAAAATTAACTCAATTGATCATAAACCTAAATATAAAACACAGAACTAGGAAACTCCTAGAAGATGACATAGGAGAAAAACTCGCTGACCTTGGGTTTGGCGATGACTTTTTTAGACACAACAGCAAGAACACGATCCGTGAAAGAAAAAATTGATAAGTTGGACTTCACTGAAAACATTTGCCCTGTGAAAGGCAAACCATAGATTGGGAGAAGAATGTTTGCAAAACATATCTGATAAAGGACCGTTATCCAGAATATACAAAGAACTCTTAAAACTAAATACAATAAGAGAACAAACAACCCAATTAAAAAACAGGCCACAGGGCTTCCCTGGTGATGCAGTCGTTGAGAGTCCGCCTGCCGATGCAGGGGACACAGGTTCGTGCCTCGGTCCGGGAAGATCCCACATGCCGCGGAGCGGCTGGGCCCATGAGTCATGGCCACTGAGCCTGCGCGTCCGGAGCCTGTGCTCCGCAACAGGAGAGGCCACAACAGTGAGAGGCCCGCGTACTGCAAAAACAAAAACAAAAACAAAACAAAACAAAACAAAAAACAGGCCACGAATCTGAATAGACACCCCACCAAAGAAGACAGACACATGGCAAATAAACATAAGAAAAGATGCTCAACATCATGTTATTACAGAATTGAAAATCAAAATGACAAGAATAACACTACACACCTATGGTATCTCAAAATACCGTAACAGCCAAAATTCAAAACACTGACAACACTTAATGCTGGTGAGGTTGTAGAGCAACAGGAATACTCAGTCATCATGGCAGAATGCAAATAGTATAGCTACTTTGGAGGAAAGTTTGGCAGTTTCTTGGGAAACTGACACCACTTCAGCCAGACACATGCCCAGGGAGTCCCCGATATCAGTGTCTGGTCCAGAAGGCCTGGGTATTGAACTGGTGCTCTGACTGAGCAAACAGTGGGTTCATCTGACCCAGTCATCAACTTCCTTAAGCTGAGCATCCGCCATTTTTAGAAGCTTTGCATCTTTTTAGTCTTTGCTAGTCATTGTGTGTGTACAGATGTTTTTATGGGGGTTGGAGTGGGAAAGCCTAGAGGAATAGAGAGCTCTCTGGGTTCCTATTTAGATGGGTTTATTTTTGTATTCAATATCTAATAGTATTCCACTGCGTGGCTGTGGTACAGCAATAAAAAGAGCAATTTATTCAGCAGTAATAAGAAGTGAGCTCTCAAGCCACAGAAAGACGTGGAGAAATCTTAAATGCATATTGTTAATTAAAATAAACCAATCCGAAAAGGCTACATACTGGATGATTCCAGCCATGTGACATTCTGGAAAAGGCAAAACTAGGGTAACAGTAAAAAGTTCAGGAATTGCCAACAGTTTAAGGGGAGAGAGGGAAGGATGGATAGGTGGAGGGCAGGGGCTTTTTAGGGCCGTGAAACTATTCTGTATGATAGAGTAATGATGAACACATGTCATTATACAAGTGTTAAAACCCATAGAATATACAATACAAACAGTAAACCCTGATGTAAACTATGAACTTCAGTTAATAGTAATGTATCAATATTGGCTCATCATTTGTAACAAATATACCACATTAATATGTTATAACAGGAGAGTTGGGGCAGGGGGAGGGCACAGTTTATGGGAACTCTGTGTACTCTGCTCAGTTTTTCCATAAGCCTAAAATTACTTTGAAAATGAAATCTATTCATTAAAAAAAAAGATTTATATATGGATTTTTTTTCCTCTCAGTAGAAAGTAGATATATCACTGGATTGAACCATCTTTGACTACAAAATATCCTCAACTATGCTACATAATATATGTGCCTTAAATTCAGTTCCAGTTTGATATTTATATTGCTGTTCTGACATCGTTTTCTTTCATTTTCCTGATTAACCTTCGTCTGCCCATTTCATTGTTTTCAACCTTTGTTTCATTTGTTTAGGTAGATTGTTTTTAAATTGGGAAAAAAATTGTTCTAAGGAACAAAAGTCATATGTTCTCTAAGTAGGTATTAGCTTCCAAGAGCTTCAGGTTATACTTCACATCATATATTTATTTGTTATTCATTTCAGTGTTAAAATGTGTGCCTTCCCTGCTTCTTATATATTTGAAGATTGCTGTTTTAAAATGTTTCTACCAGATCAGTGCAGTTAACAACTCTTCAGAGCTGCTCTAAAATTATTTCATTTTTCTTTTCTCTAAAAAATTTAGGACAAAGTTGCTTTAGGAGCTAAGCCCTATAAAGAAGAAATTGAAGAGCTCAAAACAAAGCTGGTGAAAATAGACCTAGAGAAGATGAAAAACGCCAAGGATTTTGAAAAGGAGTATGTCTTTGCCTTAATTGAACATGACTTTAAAACTATATAACTTTCTTTGCATTAGTTAACTTTTTTAAATATATGAAAATATTGTGATTGCTTTTTAAAAAAATAAATACAAACATTCACAGATTTTAAATCTATTAAATTCTCATTACATATGCAAAGTTTTTCAAATAAGCACAATTCTGATTACTAACACACTATGTCTTTGGATGCTTCTTGCTCAATCATATTTAGCTTTAAAATATCCGTTTTATGCTTGAAAGTAAATGTTAAGAACCTGTGGTGTATTTAGCAGTTTGACTAAGGTCTCTGTTGGTTCTTTTAATTTTATTTGTTCTTCCCATTGTATTTTTATGAAAAAGTTGTATTTCCTTTTAAATTATACCTAATGCCCAAGAGCATATCCTCTTTTTATTGATTTACTTATATACAGTACTATATACATAATAGCGTGCCTCAAGTTCTTTGTGGTATAGCATAATCAAAAGAACATTAGCCAGTGTCTAAATTAGAAATATGTTGCCTCTAATGAATATATCACCTTACACAAGCTGTTTAATCTCTCTGGGCCTCACATTCATAATCAATAAAAGGATAGGTTTATATTAAAGGATTTCTTAAGATCCCTTCTGGCTCCTAACACTTTGAATTCTTCCTGTAAATCTTTAATAAATATTTAATGATGATATCTAATTTTGCCTAAAATGTAGCACTCTGAATCTTCATTCGTTCTAACCAGGCTTCCGGTGATAAGAAGTGAAACTTGGGTCTATTAAGATCTTCATTATAAAAAGCAATTTTACTTATAGAATCGAATCAGCAGATACTGTCAGCCTCTAAGAAAAGCAGAGTGTCATTGCTGATTTATCATTGCTGATTAATGCTTAAGCAAACAGTTCACAAAATGTCTCTACCAGGGAACAATGAGTAGAATTTGACCTTTGACTGTATGTATCACCTTAGACCAGAGCTGCAGCCAGGGTTTGCTTTCCTGACAATGTAGAAAGGAAGCTGCTTTTCGCTTTCATGCTCTGGTAATTGTTGTACCTTCAAGGTATTTCTAGGACCTCATGGTAACAGACCAATTATTTATTTTATGGTGCCCCCAGATATAATTTTACACAATATCCGGTTAATAGCTATTGGGCTTCCAGAAATTTTAAAAGAATTGATTTCTCAATGTTAAAAAAATTGCTGCTGCAACCAAGCAGAATACTTCCAATATGGTGGTATTATAGCTGTGAGGTGCATGATACCAGGAGGGTGTCATGAGGGCTCATCTGCTGCTACCAGGATATTGTGTTTATGTGATGTGTCTCATTAGAAAATTCTTGACAGCAGTTGTGTTTATTCCTTCATTAAAAATTAGTTTCTCAGAAACGAAGACCCAACACAGCATAAATAAATAAATAAATAAACTCCTACCCCCAACATCTTCTTAAAAAAAAAAAAAAAAAATTAGTTTCTGGGCTTTTACATATTTCTGTTTTTCTTAATAGAATCACTTCGACAAAAGCCACTGTGGAATATCAAAAAGAAGTTATAAGGCTATTGAGAGAAAATCTTAGAAGAAATCAACAGGCCCAAGATACCTCAAGTAAGTAGAAAATGCTGATATTTCCCGATCTTTGCATTTTGCTTCAATACACTTACATATTTTGAAGACTGCTATTACAGGTATGATAGTCAAAAATAAAGCTAAGTTAATCACTGATTTAGAACTTTTTATTTTTTTAGTTTTTTGGCTGCGTTGGGTCTTTGTTGCTGCATGCAGGTTTTTCTCTGGTTGCAGTGCGCGGGCTACTCATTGCGGTGGTTTCTCTTGTTGTGGAGCACAGGCTCTAGGCTCACGGGCTTCAGTAGTTGTGGCACGTGGGCTCAGTAGCTGTGGCTCACAGGCTCTAGAGCGCAGGCTCAGTAGTTGTGGTGCACAGGCTTAGTTGCTCCGCGGCATGTGGGATCTTCCCAGACCAGGTCTCGAACCCGTGTCCCCTGCATTGGCAGGCGGATTCTTGCCACCAAGGAAGCCCCAAGAAAAAACTGTTTTTAAAATGAATTCATTGGGCTCATATTTATCCTGTGACATCTCCTTAGGTTACTGTAATCTTAACTGTCTATCCATTATAGATTTTTAGAACATACAAATTTTACTTTTGCATAATCAGATCTTTACCTATTGGTGAAAATATCTTTAGCACTGTAAAAGAATGACTTAACTATCAGGGTAGAAGGACACTTCCCAATAAAAATACAAGCACATGTCTTAATAGATTGTAACCATGTGCACAGTAAAAATATTATCAGTTCACAGTAAAAATAACTAAATATTATCCTACTTGTTCTTGATACTGAAAATATAGAGTTGATGCATACTTGCAAACTTTTTGAAATTTATCTTAGGAACAGTCTTCAAGTTTAATGATCAAATTTCTGCATATATATCTCTCAAACTATACCTTTTTCTGTATTTCTATCTCTTATGTTTCATTTGAAAAGAGAAAATGCTGAACAGTACTTGGGGCAGCTTTGTATAGTAAGACAAGCATTGAACTAGCAGTCAGGGACAGGCCTCCGAACTGATTGCCCTCACTTAAGGGCTGTGTGAAATCCTGAAGGCAATGTATATAATAAGGATCAAACTAAAAGTTGTGTGTGCAAAGCACACTGAAAATTCTAAAGGTCAAGCAAGTGTAAGATGATATTTGTGTGCATTATTGTCCACTCATTTAAAAAGAAGAATTAGAGATAGTGTTAAAGATGATCACAGCTCCTATCTGGAAAACTTCAAGGGATAAAAGTAGAACTGAGGATTCCTTGTTGTTACAGAAGGGTCAGGATAACTACTCTTGATTTGTAAGTGACTTTCAGGTACATATTGTCCCTGAATTCAGAATAATTCAAAAGGAAATGGACATTGAGTATCTTCCCCACACACACCTTACCCCCCTCTTATAAATCGTCAGTGACCCAGTGGATTATTCTATTTCATAAGCACCTCACACTTGTATGCAGTTTTATCTAAAATTTACAGAACAGTTCCTTACGTTACTTTTACACACACAGTGTAGAATACGTAATAATATATGCTCTAATATCATTCTAAGGTTTATCTTGTGAACAGGTATGTGTTGAATACTTGTGATGCACTGAATGACAGGGGTGGACCCCACACACACTGTAGGAAGAAACCCGCCAGGTGATTCTACTGCTATAGAAGGATAGATCAATGGAGGACAGCTCTGGGAAGGATTGTTACTACTACAGTGATGGTGAACGATCTCAGCAGGATTATGAGAGTGGAATTGGTGGGTGGAGAGAAGCAGGAGGATTCGAGAGCTGTTTAGAATTGATGACCAAATAGCCGTGTGAGGTTAAGGGAGAAGGAGGTGGGCAAGGATGACTTCCAGGGAGATGGTGGTGTATTGGTTTTTATAGTGACTTACTACCTTTCATAATGTTTTCTTTATTTCTTTATTTGGAACTACTAAAATTATCGCCTGTCTGTATTTTTGCCTCCCACAGTGGTATCAGAACATGCTGATCCTCAGCCTTCAAATAAACCCTTCACCTGTGGAGGTGGCAGTGGCATTGTACAAAGCACAAAAGCTCTTATCCTGAAGAGTGAGTATATACGGCTGGAAAAGGAAGTTTCCAAGTTAAAGCAGCAAAATGAACAGCTAATAAAGCAAAAGAATGAGCTGTTAAGGTAAGATCTGCTCACACGATATAGAAATTATACTTACGTCTTACATGTCGGGGAGGATGATATAGACACATACATAAATAGTTTTTGCAGTTGGCAATCCTTCACACATACGGAGAAAGTAATTTTTAAGTTTCATAAAATATGTCTTTTTTAAAAGGCATAAGAATATGGTAGCACCATTCCAGATGTTGGCTATCTGTCAACTGACCTATTTTTAACTAAGCCAAGAACTAGGAAGTAAAGAAGGATCTTTGAGGGAACAGCTTAAATATACCACAAGTCCATATACCCAAGTCAATGAGGCTCTTACTCAAGGAGGAACCCCTTAGGTCCATTATCGTAGCCTACTTAGTTTTACTTTAAAAACAGTTCTGACAAATTTAATTATTTGGCTTCTACCAATGACTAGAATCTTGTGCTAACCTCTACCAATGAGATGAGGAAAAAAATAGGCATTAAACAAATAATTCCACAAATCACTAATCCTTTGTAATGAGTGCTATCAAGCAAACAGCAACAACAAAAAATAGGACATTATGAAAGGGTATATCACAGAGGGATCAAACCTTATCTAGGTATGGGGAGGGGTGGTGATCAAGAGACTGATGTTTAAGACTGGATGTGAAAAATGAGTAGAAATTAGGCCAGGTGAAAGGAGAGGTGGGTAAGCCTTCTAGGCTGAGGGAACAGCATGTGCACAGGCTTTGAGTCAGGAAGGGTGACCAGCTGGTGGAACTGAAACACATCCACTGTGGCCAGGGCATAGAGACTGAGACAGTGAGGTGCAAGATAAGATGCCAGAGGTAACTGGTCCAGGTTACATAGGCCCCAAAGGTCATTGGGAGGACATTTGGGTGGTATCCTAAAATGTAATGGAAGGATTAACTCCACTGGAGGATTTTAAGCCAAGGTCTGCTGAGATCAGATAGCATCACAGTATAGGAGGCCCCAATTTAGGAATCTGTTTATTGTTGTCCAAGCAAAAGATAATTTTGGCATGGACTGGAATGGTGCCAATGCAGATAAAAATAAGGAAATGAATTTGAGAAGTAAGTATGAGGTTGTATCAACAGACTTGGCTCACGTAAAGGAGAGAAGGGCCCCTAGGATGGCTGCCCAGGGTTCTCTCTGGAGAAACTGGATAAATGCTGGTGGCATTTCCTATGAGAAGCAAGACCGTAACTAACCCAGAAAAGCACCATGAATTATTTCTTTTAAAATAACAAAGGTACATTAGAATCATCTACCCAGACTGATTTATCGAATTATGGCCACAGATTATCAACAGATAAACCTCTGGATGATATCACAGATTTGTTTAAAAACCTGATGTCATGCTCTGAGCTTTCTTTTCAAAACTCCGTGATTACGGAGGTTTATTACAATTACTTAAATTATACTGACCTCATTTCATTTTCTGAACTGTGGAAACGGTCCAAACAGGAAGCATTAGGTTGAAACTTAACTATAAATATGATTAAATAGTAAATTACAGGTTATGTATATTTTACCACAATTTAAAGCAGTTTTTTTTTTTTTTAACTTAAACGTGAGTACGTTGCAGGAATTGCAGTCTTATGGTCTCCTTTTTTCTCCACCTCCACCCACCCGCCCTGCCCTGACCCCTCACATTTAAGCAATAATCATCATCTTTCCAATGAGGTCAAAACGTGGAAGGAGAGAACCCTTAAAAGAGAGACTCACAAAGAAGTAACTTGTGAGAATTCTCCAAAGTCTCCTAAAGTGACTGGAACAGCCTCTAAAAAGAGACAACATATGTCATCTCAGTGCAAGGAAAGGAATTTACAAGATCCTGTGCCAAAGGAATCGCCAAAATCTTGGTTTTTTGATAGCCGATCACACTCTTTGCCAGTACCTTCTCCAGTTCACTATTTTGATAACTCAAGTTTAGGCCTTTGCCCAGGTAGGTAAATATACTGGTTGCTTGGAAATGGGGCGGGGATGGGGGGGCGGATAACGGTTGGAACCTCTCTTTAATGTGTGATCCCCACAGGGCAAGTGTAGACAAGAGAGGATGGCGTTGATCAGGCTCACAGTGCACAGACTTCATTGCTGTTTCTGTGGGAGAAAGTTTCTCCAAAGCACAGCTCTGAAGTGCAGTAGTCACTTTTTACCCCAAGTGAAGCCTTTTTTTTTTTCTTTCCTTTGGTACGTAAAAATTCTACTTGTGAGTCATTGCTTAGCAAATCAAATCTGAAAATAAGATATTTTTTCTTTAGAAATGCGAGAAAACAACCCCAAGTGAAGTTTGCCTCTTAAACCCTCAGCTTTTCCCTGGAATGGACAAGCAACTCTCCCAAGGCCATAAAGATACTACCTTATAAACAAAACCAGTTTTACTGAAAAAGACTTTCTTATCAATTCAATGGGCCAGTATTTCCAATAGTATTATATTCATTTTACACAAGCCAGATCATAGACTTGTATCATTTACTTATTCATTTAATCGATCAGAATTTTTTTATTTCAACTCTGTGTCACATGTTAGACCCTAATGGTACATTAATAAGCAAAACCAGATATGGTCCCTGCCCTCTTAGAGCTTACAGTCTAACAGGTATAGATAGTAATCAAGTGACAAAAAAAAGTAAAATTCTAGAGTGCAAAAGGCTATGAGACTTATAATAGGTTGTTGTTTTTTAAATATTACAGAAATCTTCCTTGAAAAAGGGAACTGAGATCTAGGAGGTTAATGTGAGTTAGCTTAACAAAGAGGGGAGGGAAAAGCGTTTTAGGCAGATGGGACAGTGACAGCTGCCCTCGCGGTAGGAGGGACCACAGTCAGGGGAAGGATTGAAAGAAATATGCTGTGGCCAGAGCACAAGGAGCACAGGCTTCTGTGGATGTAGTCAGTGAAGCCAAAGAGAGAGCTCAGAGCCAGACATGCAGGACTTTGTAGATAGTGTAAAGGAATTTAAACTTGATCCTGTAGCCATATAGAGGAAGCCGTTGGAAGACTTTAAACAATAGCAGGGGGGACGTGTTGACTTGTAAATTTTGAAAACATTACCTCAAATGTTAGGTAACCAACAAATCATAGGAGCAAGAGTTTGACAGTTGCCTGGGCAAGGGTGACAGCATGAACCTGGGCAGGTGCAATGGAGATGGAGAGACGTGGACAGATGGGAGAGATTTGGGGGCAAAATGAGCAGTGCTAGGTGCCTGATCGGATGGACTGGGGTGGAGTCGGGGATCGCTCCCAGCTCTGCAGAGGTGCTATACACAGAGGTGGGGAACATGTCCGGAGAAGCTCTGTAGTATGGCGTTTCTCAGTCTTTGTCACCACATAGCATTTATCATGTGCCCACGTGTGTATGGCCACAGCCCTTTGTGACAGTGTATCTGCCTCTCAGAAATACCCTTTTATGCACTTGTAGAAACCTAAAGCAACAAAGCTGTACATTAAGAGAGGCCGCTGCCAGAGATCATGTAAAGCTCTGAGCAAAGGTTACCCGGGTTTATGAGAACTCCACTTTGTGACAAAGAAGGAATCAGTCCGTTCTCGTCAACTACACGGCAAAATTGGATCACGTCAGCACTCTGACAGTGCTGTTAGAGATATAGGAAGGAACAACCCAATTTGGAAAAAATTTTGAACTATTCACTTCATTGATTAGTATGTAACAAACATTTGAGGACCTTCCATTAGCTAACACTTCTGTGGAACTTTTGCTGTACACACACACACACACACACACACACCATTTTAGAAGGGTCTATTCAAACACTGATAAAGTTTTATAATCACCTGTTGATTTTTATCTGACAGTGCCAAAGGCACATGCATAATATGAAGTAATCCAACCTCAAATAAAAGTGCTTAAGTTTTTTTATTCAATACATGGATCTCTCTGGTACCATTTTGAAGTAAAATAAAAGAGTAGTCTGGAGGGATATATAAATCAAAAACTGACCAATTCAGAATTAAAGGACATAGTCTCAGCTTGAATTAGTAAAGTATCAGTCTAAAAAAATTTTAATTATAAAAGGAAATTTATATTATCTCAACACCTAAGATAGTTTCCAAGACCAGTTATTCTAGATTTACTTGCATGAATATAATAATTTGAAAATAAATATTGTTTATAAACAAATAGATGCAGTTGAAGTGCTTTTTAAAGGCTCAAAGAAAACTCATTAAAGATGGCTAAATATTCTCTAAAATACATAGTATTTGTACAGCTCACCATTTTTTTCCCCCCCTAAAAATAGGACAAAAGAAAATCTAACTGAGTTAATCTGTGTTTGGTTCACTTTGAATCTCAAATTGATGAATTCCAAATAAGACTTTATTACTCCTTGGTTTTATGTACAATATGGTTTTTCTAACAATTCATCTTATGAGAAAATGGGGAATAAACTTCAACTCTGAAACTAACACACTGTTGTGAAGCAATCATACTCCAATAAAGTTCTATTAAAAAAAAAAAAACTTCAATTCTGCTGAAGTGAAATACAGTTTTTTAACAAACAAAATAATGAACCATGTTTAAGTGCTGTGTTCCACTCTTCTTACATCTCTACTCCAAACATCCTTTTCACTTTAGTTGTATTTGGGATTTGTGTATGTTTTTACTAAGATTACTTTTGTTGTTGATTTTTTTTTTTTTTTTTTTCCCCTCTCAGAAGAACAAATTGCTGGAGCGGAGACTGTGGATCCCCAGCCAGGTCCTTGGCATGCCTCCTCTGGAAAAGATGTCCCTGAGTGCAAGACTCAGTAGATTACTCTCTGTCACTTTTCTGGGGGCCCAGCGTTCCATGTTTGGAAATGCCTGCGTTTATCCCTGGCAATGATGTCACAGTCCAACTTAATTTCAGTTCAGTTTTCACTTTGCCGGTAGAATTGGAAGGTGAAGGAACGGGATTCATTCCCGTTATTTAGAATGGTGATAGCAATACCTTCTTCTTGAATGTGGTAATCCTTTAGAAGTCGAATAGTTTTATTTATTTATATGTTTTGTAAAGAATAAAGTTATTGAAGGAAATTTCCACTCTTTCCACGAATACATAAAATGTATACTGTTTCATTAATGTAAAGTTATCCACATGTGACTTAGAGAATTCCAAAGCATGATTCATAAATTAATATGAAACATCATTTAATTAAAATTACAGACTCCCTTTTTAGTACCTTGAACATTCAATAAACGTTTGCTTAGTTCTGAATGACAGCACCATGTAATATTAACTGATGGTTTCTCGGTGGGGTACTCAGGGTATATTTGGCTCTCTTCTCTTCTTGTTTGTTGACTTTCAGAATTTTGCTCTAAAAATACACACATGCATTCCACACTTAGGTTGTTAAGGAATAGCAAGTGATACGACCTCTTCATTTTCTAGTTTTAATCTTCCTTTTGCTGTGATAAGGTACAAAAGTTGTTTCTCACTTTTCAGTGTTTTACCAACCACCCCACTCCTTATGCAAGCACTCTAAATTGGTTGGTTTGTTATTAGACTTTATACTCGATTGCACATTTATTCCCAACTGGAAGAACCACATAGATTTATTTTACCCTTTCACTTTAGACATGGGGAAACAGCAACCAGAGTTTCCATCAAAGTTTTCTCAACCTGGGTCCCCACAGATACGTAAGGCATTCTAAGGTGGACTTCATGTAGGCTGTAAAACCTCTGAAATTTAATGTTAACTTTTGTGTGTGGATTCATTTGTCTAGGGTACTAAGGTCCATACTTGCTTTTATCATACTCCCAAAGGGGTCTCTGACCCTACAAGAGGTTATGCACTACGTTTTAGAGAGTATTTGATATTTTATAGCATATAACTTTGAAAAACCACATAGAACAGCAAGATGCTTAAGGTTCAGAACAGAGTTAGTGATTTCAAGGCAGTCTTGGCTCTTTGGTAAGAATATTTATTCAAAGGAAGAGATTATGAATTGCATCATAGCCATCATTCTAAGGTCTGGATTGGATATTTTCTCTTATCTAACTTACTGTCACAGGGATTCAATA
This sequence comes from Lipotes vexillifer, assembly GCF_000442215.2. NCBI lineage: Eukaryota > Metazoa > Chordata > Mammalia > Artiodactyla > Lipotidae > Lipotes > Lipotes vexillifer. The sequence goes on from NW_006789288.1 coordinate 251,776, forward strand.
GGGCTGAGGGGAAAGTGTCCCCTCCTATAATCTTCTCCCCTGGGCCTGTTTCTCCTTTTCGCCCTTTTACCCAAACAGAGCACTATAACAGCACTGCAGGTTTGATTCTTTACGACGTCTCGTAGGTACGTTCACCTGAATAATAAAACTAGTTTAAAGGCCATTAAAAATATAATCAGTCATCAGGTTTCCAGTCTAGCAGAATGTTGCTTAACTCTGAATTTGGATGTCCATTTCCTTCCCTGGATTTGGGAAATTTGGGGCCATTATTGATTTCCTCAAATCAGCTCTTCGTCCCCGTCTCTCTTCTTCTGGTCTACTTGCTAGTGTCCCATAAGTACCTTAGGCTCCCTTCACTTTTTTCTTTCTTTTTGCTTCTCTGACTGGATAATTTCAAATGACCTGTCTTCCACTTTGTTGATTCTTCTGCTTGATCAAGTCTGCTGTTGAACCCCTCTAGTGAATTTTTCAATTTGGTTATTATATTCTTCAGTGCCAGAATTTGTTTGGTTCTTTTTTATAGTTTCTATTTATTTGTTACTATTTTCATTTTGCTCGTGCATCATTTTCCTGATTTCATTTAGTTGTCTGCATTCTCTTGTAGATCATTGAGCTTGTTTAAAACTATTATTTTTAATTATTTGATAGGTAATTCTTAGATTGCCATTTCTTTGGAGTTGGTTTCTGGGGATTTATGTTGTTTCTTTGTGTGCCTTCTGACTTTTTGCTGGGTTTATGCATTTGAAAAAACAGCCACCTCTTCTAGCTTCGTACAGGGGAGCACCATCAATGAGCTCATTTATAGATGCTGGGGTCCTCTGAATCAACCTTTTGGTGGGATTGCAACTTCTCTGGGCTTGTGTGTGTGATTTGCCAACTCGAGAGGGTTGCCAGCGCCTTTTTCAGGAGCTCATAACCTCTTCCTCCTTCTGGTGTCTGTCTGCAGTACTGCAGGTTCTTTGTTGCTACAGCAGGAAGCCACCCCACTGCCCATTCTTCTCGTTGGCCCCCAGGCAGCCAAAGTACATCAGCACCCCAAGTCAGGCGAAACACAAACCAGTCACTTGTGCAGCCATCCAAGAAGCTGGAACACCAGACACACACTCTACCCATCTTCCTCCCTCTCAAGGATGAAGCTTCGAGCTGGGCACGTTGTCCTGATTGTGCAGAGCCACACCAGCCTCTGATGGCATAGCAGGCTCTCTGGTGCCAAACCATGCCGGTTCCATCAGCACTCCAGGTAGGGGAGCGTGACCAGTCACTCAAGCAGCCCTCAGAAAGCTGGAACTTTGGGTGAATCTTCCACTCTCCTCTTTCCCCCTAGTCCCCACGATGGGGAAACTGAGCCAGGGGCTAAGCTGTGCTAGCCTGGGAGAGGGGTAGTAGCGGGTAAAAACCGGCTCTTATCACCCGCTTCAGTGTGGCTGTTCTCAGCTTTGCCCTCACCCAGCGTACTGCAGTTTCTTAATGGGCTTCTGAAGTTCTCACAAAAGTATTTCGGTCCATATATGGTTGTTAAGTCGGTGTCTGTCGGGGAAAGAGAGCTGGCTCTTCTGTTCCTCCATCAATGTTGGAAAGTTGCTAACCTCTAATGATCTGAGTTTCAATATTGTGATGAGTGTTTGTGAAGGAATGGTAGTGAAAATCAGCAGTGGAAACTTACAAGAAGGTTAAAAAGCAGTAATCTGGTCAGACAATACTAAAATGATCTGAAAAGCAAAATTAGGACCAGAGAAGACAAAATATATTTACTGTTCATAAGAAACATGTTCTTGAGCCTGGCAGAATTATTACTGAGAGCCTACCATTCATATTCAGCAAATATTAAAAGACCATCTACTATGAACTCATTGGTCTAGGCACCAAAAGGTACTTTTGGGTTTTTTTTTTTTAATTTTTAAAGGGCAATGTTTGCTATCCATTATAACTGAATTTATAATAATCATTAAGTACAAGTGTAACATATTGTACTGATGGTTTTACATGCCGAGTCTTTCCTCACAACATCCCTGAGGTAAGTGCTATGACTATTTTAAAGATGAGAAAACTGAGATTTATAGTTAAGTGACTTAGCTAGTGAGGGAAAGACGTGGGACTTACCTTTATCCTTCTGACTTCACAGTCTTTGTTCTGAGCCACTGTGACTATTATAAATACACTTAGCTCCAAGAGCAAAAAAGTGGTTGAAAGAAGTTTATTTTCCTCACATAAGAAATCCAGAGGAGTCAGTCTAGGGCTGTTGTCTTGAGGCTGTCTTCAAGGAACCAGGTCCCTTCTCTCACCCTGCTGTCTTTATGCGTCTGACCTCACACCAAGTCACAACATGGCTGCCATGTCCCTATGCATCATAGATGCATTCCAGGAGCAAAGAAGGGAAGGAGCAAAAGTCAAAAGCCTTTCAGAGAGGCATCATCTTTTTATCCAAGAAGGAAGTCCTCAGAGATTGCAGCCTATGTTTCGTTGGCCAGCTCTAGTAGCAAAGAAGGCTAGGAATTTGATAGTTGTTTTCCAGCCTTTATAAAGTAAAAGGCAGGGGAAGTCGGGTGGGTGTTGAGTGAGCCCTACTTAAATAGCACATGCACAAAATAGCCTAAACAGTCTCGGCTCAGTTACACACCTGATAAAGTGATGAGTTACTAAGCCTCTAGAGAGGGCTCACAGGATCTAGTCCATTCTTTTTGATCGGATATTTCTGTTCTCTTCAGCCAAACCTGATTTTTTGCTCTTACCCAACAATGCACTTTGAAGTTCCCCAGACTCAACCCCCTCAGTATACTCAGGATGCCTGCATTCTGCCACTAAGTATATATTAGTGTTAGAATAGACTGCGTGTGCCAAAATAGCTGTACTTATACCTTAAAAAGCACAAGAGAATTTTTATGTCCCTCCCTCTGAACTATCTAGGTCAGGGTCCAGGAAGGAAGGCTCCAGTATCTTCAGTGACCTGCATTCCTTCTATTTTGTTGCTAACTTCCACATGCAATTCCTGACTCATTCAATCTTTGAGTGCTCCCAGACAGCACATAGTAGGTGCTAATAAAAGAGAAGGGGGAGGGCTTCCCTGGTGGCGCAGTGGTTGAGAGTCCGCCTGCCGATGCAGGGGACACGGGTTGGTGCCCCGGTCCGGGAAGATCCCACATGCCGCGGAGCGGCTGGGCCCGTGAGCCATGGCCGCTGAGCCTGCGCGTCCGGAGTCTGTGCTCCGCAACGGGAGAGGCCACAGCAGTGAGAGGCCCGCGTACCAACAGTGAAAAGCTGAAAGCTTTTCCTCTAAGATCAAGAAAAAGAGAAGGGGGGCTTCCCTGGTGGCGCAGTGGTTGAGAATCCGCCTGCCGATGCAGGGAACACGGGTTCGTGGCCCGGTCTGGGAAGAGCCCCACATGCCGCGGAGCGGCTGGGCTCGTAAGCCATGGCCGCTGAGCCTGCGCGTCCGGAGCCTGTGCTCCGCAACGAGAGAGGCCACGACAGTGAGAGGCCCGCGTACCGGGGGGGGAAAAAAAAAGAGAGAAGGACTTAGGTTAAATTAGTGAAGGAAATGATTTCAACATTCTAAGTAAGATGCTTTTCTACTTTTCACCTTCTACGTAATTGGAGTTAACAGTTCTACCTGAGCTCCACTAGATGGCAGCACATTACATATAAAGTATGTGAATGTGCGAATTATTTTCTAAAAACTGGAGGAACCTGAACTACAAATCCCAACATGCATTAGGCACCTGACCTGATTTTGCACAAAGGTCTTAAGTTTGTTGCCCGCGCTGTGATCTCGAGGACGCCATCAACTTGCTGCTGTAAAGTAAGGTTTCCCAATAGATTTTATTTTTGAAATAGATTTATTTATTAATTTATTTATTTTGGCTGCGTTGGGTCTTCGTTGCTGCCCGCGGGCTTTCTCTAGTTGCAGCCAGCGGGGGCTGCTCTTCGTTGCGGTGCGCGGGCTTCTCATTGCGGTGGCCTCTCGGTGCGGAGCACGGGCTCTAGGCGCGCGGGCTTCAGTAGCGGTGGCGCGTGGGCTCTAGAGCACAGGCTAATTAGTTGTGGCACACGGGCTTAGTTGCTCCGCGGTATGTGGGGTCTTACTGGACCAGGGCTCGAACCCGTGTCCTCTTTATTGGCAGGCGGATTCTTAACCACTGCGCCACCAGGGAAGCCCTCCCAGTGTATTTTAAATGAAACTTTGGCCAGGGAAAAGGAGAGGTTTTCTTTTCAGATGTTAGTTTTGCACATTACCTTTTTTCAGGATTAAACTTAGCAGTTTAGTTCAGGATACGGATGGGTTTTTAACAAGTTTGAAACTCCGGTAGGTTTTTCAAAATAGCCAAAGGAGAGGATTTTACAGTGTCAAAGTGGACATTGTTTTCCTGGCTTATGAAGAAAGAGTTCCTGAAAATGCTCTGTGTCTCTGCTAATCAAAAATTAACACTTTGAGGGAATTCCCTGGTGGTCCAGTGGTTAGGACTTGGTGCTTTCACTGCTGGGGCCCGGGTTCAATCCCTGGTGGCGGAAATAAGAGCACATAAGGCCTACGGCGCGGCAAAAAAAATTTAACACTTTGATTCCAATATTTAGAGTAAGAAATCCATCATGTCTGGTTTTCACGTTGGATTTATTGAAAGTTGCCTCATTTCACCATTTCAGCCCGTTTGCACTCATTTTTCCAAACAAATCCGTTTCAATATAATAGTGCAGTTATATCTAGTAGTAAGGCTTTGGTTCGAAAATCTGGTCCCAGAAAATAGGGAGGACAGCTCGGGGGAGGTTTTCATAGTGAACAAAACGGCTGCCCTGTGCTTCAGCAGTTGTTTAGTAAGTGCTTCTGTGGGTGTCAAAGCCTCCTAGGGAAATATTTGCAATGTGCCTTCACAGTCCCATGACCCAGAAGTCACTAATGCCAGTGGTGTAAAATAGCAGCTGTTTAATACATCATGCTCGAGATTGGGGGAGGGTAAAGATTATTGGAGTTTCGACCCTTAACCATGTTTTAAGTAAAAACATATCACTCATGTAAGAAGAAAAATAAAAGCTGAAAATTCATTGCATCAGACTAGGTCAGGCATTGTAAAAGCCCAGCTCTCCATCAATCAGAGACCATCAGTGAAGCCGTAAGCTAGTCCCTGGAGTCAGCTCTTATAAAAGCGCGCTGTTAGTCTAGCCCTCTGAGAAGCTGACTCCGAGAGTTCGTAACACGCACGGGGTCTATTAGGGGAAATGCTGGTGCGAGAGAAAATGAGTGGGGAACTAGGTAAGGCTGGGAGAGCCAGCAGACCACGACGGAAGTCTGCCTGCAAGGGAGGGAGCAGGGACACTGGGCTGGGCGGTGTGGGCGCATCCTTCACGGCGCGGGAGGGTCCGCGAGGCCGGCGGGAGGAGCTCGATGTGTCCCAGAAGTGGGCCTGCCTTAGCGTTCGTGCCGCACTCAGGCATCGGCTGGGAAAGGCCAGGGAGAGGTGGCCTCTGCACAAACTCACCGATGGGTTTCAGAGCACAGCGCCGGCCTCGTGGTCAGTTACCGGGCACCTGTTCCGCAGACCCGCAGGCCCCTGGCGCTGCGTGGGAATTTAGAACCATGAGGTCTTCTCTTGGACCCGCAATCAGGAGGCCTGGGTTTGAATTCATAGCCGTGAAACACTGGGCAAGCCACGTAATCTCTTTGAAGTCTGTGCACTGGTGACCAGGCCCTATGTCAACTCTTAAACACTTCCCTCATCCACCCCTGCTCTCCGTCCCTGCTGTTTCTCCACCGTCTCTGCACCACTGCCGCCACCTCCGAAGGAAACCCCCTGCTCTCGCCTGCTCACTCCCTCCCCAGGTCTGTTCTCCACTGTGAGCTTTCTAGAATACACATCTGATCATGTCATGCTCTTAAAAGCCTCATTGCCCATTGCCCACAGGAGTGACTAGCCCCCAGAAAGGAGAGCTTGCACAAAGGGTGGAGGCTTGAAATCCCGGTGAGTGCGCATTGGGTTCAGCAGAAAGCCAAGTTT
>NW_006789288.1:257769-291063 GCF_000442215.2 Lipotes vexillifer
AAGCCAAGTTTGGCTGAAGGGAACAGAGATAAGTTCAAAAAGCAATGACTGGATCATGTGAGCCCTCCAGGCAAGACTAGCTACCTACCTGTACTCTTTATCAGGCAGGTAACTGAGCAGACTGATTGTGGACGTTATTTTGTGCATGTGCTCTTTCAGTTAGTTCACTCAACATCCACCCAACTCACGCCCTCACCCCCACCTTTTTACTTTGTAAAGCCTGGAAAACAAACTCAGATTCTTAGCCTCCACTGCTAGAGCTGGCCAATAAAACACAGGCTAGAATTTCGGAGGAAGGCTTACTCGTTGAATAGAAAGGTGAGGCCTCTGAAAGACTTCAGGCTTTTGCTCCTTTCCTTCTTTCTGCCTGGAATGCAGATACGATGTCTTGGGAGAAAGCAGCCATTTTGTGGTTGGTGTGTGGTCAGAGGCACACACTAAGAACAGCAGGGTAAGAGAAGGGACTTGGTTCCTTGCAGACAGCCTCATTTAATCATCATTTGACTCTTCACTACCCCCAACCTCATCACTAGCCATTCCTCTCACCCTGAGATCTACAATCCAAGCACTGACCAAATATCTTCTGCACATCATATTTCCCCTATGTCAGAATTTCTCAGTCCTCCCTTTTAAAAATTACTGATTGCATCTGTTAAAGTGTTACTGACGAATGCTTAAACTTTAAAACAGGATCAGCAGCGTTGTGGGGTAGAATGTTCACATAGCAAAAGAGTCAGGAGACCTGAGTTTGATTCTGGCTCTGCCATTGACCAGTTCTATGACCTTGAGCAGGTCAAATCAGTTCCCTCATCTGTAAAATGGGGGTATTGGACATGATCTGATTTTCCAACTCTTTTTTTTTCAGTGACTCTCTGAGGCCAACTGTGAAATCTTCCCAAGGGACATGGAGAAAACACAGATAATAGTGCAGACCCCAAGAAAAGTTTACAAGAGAGGAAGCAAGAAGCAGCCCCAAGTAGTAAGGACCCACCCAGTGCCATAGCAGTGTGTGCAGGGAGGGCCAGCGCGGAGGGTGGGTGGTAGTGAGGGGATGCTGCTGTATCAGCATCAGAGGCTGACTTCTCTGGGTACTGAAAAAACCTGAAGATGGGTTAAAGTCCGATGTCTGTCTGTCACCAGTTATCACTTCAGTGGTTTTTGCTAAATGTTTTTCATATGCAAAGCTAGGTATTTAGAGTAATCATTCTTGGAGAATGATGGGAATATTCTCAAGTGGTAGGAGTATTTGTACAGAGGTGCTGTCGTCAGGTTCTTAAAGGAGTGCATTGAACCGTTCCTTCTAGACATTACTGCACAAGGCCATGTGCTACAGTGTAAGCCATTAAATATACATGTCTTTAGATTAAACCACAGGTTCCATTATGGGTCGACTTGATGGGAAGGTCATCGTCCTGACAGCAGCTGCTCAGGGGATTGGCCGGGCAGCTACCTTAGTAAGTTATTATCTTTTGTTGTTTGCTTACTAACTTTTGAGGTATTTGAATTATGTGGCTGGGTTCCACGGGTATTTAATTCTGCTCTTTTTTTTTTTTTTCTTTAGTTCTTCTGTTGTCTTAAGTTACAAAAAAAAAGTGGCTACTCCTAACTCCAGGCAGATAAAGGAATGAATACCTCACATGTTTATTATGTGACATCACTGATAAGCTTTGACCTGAGAAACTTCTCTCTCTGCCTCAGTTCCTCTGCGCCGTAATAAATTTACTGCAGGGACCCTGCAGAAGTGCATGGCTTTCTGAAATTATGTCAGTCCAGATATAGGACTCCAGAGTTATGAGACTATCAAGTTACCTTTGCCTTCTAATTTATATCAACTTCTCACACATGAAACCCCCCACCAGAGCTAATAATGCACTGTTATTAGGAGGAAAAGTGTTGATATAACCCATTTTTCTCTTACTATTTGGAGTTTACTCACATGCTCAGAAATAGAATGCATGCTATCAAATCAAAAAATAATAGTATTTTGAGAGGTGCTTAATAACAGAATCCTTTTTAAAAAAAAAGAAGTTTTATTTGGTATTAAAGGAACAAAGTCAGCTGACAAGCACAATGTATGTCACGTTGTTCTAATTAATGATAAAAATAGTAACAATTGAGACTAGATAGTTTGAAATTCCACCCATTTTATAGGGAAAACCACAGTGAAAATAAGATAAAAGAGAAAGGCTAAATGACTTGCAGTTCATGAGAGCAGTTTAACCATATAAACAAAGGATGTATTTGTGCATTGTGTCTACCAGGCTTTTGCAAGAGAAGGTGCCAAAGTCATAGCCACAGATATCAATGAGTTCAAACTTCAGGAGCTGGAAAAGTACCCGGGTAAGCAACTTGAATCTGGGATTCAGTCTACAAGGGATTATAAAGCATTAGTACTTACATGTTGAAAGAAAATTCCTTAGCTGTTCAGCTCCACTGGCCTTCTTTTTAGAGCCTGATTCTCTGATATCAAATTTGTATTCTGTGAACCTAGAGACAAAAATCTGTACACTTAAATGTAAACAAAGTATTTAAGCTGTCTACTTAAAATTTTTAATTTATCCAACATGTCAGAAGATTCAGTAGCTAATTACAAAATCATATGTGAACATTTAACAGTCGTTATGTTACCTTTTGATGACAACTGTGCCCCCCTCGTCTGAGGGCAGTGCTGTCCAAGAGAAACGTGATGTGAGCCATATGCATAATTTTAAATTATCTAGTAAAATTTACATTTAAACTTGACATTTAAAATGTTAAAAGAAAGAGGCGAAAATTAAGTTTAAGAATATTGGTTTCAATATCATGACCAGAAACCCTAAGAGATTACCCAGATTATTTAGGTGTATATTACCCCTTACAGCACCACACTGAACCTAACTCCAACACCAGAGGACTTCAGTTTGAGTTACCCTGAAAGAAAGCAGAACAGAGAACTTACCTGGAAGTCGACTATTCCAGCAAAATAGAACAGGTTCCATGATCAGACAAATCAGTTCACTGACCTAGTTAACTGCATTAGACTTAAACTGAATTATAATTCCTATAAGTCAAAGTCAAACTGTTGGCATAGAAAAGCACAGAAGAAAAGAAGTCTTTCTGAAACTCAATTTCAGTCTTGTCTTTCTTTGTTTATAACCTTTTCTTTCTATATCCAAAAGAGAATAATAAACTATCTATCTATCTATCTATCTATCTATCTATCTATATATATATATATATATATATTTTTTTTTTAAGCATAAAAATAATGACTGCTGCTTTCATTAGAGAATGTTCAGGGGGTTTCTGTAGGTAGTGCAGTATGTATCTCTCAGACCCTATGCCGGATCTCTCATGTCTGGCTTTCAAGTATTTCATCTCCTCTTCTGGCCTCTCATTTCTTCTACTTGTAATTTTGTCCAGAAGTGATGGTACCCTTGGCCAACAGAGTCATTTCTAAAAAATAATAGAATTAACGTAAAGGTAAAGTGCGCAAGTAGAAACAATCCCTTATCCACCGCCCCTGCCCTTCCCCTTCACACAGACAGAATTCAGCACTACTGTAGCCCTGACTCAACCTCTGGGGAAAAGAATGGGCTAAAATGAGCCAACTCTCAGCTATTACTGCTGGCTTACTGAGAAGTATCTGCTGTAGATCATTCAAACTTCACTGTGAAGTCTTTACTCAGAAAAGACCTGTATCATTCGTTTCAGAGAATAGAGGGGGGGGGGAGAAAGAGACGTGTTACTGGGTGGTCAAAGTGGGGAGGACTTCAAGATTTTTGCTGAGAGTCTTCAGACTGTAGAGACCCTACGAATGATCAACAATCCTACAAAGCCCCACTGGACAGATACTGCCGTCTTCACACTTCGAAACAGCTGAATCTTCAAGGCTAACCATTCTTTATGAGTATAGGCAAATAGTGTCCTTTGTTTTATTTTTCAGGTATTCAGACTCGGGTCCTTGATGTCACAAAGAAGAAACAAATTGATCAGTTCGCCAATGACATTGAGAGACTTGATGTTCTCTTTAATGTTGCTGGGTAATTCATAACTTTTTAATTTCACTCTCCTTACAGAAAGATTTCTGCAACTTTCACTAAAAGAATTTTGATAATGTGGCAAAATTATTCACTGTGAACCATAATATATTCCTTGGGGAATATGGCTAGATTTTGGACAGAATTTTTATTACAAGTAAGACAGCCATAGACATTGACATGGGCTTGGGGCCTAAAGGCAGTTAAGGTCACGCAAGGCAACCAGTACTAACGCTGTTGCTCTCCTCAGGGCTGGTAACAGGCTCATGCCAATGGACTTGTTGCTGATGCTCTACCAGGACTTATAAAATAAGAAGAAAAACTGTTTTCCAGTAGAGTGCCTTTAAAAGGAAGTATATATACACCAGAAGCCAAGTACTCAGTTTATTGAAATGAAGATGTTGCCAATTTTTTGGCATATTCTAGTAAGTTTTTTATACCTCCCAAGCTCAGTGTTTCTTACTGGGACAATCAATCCCAGCAAAAGAAGGTTCGTGTTGTACCTTTATACACGGCACAAAGAGAATGGCTTAATTAAACTTATTCGGGTGGTACCAAGCTTGCTGAACCATGCATGAATGATGAAAAGCTGGACCTGGGGCAGCTACATGTAGATACAGCGAGTGCTGGTACACACTGTCCCTTCTCAGGCATGACAGTAGATGCGAGGAACCAGGAACTCAGTAGATACCTCCGATATCCCACTCTTCTTGTGTAGTGTTACATTTGTACTGCTGCATTGGTAGAAAAATTCTAGAGCCTTCTAATATATTTCTGTGGTTCTTCCCAATCATGATTCAGAGTAAAAAAAAAAAAAAAGTCTTAGTTTATCTATAGTTTATCATATGTTACAATGTTTGGAAATTAAAGTAACGATTGTGATGATCTAGTTTATAAATAACCTGCTCATTCCTCATATGAGAATATACCCAGAGCCATGAAAAAAACAACCAGCAAAATTAGTTTTTGAGCATCTGTTAAATTTTCAGCAATGTAAGGGAAACAGAAATAGAGGATGTGGTTCTTGCTGTCACTCAGTTGAACTAGAAATACAGTGGTACATAGAGATCACAACTGACAATATTTTATAATTAATTACATAATTTTGGTCTAGGGGACAGTGAAATCAGTTAGGACTCTAGTGTTTAGAAAGCTTCCTTGAGGAAGTGTGACTTCAAAAAGAGTGAAGTTTATTTTAAATGTTCTGTCTTGTTCTACGTTGTTTACTCAGTATGTTAGAACTGTACAGTAGGGGTGTTACTTTGCTACCCTGAGATGTTGAGACACTGGTTTTCCTTTCAGTTTTGATTTCCCTTGAGAATGTTAAATCTGTGCCACCTGAGGGCACTCTTGATCTTGAAATAGGAGTTAGGCCAAGCGCCCTGTTCTCGTTTGTTTTTAATGGCAGTGATGTTTCCTGCGCGGTAGGTATAGAGTTTCTTAGGTTTGGTGGCTTCTAAATTACCAAAATTATGTAATTATAAAATATTGTCAGTTGTGATCCCTATGCACCACTGTATTTCTAGTTCAACTGAATGACAGCAAGAACCACATCCTCTATTTCTGTATCCTGCCTTCTTTTAAAAGAAGGATTTTGTCTTCAAATAAATTTTTTTAGCTTATGTTGTTGGGATGCTTCCTCACCTAATGTACTAAGTGATACTGTGTTTGAATTGTTAATCTTGCTAAGGGAAAGGACAATGGTCTAAGCCAATAAATGACAAGAAAAAGGATAAGGAAATTGAATAGAAATTTTTTTCAACGATCATCTTTTTCCCCGTGGTTTAATCACACTTCCAGTTTCGTCCATCATGGAACCATCCTGGACTGTGGGGAGAAAGACTGGGACTTCTCAATGAATCTCAACCTCCGCAGCATGTACCTGATGATCAAGGCCTTTCTTCCTAAAGTAAGGTGACCACCCCCGCTAGGATAAGTACCACTGGATAAGTAGGTCTCCATACTGGACATCCAGAGAGGATCCCTACTCTGAAGAGTGATAATAGCTAACATAATGACTAACCTGTAGTGAACATTTATATCAAAGCATTTCATAGAAATTAACTCACTTAACTTTCCACTTCATTCATTCAAGGAATATTAAGCACCAGGGGCCAGGCTGCTTTCCAGGTGCAGAAGGTACATCAGAGAACTAAACAAAGTCCTTTCTATAAGGATGGTACTATTTTGAGGGGCGAGATACGATAATGTGTAATGAAGTAAACTCTAACGTGTGTGGTGTTATAAGTACAGTGAACTTAAAAGAAGCTAGGTTAGGGAATTCCCTGGCAGTCCAGTGGTTAGGACTTAGCACTTTCACTGCGGTGGCCCAGGTTCAATCCCCTGGTTGGGAAACTAAGATCTCACAAGCTGCGCAGCATGGCCAAAAAAAAAAAAAAAGAGAAGCTAGGCTATCAGTGAGGTCTAGTGGGAGGGCCTCATTAATAAGGTGAAATTTTCATAGAGGTCCCGATGAAGTGAGCAAGCTGACCGTTCAGGTATCTGGGAAGAGGGTTCCAGGGATTGGAACAGCAAGGGGGCATGTGGGACCAAAGCAGTCCGATGAGGTAGGTACTATCACAGCCACTGTGCAGAAGGATGAAACTGGGAGGTTAGATAACTCGCCCAAGCTCATATAACTAGCAAGTGGTTAGAGCCAGGATCTGAACCCTTGAAGTTGGGCCCCTTCTTGAATGTCAGCCTCTAGGCGCCCCCATCTGAAGGGGAATGTACCCCATTGCTTTTCTGTACCCCGAGTATTCTCCTTGCACTCCTGCTTTTAGCTGAGCCACAGAGGTACCAGAGAGGTGAGAGACAGCCTGTGCTAAGGAGACAGTATTCCTCCTGAGTCTGCTACCCTTGAATTTGCCAGCCTTCACACAACTCCTGACTGTTTTTCATTTTATTTTACAAACAAGCATTAAGTGCCTTTTGATGGAAAGCACCACACTAGGTTCTCTGGGGGAGGGGGGGGTATAAATATGGAAAACCATTGACTTCAAATGAGCTTATAAGCCAGTTGTAGCAGACAAAACAGGCTCAGACAATGAACGAGGTTGAATTTGTACAGAACCAGCTGAGTTCAAGGCTGTAAGTTGAACCCTAGTGAAATGCAGAAGAGCCATGCTTCTCTTCCATTCCAGCTGGATTAGATGACTGACATACTGAATGCTGCCCAATCCAGGGCAGGGGAAGAGTTTTTTGATGGCAAGCCAGGGCAGATACTTTGCTCTGGACATTCAGCCTAATGTCAAGAAGGATACAGATGAATGCTAAAAGGAAAATTAGAGAAATTGACTTAGTAACTAAAAAAAACTAATTTTTTTTTAATCTGCTTGTTTAGCCCCTAGAAGGAATCTTTGGGTTGGCTCATGGAATGTTGAACTAGGAAATTTTTAAAAAATATAAATTGCCTTTTTTTTGCTTATTTGGAGTTCATGAGAATCTGTTATTTGGAACTTAAATGTATTTTTTGAAGATTAATCCTTAGCACAGGATATGAGGAAAAGCAGAGGCTGTGGTAAAAGAGGAAAGCTCAGGTCAAGTGAATAAGACTTACACATATATGAGACTCATTTGCAGTACTGAATGCTTGACAAATATCAGGGAAGGACATAGGTGTGAGATACAGTGGAGCTGAAATTTAAACTTGTTAAGTGTTAACTTTTAAAATACCAAACATTAACTTGCAAATTAGTGAGTTTGTCTATGATTTAAAGCATCTTAACAATAATCCATATGAGCCAATGAAACTCATCTGTAAGAAATCCTAAGAGTTATTAATGACTGGGATGGGGAGTCAGAATGAGTCGGTGCCACTTGTTAAAGTGACCCTAACCGACTTCACCTGGGATTCTGGAATGTGGCATTGGAAGACCTTAGGAACAGCCTGAGCTCTGCCCCTAAGTTCGCCACAGGACCTGGGAGATGGCACCTGTGCTCTCTCGGCGTCTATTTCTTCTATTTAAAATGAAGGTGATAGATTACACAGTCCTTTCCAGCCCTAATTATGTTCATTAACCATGATGCACATATACCAGATAGAACTTTCCAGGGGAAGCCAGGATTTAGAGTCTAGGCAGATTTGAAAAGTCAGATGGTCAAAACATAGGAACACTTGTAGGAAAATTTTGTTCATGGATAAGCACACAGAAAACCATTCCAAGACTGGAAGAGCAGTCAGAAGGCAGAGAACAAATTAAAGATACTGTGAAGAGAGAGGTCAGTGTAGAATCCGAGGTCCACCAGAAGAGAGGATCCATTACAACGAGGATTCGGGGAGGTCTTGGATATTTGGGTGTTCTCCTTTGCTGTATCTTAGAAGAGTCTCTCGCACATAGAGCTGCTTAGCAAACATTTGCTGGATGAAGAAATGAATCTAGGTCGTCAGTCCAGGTGGAGGTCAAGCATGGAATCACTGAAGACCCAAGAAGCCATGGTCTGCCAGGTTTAGAAGCTGGGCTCTGGTCAGTGGGGGCAGAAGAGCTGCGTCACAGTAGGACTAATTAGATGCAGCTAGAGGGAATCTTCAGAGCTCTTTGTAGCATCCGCTTGAGCTTCTGGGAGATCAATCCTAGACAGCATTACTACATCCAGGCACTCACTTTATTGTTGTACCTGCCAGAGAGGGCTGTTGCATGCAGAGCCAAGAAGAGCATTCACACCATGACAGCAGGTGCTGAGCTGGTGTTGAGAAGGCAGCACAGAAGGACCCAAGGACTGGGCTCTAGAATCAGTGGCTAGACCTGGGCTGAATGGACAGTCCAAGTGTTAGTGGGCAGCAGTAGCATCTCCCAGGTGACTGTTTTCTAAAGTTCTTCCTGAGGATTTTATTGCATTTCAGAAGATCAGAGACTGAACTTATTTAATAGCCCATCTTTATATATTAAATTGGGCTACATGTATTCCATATGTATTAAAAATGGATTGTATATATTATCAATCATACCTCAGTGAAACTGGGAAAATAAAGTAATGTAAATGGGTTATGTTATTTGCTAAACTGGATAAGAAAGAATAATTTTAAGGCTTCGTTTTCAACACTGTTATATTTTACTAATTTTCCTGGTCTTTTTTTTATGAGGACCCCATTTCATTATGATCCTCTTTATTATACAGACAAACAAGTTGGGTTCAATATTTTCTTCCCCTGCCATCTTCTGGATTTCACTGGGTCACCTCAGCCTCTCCTTTTATCCTTTTAATCCATTCAACATAATACCTTAGGGTTGTTTTAGACCTTCTGCTCTTAGGTACCGATCAGTAGCTAAGTATCAAAACAGAAAGTAAGAATACTATAAGGAAAAAGAGGATCTTGGCAAACTCATCCCTGGATCATCCAACTATTCACCTTCTCCATTCCTACACCTCCTTGAAAGCTGCTGGATAAACTCACCCCAGCAGAAGTGACTTTTTTCTTTGACCCTTTACACTGCCTACTGAGACTCCTCCCTCTTAGAAGCTATTTACTTGATTTTCGTGACACAGCATATCCTGGTTCTCCTTCCTCTGTTCTGCACCTCCCCCAGCACTTATTTTAACGCTTCACCACCTCCTCCTTGTTCTTTATGGTCATCCCTGCAGCCTCTGATTTCAGTAAGTTAGTGCCCACGAGGCAGGAATTCTCTCCAACTCTGGCTTCTTCCCCCCCAAACATTGGTGGGTGGATACCCATGCCCATGCCCTCGCATATACCTACATCATCTTGAAAACATACATACATCTTTTAATTAAATATAAGTTCATCTGAAAACAGTTTTTAATTCATAGCAGCTTTTTTCAGTGATATATTTGTTTAGGTCTGGGGCAGAGCTCAGCAATCTGCACTTTAACCTAGCACCTCAAGAGATTTTTTTTTTTTTTTTTTTTGCGGTACGCGGGCCTCTCACTGTCGCGGCCTCTCCCGCTGCGGAGCACAGGCTCCGGACGCGCAGGCTCAGCGGCCATGGCTCACGGGCCCAGCCGCTCCGCAGCATGTGGAATCTTCCCGGACCGGGGCGCGAACCCGCGTCCCCTGCGTCGGCAGGCGGACTCTCAACCACTGCGCCACCAGGGAAGCCCCAAGAGATTTTGATTCACTGAAACATATTGACTGGCTGCTGTGTACCCTGTCTAGGAGGACAGAACAGCCACAGACCCTCCTCTTAAGACTTTCACACTTTCTGTGTGGGATTCTGAAGGACGTATTCTTAGGAAACACTGCCCTAGACGGGGAGCAGCCCTCGCTGCATGTAACCATGTACCAAGTCCTGCTCATGTACCTCGGCTGTCTCCACCTCTGCTACGTTTCTGCTCTCTACTTTCGTTACTCCTTTCCTAAATCCCTGCATCAGCTTCCAGTGCTCTCCTCTACAAGATGCCAGAGTAATCTTTGTAATCTTCAAATCTGAACATGCCACTCCCCCTCTGCATTAAACCCCTCATTGTCTCCACCGCATTGCCTTCAGGGTAAAGCCAAAATCGGTAAATTCAGCCCCACTGGCCTCTGCAGCTTTATTCCTCCCACATTCTGTCTTACAACCAGACCCGTCCCTTCTTCCCACTTCCTTGGGAAGAAAATGCCCTTCTCTTTTATTTTTCTGATTAACGCTCTAGCTTTCAAAAAAATCAGACCTCCTCTGAGTGCCCTGCAGCCTGGTCCCTTCTTTCCACGTCCGCCCCCTCCCCAGTGACAGTCTTTCCTCTTGCTGGAGGCAGGTTATATCAGCCACTTCAATCAGACTGGCAGCTCTATAGGCAGGCAGGGACTGAGTCATTTCTCTTTGAATCTCCTCGACCTACCACTGTACCTGACCACAGTAGGTATTCAACTATATGTTGAATATGTGATGAATGGAGAAAGAGTTTTCCATCAGGAACATACAGTAACATTAACATTCATTAGTCTTTCATTTAGCTCAGAGTTCCTTCTTGGTCTTGCTGATGCTTTTGTGCCACAGGAAGGCAGTAAACCCCTGGGAAATGTTCCTGCCAATGTGTACACAAGCCATCAATTCCCAGCAATGATTGGGTGAGACCATTAAGACTGCTTAACAGGGAGTTCCCTGGTGGTCCAGTGGTTGGGACTCCGTGATTTTACTGCCAAGGGCCCGGGTTCAGTCCCTGGTCAAGGAACTAAGATCTCACAAGCTGCGTAGCATGGCCAAAAAAAGAAAAGAAAATCCGTTAAAAAAAAAAAAAAAAAAAAAAATGCTTAACATGCTTAACAGTGCTTAATGTTAGTAGCTAATAAGATGGTCCTGCAAACCATAAGTAAATGCACATCTTTTAAAGAGGTAGTATTCTTAGCCTGCAGAATAGCATCTTTTTTTTGTCTTTGTTTTGTTTTGGCAGATGCTTGCTCAGAAATCTGGCAACATTATCAACATGTCCTCTGTGGCATCGAGCATCAAAGGTAGGTATGTCTTCCTCTGGGCCTTAACATGCAACAGTGCTTAATGTTAGTAGCTAATAAGATGGTCCTGCAAACCATAAGTAAATGCACATCTTTTAAAGAGGTAGTATTCTTAGCCTGCAGAATAGCATCTTTTTTTTGTCTTTGTTTTGTTTTGGCAGATGCTTGCTCAGAAATCTGGCAACATTATCAACATGTCCTCTGTGGCATCGAGCATCAAAGGTAGGTATGTCTTCCTCTGGGCATCATGACACACCTAGTCACACACCTTCAAGAGCTAAGGGTTTAGGGAACAAGCATAGCAGAGATCATAAAACCCACACATAACTTCAAAACTGCTTTTTTAAAAAATTGCTCTAAAGTTTCTTAAGTACCAGTCCTTTTGCCTTAGATGTGAAACAGTCATAAAGTTAAATATAAGTTGGTTTGCTTTGCTCTACCTTTTATTCCTTCTAATGGATATGGAAATGAAGATCAAACGGGGAAAATGAAACATTTATACATTTAATTAATCAAAAAAGATGTATTAGACACCCACTAGATGTCCCTGACCCCAAAGAATTCACAGTCTAAAAGGGGGGAGAGTCAGGCAAATGCACATCTTCTCCAGTGTGATAGGATCATAACAGAGCGCTGTACAAAGTGCTGTTACAATAGCAGGGACGTAACTCTGCCTGTGGATTGGGGGAGTGCTTCACAAAGACACTGGATCCAGCCCTAGATGAGAAGTCAAGCTGAAGGGCCAGATTGCAGTGCAAAAGTGGAGATGATGGACAATGTCACAGTCTGGCACAGATGGATTTCGAGTTGAAAATAAAGTAGTTACTGCTGAGATAACATTCCTTCTCTTAGCAAGGATGTACACAGTAAGCCTGCACAGGAGAGGAATGCAAAGAAATGCCTAAGCCTCTGGGTTTGTTTGGGTTGTGTTTTGTTTTGCTTTGCTTTACCCTAAATTTCTTTGTTCTACCAACTGATAATGAAAAACTAAAGCCACTGCTGTCACTTAGGTGCAGCATCTCAACACCAAAGTCTCAACTGAACTGTGCCAATAATGATATTATTTTCCCAGATTCAGAAACTAGCTCTATTAAAGGAGAAAATCTGATATCGATTTTTAGAAAGGGTTGCAGGGACTTCCCTGTGGTCAATGGTTAAGACTTCGCCTTGAGTTCCATCCCTGGTCAGGGAGCTCAGATCCCACATACCTCGAGGCCAAACAACCAAAACACAAAACAGAAGCAATATTGTAACAAATTCAATGAAGACTTTTTAAAATGGTCCACATCAAAAAAATAAAATCTTAAAAATGGTGGAGTGTGAGGAAGCATGACAATGGTCTCCTGCTTCCTAAAGTTGACTGTGTTTTTTTATTCCTTTAACGGTTGAACTTCCCTTCATTCTCAGGAGTTGTGAACAGGTGTGTGTACAGCACAACCAAGGCGGCTGTGATTGGTCTCACAAAGTCTGTTGCTGCAGACTTCATCCAACAGGGTATCCGGTGTAACTGTGTGTGTCCAGGTGAGTTGGGCACTGTGGGACTATGAACTTGTCCTTTCTGACCTCCCGGCTGCCACTGTGAAAAGTATCTATGTAAGCTTGTTTACCACATGTTGTATTGTCATTGGGAAAAGCTCCAAAGAAAAAAGAGTCCAGGCTTATTAAGATAACAGTCCAATGGTAAGTTGGGAAAGAGATCCTAAGTAAGTCATTAGGAATAATCCACAGATGTGTTAAAAGACAAAATTGAACCAAGTAATTTGAAGATCTAATTGGCTTTATTCAACGATTCATGAATCAAGTGGCATCTCATCTAGCAACTAGAAGGATGCTCCAGGGAGCCATATACAAAAGTGGAAGGTTTTCATAGAAAGAAGGGTGGGGCAAGGAGGTCATTGGCAAAAGAAAAGAAAAGGTTATTCTGGGCTGGGACTGCTTTTTTAAGGGGGAGGGGATGGCACAGGTTTTATACTACAGGTTGCCTCTTTTTCCTCTAGGGGGATAGAGAGGGTCCACAGGGGCCCAATTACCTCATCGGTGCTAACCAGAAAATTCCAGACTGGTTGATTAAGATTACATTTCTGTTGAAAGGTTGAAACTGCAATTAGGTTAGGCATTAAATGTAGGTTTTGTATCATGGGCTTTAGCACAAGTGATGCCTTTTTGATTTAACAGATGCAAAAGGTTTAAATGCTGCTTGTGTGGATGGGGACAATTCCAAACCCTGTGGTTGAGAGACATAACTGGCCAGGGCTTGGTGTTTTGGAAGCAAGCCCCGGATGGCCTCGTCAGGGGAAAGTTGAAACGTAGACCATGCTCACAGGACAGCAGGAAGAAAGAGGAGCCTCCCAGATGCAGGGAGCCACTGAGTCATGTCCATCACCTGGGGTGGCCCATAAACAAAAAGGAGGGATTCATACCTTCCTTTATGCTGTAAAGAGGGGGTCAGCAAACTATGGCCTGCAGGCCAGGTCCCGCCTACCACCCGTTTTGTAAACACAGTTTTATCGGAGTACATCCATACCCAGTTTGCTTTTATATTGGTTAAGTTTGCTTTCATGCTGCAGTCAGAGTTGAGTAGTTATAACAGACCAAATGGTTCTCAAAGCTAAAAATATTTCCTGTCTGGCTTTTGACCAAAAAGTATGCTGGCCCCTCATATAAAGGAAAGGAGAAAAGCAGAACTTACTATGAGTAGAAAGGACATTTATGTTTACACTATACTGTAGTTGATTAAGTGTGCAATAGCATTGTGTCTAAAAAAAACAATGTACATACCTTAATTCAAAAACATTTTATTGCTAAAAAACACTCACCATCATCTGAGCCTTCAGTGAGTCATAATCCTTTTGCACTAGTACCATCAAAGATCACTGATCACAGATCCCCATAACAAATATAATAATAATGAAACAGTTTGAAATATTGCAAGAATTACCAAATGTGACACAGAGACATGACGTGAGCAAAGAAATACTGTTGGAAAAGTGGTGCCTATAGACTTGCTTGAAGAAGCATTGCACAACCCTGAAATCTGTAAAAAAATGTATCTGTGAAGCTCGACAAGCCAAAGAGAGCAAAATGAGGTCTGCCTAAGAAGAATTATCAGCTTCCTCTCTGAAAAGAAATTCGATACTCCATGTCCAGAATCAAGGTTTCTCTTAGTAGTTCACAACTGGTATTGTGGGTTTGGGAAGCAATTCAGTTACCTGTGGGACCTTTCAAAACCTGAGGGGCATGTCAGCATTTGGAGAAGGAGTTGATGGGGAGCACTGTGTGTAGTTTGGAAAGTGCCGCTGAAAATTCTGATGTAATTCATCATGGTCTCCCCTCAGGTTGAAACCCACTGACTTAGGAAAGGGGGAGACTCTACTAAAAAACCTTCAAGGGACAGAATTTCCATGATTGAGGTGTTCTGTTTAATTTTTCTTGGACTAGAACGGTAAACTTAGGTAACACCAAGAAAGAGGAGGTTACAGGAGAGAGAGTTTCGCTGGGTTTTAACATACACGTTGGTGATACTTGAGTCTAGCTATTCTTGGTGCCATTTTCCCAGTGGAATAAATGGCAAAATGATTTGGAAAATGTGGTTGTTTTGAAGCTGGACTTTTCAGAAGATTGGAAAATATATTCTCCCACTGTCTGGAACAAGGAACTAGCTGTGACTCACTGAGCCAGTCACAAAGAAAATGTGACAAGGAATGAGTGTGTCTGGGTTGGTGCTGATGATATAGTCACAACACTTCAACACCAGACTGGTGTGGACAGTGGCATGTGTGTCGGTCTGTGCCAGGGACACAGCAGAGTCAGGTGACAGTGGAATGAAGTGCGAGGCATAGGCTGGCTACAGAGTTTTCATGTAATAGTCATTAATACCGGCCATATGTAAGAGTTGGTGAGCATTTGCCTCAGCGGGAGGAAGCTGTTAAATATTTAAGGATTTTGAGGAGGGCGTTAAGTGAATGCTTAAGGTGCCTTGAACACACTGTTGGTAGAATTGTGGACTTTAAGGAAGCTATTGATGAGGCAAGTGAGGAAAATATCACCAGAAATTGGATACAAAGAGATTTTCGCTTTGTGGTTTAAGAAATTTCATCAACACTATTGCCTGCGGTAACTGTGGAGGGTAGAAAATGTTCCTGATGAACCAGGTGATGTAGCCAAGGCAGCTCCCACCCAGCCTATTGAAAGTGTTGCCTGCTTACAGTGAAATGCGAGAGCACAGAGACAAGCTAAGGAAAGGGCTGTTAAACAAAAAGGAGCCAGGATTTGCAGATTTCGAAGATTCCCAGTCTCTCCAGAGGAATGGCAAATGATAATAAAATTAAGAAATGGTTTCCAAGGCGGGGAGGATAATAAATTGGGAGACTGGGACTGACATATACACACTACTATATATAAAATAGATAACTAATAAGGACCTACTGTATAGCACAGGGAACTCTACCCAATACTCTGTAATGGCCTATATGGGAAAAGAATCCAAAAAAGAGTGGGTATTTGTATATGTATAAAGACTGACTTTGCTGTACACCTGAAACTAACACAACATTGTAAATCAACTATACCCCGATAAAAAAATATTTTTGAAAAAAGAAAGAAATGATTTCCAAGCAAACATCAAATCTATGGCACACCCAGGAGCATTGTCTAAGGATGGAGCTGAGAGTATGACTGTGAAATCACTTGCTATGACATTAGAAAGATCATGTGGTCTCCGGGAGTACGGTCAGCAGAAGAAAGCCCTCTGAAGAGAATTTGCAGATCACAGAAGTTAACAGAAATGTATGGAAACTTGCTCTGTAAAGAATGTGAACTAAGTGGGATTTAAAAATTTTTAGTCATTATTATTTTCCTTGTTTTTAAGTAAAATAAAATTATATTTTTTCGATGAGAAATACGAAACAATGGGTAAAACAGGAATTTAAAACCAATGAAAATAGGCAAGATAATGAGGAAAATTAAGAGCCACCTAAGTTATCGAGGACTGTGATGGGCATGGAGTTGTCCCTGAGAATCCCCCCAGAGTGAACCTGACAGCAGAGAATGTTTTTGAGATCGTTAGGTAGTCTGGGTGCTTATACTGATATAGTGCTTGTATGATTTTATCTATAATACATCTCAGGGTTGTTGCAAGGATTAACTGAGATAATACCTATAACAGTGCTTAAAATCCATAAAGTGTCATTATCAATGTGATGTGACTAAAGTATGTCCTGGGAATGCTGGGTGTCATTTTTTGCCTAACATAATTCACAAAGAAGTTTAGTTTGTGTTTTTGAAAATCACAGAAATTTATTAAAGAATTTATAAGCCTATCAAATAGAAAGCAGGCAGGTAGCGGTGAAATTGTCACTCCAAGTCATGGAGAAGGCTTTCACTGATCGTTGTGTCATATGGAAAGGAAGTTTAAAATTTAATCATCAATTTCTTTTTCAGTCTAAGTAAGTAACCAAGCTGAATGCCCTCCTTTGATTTAGGAACGGTTGATACCCCATCTCTGCAGGAAAGAATACAAGCCAGACCAAATCCTGAAGAGGTATATCTTCTATTTTAAATGGGTTTAAATCCTCTGGTTAAAAAAAAAAAAAAAAAAAAAAAAAAAAAAATGCCCCTTCCTTACTTAGAGTAGACAAACCCATAGAGACAGAAAGTAGAAGGGTGGTTGCCAGGGGCTGGGGGAGAGGGAGTGGGGAGTTATTGTTTAATGGGTATAGAGTTTCAGTTTTTCGAGATGAAAAGAATTGTGGAGATTTGTTGCACAATAATATGAATGGACTTAACACTACTGAACTGTACACTTCAAATTGGTTAAGATGGTAAATTTTATATTATGTGCATTTTACCACATTTTCAAAAAATATGAAAATGCCCTCTTGTTTAATATTATCTTTCTGATCTGTCACGGTCTCTGTAGGTTTTAGTATAAAACAAGTAGTTTGAGTAGATTGGGAGTCACCACAGTCCTGTTTGGTCCACAATTAATGATATTAATGATATTCTCCTGTATCTTGTATCATGTATAATTAATCAAGGCAACAAGCCAGTGGTACCTTTGTAGATTCCTCTTGCCTTTGACCTTCTGAAGGTGTTGCAGGTGAGTTACTTCAGCTCACATCACTGATGTCCGGTATGGTTTCTGGTTCCAGGCACTGAGCGATTTCCTAAAGAGACAGAAAACAGGAAGATTTGCAACTGCAGAGGAAATAGCCCTGCTCTGCGTGTACCTGGCCTCTGATGAAGTAAGCACTGTTCTTCCCAGGAGGTTCATTATCCTCAATCACATTTGGCCACAGTTTGCTCATCAAAATAGTATGATTTAGGGAGTGACGGCGTGTAGGTGCTAAGATGCTGCTTTTACAAGATAGGAATAAGTTCTGATTTAATTTGCTTATAGAAAAAGGCCACTTTGATCTGAGCCATCAACTCTTCCTCATTCAACTTTACATGTCACTGAATCTGATAGCAAATGAAGCGGTGGATTGAAAAAAATTAAATTGCTTAATTTTATAATTACTTCCAAAAATTACAATTTGGGAAACCATTTGTAAATTTGATTTGTAAATCAAACCAGTGAACCTCCAAAATTATGAGAGCTTCGGGTGAAATGGGGAAAGGGTTACAGAATTGGCATCTGGTGTTTTCAGTTTTACTGGTGACTTGTTTAGAACAATGCCAGTACCTCTTTTTTTTTCCCTATGAATTTTTACGTATTTATCATCACGTATGGAAATTCCTAATTCTGTCTCTTTCCACTTGGCACCTATTTAGTAATCAGTTTTTTCCTTAATGGCTACTGTATATTTTTTAATGGCAAACAGCTGTGAAAGCAGAAACTCTTTCATAAGAAATATTTCTTATAAGGTATAAAGCACAAGGACATCCCCTCTGTTTTGTGGGGGGTTTTTTTGCGGTACGCGGGCCTCTCACTGTTGTGGCCTCTCCCGTTGCGGAGCACAGGCTCCGGACTCGCAGGCCCAGCGGCCATGGCTCACGGGCCCAGCCGCTCCACGGCATGTGGGATCCTCCCGGACCGGGGCACGAACCTGTGTCCCCTGCATGGGCAGGCGGACTCTCAACCACTGTGCCACCAGGGAAGCTCCCCCTCTGCTTTATGTCTGTGAATAGTACACGACCAGGGAACTAACTGGAAGAGAGAAGAGAGAAGGAAAGGGGAGTAGGTGGGAGTGAGGAGGTGTGTTACTGATCAGTTAGCCCCTCTTCAATGTAACTTGGTGCACACCAGGTGATGGTGAATGTGACAGATAAAGAGGTTGAAGTGTTTTACTGACAGAGCAGTTACCACTTCTCAGAACTATTAACAACAGTTGTTCATAGCTGAGGAAATGACTAGGCAGATTATGAATGACTGAGTACATTAACCTTTCTGATTTCTTTGAATCTGTATCTTCACAAGAGTTCATTTGATTTGTGGGTACTGCTGATAAGCTAAATTGCCCTGGTTTAGCCCTGGTTTGGTTTAGGTTACCAAATATTTGGGAATGTTCTGGCTTGAAATGTGCAACAAAAGGACCTTTGTCCTTTTAGAAAGATCCAGAAGAGTCCATATGTAAAACAGAAAGCTTGCCTTTTAAAAAAAACTTGGAGAAATTGGGGTTGTTTCTTGGTAGAGTGTCTAATAACCCCCTAGTTTATCTACTTTATATGATCAGTCTTCATATATTGAATTTTATTTTTTTTAATTTTTATTGGAGTATAGTTGATTTACAATGTTGTGTTAGTTTCAGGTGTACAGCAAAGTGAATCAGTTATACATATACATATATCCACTCTTTTCTAGATTCTTTTCCCATATAGGCCATTACAGAGTATTGAGTAGAGTTCCCTGTGCTATACAATATATATTGAACTTTAAAACACTCTTGTACTTCTGTTATGATGTCTTTCCTTCCAGCCTCTTTCATTGTGTCAGGCTTTAGGTGAATTTAAAACTAGGAACACAAATTTGAGTCTATTATCCATGTTTAAGTTAAAACATTTTTAGGGCTTCCCTGGTGGTGCAGTGGTTGGGAGTCCGCCTGCCGATGCAGGGGACACGGGTTCGTGCCCCGGTCCGGGAAGATCCCACAGGCCGCAGAGCGGCTGGGCCCGTGAGCCTTGACCGCTGAGCCTGCGCGTCCGGAGCCTGTGCCCCGCAACGGGAGAGGCCACAACACTGAGAGGCCCGTGTACCGCAAAAAAAAAACAAAAAACATTTTTAAACCTCTACCACAAGAATCACTTCAGCTTTAATTCTTTGGAAAATGAAAAATTCTATGGGGAAAAAAATCAGTAATTTTTAAACTCCTTTAGTTTTGTACAGATTTGGATGTCTGAAACTAGTATAGAATTTTTTTTTTGGTTAATAGATTATAATTATTACTCATATAAATTTTAAAAAGACATTTAGTGTGCTTCAGTACCTGGAATTACCCATGTATATTGATTAACTAAATATACATCTTTTAAAAAAAATTCTGTTTGGTAATGACATTACTACTTTGTTACTGACACACTTGATTATGTTCAAAGGTTTATTAGTGGCATAAAACTCAGCTAGTTAGAATACTTCTGAGATTCAAAATGAAAATGTACTATTTTAGCCTATACTTTATCCTAATTCAGGTAATGGCTCTATATCACAAAATTTCTTAATTTTCTGATTCTGAGTCCAGACACTCTTAGAATGATGTGACATGTGCTCAAACACCAGCCAGAGGCCAGTCAGATCCAGATCACAAGAACACTCAGCAGTTTTAAATCATCTGAAATTTAATTCAGATTTTCCTAATTTCTATTTGTTGAAAGTGTGGTTTCCTGGTACTCTGAGGATAAATTGTTTAGCTATCTCAGTCAGGAAAACTGAAGAAACACAACCTGGTTAATTGTTCTATCTCCTTGTGTTTATCACTGCAGTCTGCCTATGTAACGGGTAATCCTATTATCATTGATGGAGGCTGGAGCTTGTGATTTCAGGATCTCCTTGCTGGGAAGGCAGGCTGTTCCTGTCTACAGTGAACCTGCTTATGAAGAAAACTCACCCATCCTCTCTTTCCTATTAATGGCATATTAATGAAAATAAGACCTTTTTGATGATGTCATTGTTCACAAGAGTCTGATTCTTTAGATACATTCATCTCTTTGTAATCTCTTCTGAAATCATTGTAGATAGGTGAGATAATGAACTCACTGCAAAAAGAACATTTTAAGAATAAACCTCAATTTCTAAGTATATAAAATTAAAATGTCAATATGAAGAAAAAAGGAAGTTTTTTTTTTTAAGAAAAAAGCTATTCATTTCTATTTTACTTCTGTTTTTCAGTATTCAAATATTTTTGTACGATTCTGCATTGGTTCTGTATGTGGGTACTAATTTTAAAATTTTACATGGTCATAAATGAACAGCAAAGGTATAAAGGAGTTTGGCTTCAGTAACTTACACTTAAAGGAGTTTAGGTTCAGGACTATATATTGTTGATCTGTTATGTAAAAGAAAAATAATCATCAGCTGTTTATCCTTAATGGATGTCATCACTTATAAGTAAATACTTTTTTTTTAGTCTAACTAAAAAGTCTTTATTAAAATAAGCAGTATTTGACATGGACATAAGAAACATATAGTTAACTACCTTACAGTATTGTCAGTTTGAAGAATATTTTTTAGATTAAGTATAGATTTCCTCACCAAATTCTGAGATAACAGACAAGAGAACATGAAACTTAGAAATAGTCTCTGGATGAAGAAACAGAAATAAATCATGTGACAGGAAACAAATAAAATTAAAGAAAATAAAAGTTTCAATAAGAAATTTAAATTCATGGGAAATAATTCCATAACAGATTACTAGGGAGAAGTTTTTTCTCGTTCTTTTAGTTTCAGGGTTTTATGTTTGTGTTTTATTTGTTGTTACCGCAAAAGACCAAATGGTGTGATGCACATGTAGGTACTCAGTAAATGAGCAGTTAATCTTTCATCTCAGAACTGTAATATTAAAAAGGAAAATTTTGAAATGGACAATGAAAGTTTAAAATTTTATGTATGAGGAAGAACAAGCAGTTGATGAAAGTAAGTTAAAACCGACAGCAAAAAATAAAACATAATAAAATAAAATCTGACAGCAAAGGATATTTTGACTAACATCCCTGAAGAGTCCATTGATTTTAAGATTTGCTTTAGGGTTCTGGACCAGGTATTCCACTACTGGACCACATGTAGGTTGGTTGGTTACCTAGAACCTAAGTCATCCAATTTCTCTTCCATTTTAGTGTTTTGCTTTGGAAAATTAGGGAGTTGGGCCAAATGACTTGGGTTTCTTTTGATGTATCGTTATCAAAATGCTGTAACTTCTTACCAAGTGAAATAATGGAACACTGAAGCTTTTAAGCTTTTATGAAGAACCTCATGCTCTGAGCCATTATCCATGTATATGTAAGCTATGAAAAAGTGAATTGTAAATAAACACATGATGGGACTTCCCTGGTGGTCCAGTGGCTGAGACTCGGCGTTCCCAATGCAGTGGGCCCAGGTTTGATTCCTGGTCAGGGAGCTAGATCCTGCGTGCCGCAACTAAAGATCCCACGTGTCACAAGGAAGATGGAAGATCTCTCATGCAGCAACCAAGACCCGGCGCAGCCAAGTAAATAAACAAATACATGATGAATACTGCAAAATGGACTCTAAATATTTAACAAATGCTCCCTCAGAGTTAGTTCTCCCAGAGATAACTATAAACTATAAAACATTATACACAGTAAAAGCTAGCCAAAAAGTTCAGTGTTCTCCAAAGTCGTGTTGATCAAATCATGTGATGTATCAATGATCATACGACTGAAAGAAGTGGAAAAATATATTTGATTCCTGTTATAAGAGGAAGCTGGATGTCACTAGAAACTTCTGCGAGCTTTAGGAGAGGAAGAGTTCCGTTTAGGAAAATAATCATTTTAGATGCTCTGAAGAAGCTGAATAGACGGAACCTAGGTTCATCCGTTCTCTCCATAAGGGAGGACCTAAGAGAAAAGAATGAGTGGTTTCTGCCTGATGGAGACATTTACGTGACATTGTACCTCTTGCCTGCAAAACGGCGATTAAAATTGGCACTTGCTTAAAGGAGTGAAAAACAGGTAAGAAAATTTTTATGTCTGTAGGAAATGAAAATTACCCGGAAAGGGGCACACGCGCATATACACACACTTAGTTGAAAGGGGAGGAGGAGGGAAATACAGAGGAAAGGAAGACACGGAAATGGAAGGTAGAATTAAATGAATGCTGATGGAAAAAAAGTCAGAAACGCAGGAAGGGCAAGTGTTGAGCGATAAAAGGGAGAGCAAGTCTTTTATCCCACTTAATTGGTCACCTGAAGAGAGTTCTTCCCGCCCCACCTGAGAAGACACTTCTAAAAAGCACAACTAAAAGGGTGGAGTGAAAATCCAGAATGTAGAAGGGAACGATAAAGCCAGCAATTCGCTGCCCGGGCCGCACTCCTGGCTCCGCAAGAGGCCGTGCTGCGCGTCCTCGCCCAGGAGCTCGTCATCGCCTGCCGAGACGGCGCCAGGGTCGGCGCGCGCTGGGCAACCATCCCGGTAGCTTCCCGGGGAGACACGCTCGTCCGGTCCCCAGGGGCCGGCGAGGCCGCCCACCGCGCGGCGCCGCCCCGAGGTCCCGGGAAGTGGACCCGCGGTTCTCCGGGCCCCCAGTCAAGCCGCGCGCCCGCCCCCTGAGGCCCCAGACCCGCGGAGAGCGCGTGGGGTGGCCGCTACGGGGTCCCAACCCGCCAGGGCTCCCTGAGCGGTCCACACAGCCCGCGCCCTGCCGCCTTCCCGGAACCGCCCACGCCGCGGGGAAGGCGGGGCCGCACACACCCGGCGGCGCGCCCAGCGCCCCGCTATCTGCAATAATTGCAGCCTCCGCCGCTGCCTGGGGCGATGCGCCACCCGGAAACAGGCTCCGCCGGGCTCCACCGCAGGCCTTTGAGTCCCTTTTCGCATCCATGAGGCTGAGCCGGCTGCCTGAGCCGGAGAGCGTTCGGTGAGTAGCTCCCGGAGAGCACTGAGTGTAAATTAAACCGGCGGCCGTGGCGGCAGTCCTCTAGTGCCGGGCCAGAGGCTAGGAGCTAGCGCCCAGCGCCTTCTGGTTGTACGCAGAGTGGTGGGTGGGTGTGGGTGGGTGTGTGTCTCCTGTCGTTAGTTGTTACTGGAGTAGGTTTTTCTTGTTCGTTTTGTTTTAGTTCTCAAATCCACCGTACGTTGCTGCTACTGTGGCCTGGGTTAGCACCCCTCATGTGCAAAGACTCATCAGTTCCTCCTGATTGGGGAATATAAATAAGCCCCTGCTCAAAGCGCACTCTGAGTCTGTGGCTTTATTTTACTTACCAGGCATCAGCTTGTTATGTCAGCCTTGTTATCTCACCCTGGATTCTGGTGTGTTTTGTTGCCCAAAAGATCAATAGCAGCAAGACATCACTAACTTTAGCCTTCCATCAAGAGCTCCAGGACGGGCTTCCTTGGTGGCGCAGTGGTTGAGAATCTGCCTACCAATGCAGGGGACACGGTTTCGAGCCCTGGTCTGGGAAGATACCACATGCCACGGAGCAACTAGGCCCGTGAGCCACAGCTACTGAGCCTGTGCGTCTAGAGCCTGTGCTCCGCAACTAGAGAAGCCGCGACAGTGAGAGGCCCGCGCACCGTGATGAAGAGTGGCCCCCGCTCGCCGCAACTAGAGAAAGCTCTCGCACAGAAACGAAGACTCAACACAGCCAAAAAATTAATTAATTAAAAAAAAAAAAAGAAATCCAGGACACCAGTGGCTAGAGACAGAGCAGGTGCTTTACTTTGCCGGATCTACCTCTGTTGTCTCTGAAAGGCTAAAACCCCCTTTCCCCATTCGTCTATAATGGGCCCTCCACCTGATATTATTGCTGCTATACAGTATCTCATGAAATTCTGGTTTACTGTTTCTAAGTCAAGAGTGAAACATATCAATTCAGCAAATACCTGTGCATCTTCTGTGGGCCAAGCAGCCCTGGGGACAGGAGATACAAATAAGAATGGAATACAATTCCATTCTTAGGATTCCAGCTCCACGTTCCAGGAGCTCAAAATCCAATGGATCGGAATATACCTAACGATTAATTAGGTAGTGTGATTTACCCTATACTAATGATGTGAGCAAAATGACCGGTTCACATATTTTCTAGCATATTAAGGTCTTTAGAATTACAGTCCTATTGACTAGATTTTTGCCTTTTTAGGGTTTCCATAGAAGGCATGATAGAATAAGTAGGGGAAATCAGTGATGTAGGTCTGAATCCTGGGGCCCACACAGAAAGTTGCTGTGCTGGCTATGGAGGTTTGGCACTCACACTCATTCCTACCTGTGGCTAGTGTGCCTTCTTGTACAGGAGAAACAGGAAAGCTAAAAACATTTCCCAGACTCCCTTCCAGTTAGAGTTCTGGGTGTAAATTAGAGTTCTGGATGACTTGCCTGAGATTTCAAAGGCAGAGACAAGGCAGAAGACTCCCTGCTCCTCCCTGATGTTTTTGGCTGTTTTCTATTAGCACGGAAGGTGCACAAGGTGCCAGTGTCCAGGCTCTAGAACTGTGGGTGTTGGGAGGGACTTACAGCAACCAGACTCAGCATGCCATGTTGAATCACCAGCCCTTTGGCTGTCAAGAGGCAGCTGAGGGAGGCAGTGAACATACTCTGAGTTCCCTGTCCAGACAGCTTCCAGATCCCAGCTTCTCAGGGTCACAGGTACAGTATGTTCTTGAACTCCTTGGTTCCTGTAGGCCTCCTGATAGTGGCAAAAATAGTATATTCCCTGGTGGCTCATCTAGTAGTGTTCTAGAAGTCATTCCTAGAGGCCCAGCCAAGACCCTGCACTTGTAGCCCTTTCAACAATCTCTAGCCTTTCAACAATTCACTTAATTCTCTATAAAATCTCTTTCTGCTTAAAATATTTGGCATGGTGTCTGTTTTCTGCATTGACTCTGAGTAATATGTTTGCTGTATAGCCTCTAAAAGTCACCTAAAGCTAATCTCTTCAGTTTCTTTAGATGGGAAATGAAACCATGAGATTAGATCCAGGGCCTGGTAGTGAGTTGAATGCCTTCATCTGGGCTCTGCCCTCTCTAGTTGCTACAGACTCCTACATTTGAGTTGGTCCCTGAAGGTATTTGAGTTTGTTACCCATACACTAGATTATCTCTGAAGTCTCTTGCTCTACAAGTATGATGTAAAACATTTCTTCTTTTAAAACATTCTCAGAGTATATCACAAGAGATTGTTGACTATCTGGTTCATGACTAACTGTTCACGAGTCCTGTTGATAATTGGGAGGCCACTGACTCTTGGTTGGCACACAAACCCTAATGATAGAACAGATTTTTCCTCTGAGGAAAAGGAATTTAAATCTTTTTCACACAAAGCCCAGGAAACTAGTATGTGGGGAGATGGAGTTCCCTGTATATGCACTTGTGTAGTGAGGGAGCATTCTTTGTAGTCTTGGGTCATACATGTTAAGGAAAGTGCAATGATGATAAGTTCGAAAGAGTTTTGAACAGCCTTATAAAGTTATTAAGTATACCTTGCCAATACAGTAAAAGCTCTTTATGTGGTTTTTTTTTAGGAATCTATTATTTATGTTTCTGTGGTTCATAAGGAGGAATGAAAGGTTTGAGTTTACCAGTGTCCCTTATCTGTGCTCTTCAGTACAGTACATGTATGCTTCTTTCTCAAGGAAAATCTCATGAAAGGAAGATAAAGCACTGAGGGACTTGTTTTGTTTTGTTTTGTTTTGTTTGTGGTATGCGCTGTGGCCTCCGGACGCGCAGGCTCAGCGGCCATGGCTCACAGGCCCAGCCGCTCCGCGGCATGTGGGATCTTCCCAGACCACGGCAAGAACCCGTGTCCCCTGTATTGGCAGGCGCACTCTCAACCACTGCGCCACCAGGGAAGCCCGCACTGAGGGACTTTTTTGGGACTCCTTGATGTACTTAGTACTAGTTTAAGGTTTTCTGTGACGTGGGCATTATCACCATTTTGCGGTTGAAGAAAATTGTCCAGACTGGCTAAGTAACTTGCCCCAAATGGCCCAATTAGGAGGCAATGACACAAGAAGGATTTACACTCAGGGTTTTCATGTCCTTTTTCCTCTGACTGCTCCACATAGCTTGCATATGATGCTCATTATGAGCTCATTGACATGGATGTGCACAAAATTCCCTACCTGCACTTTCCTTTTTACCCCTTACCCCTTAATCATGTGGTTCCTCTGCCTGTAATGGTCTTTATTTTCTTTTCGAGACTAAGTCATCTTTCAAGGCTTAATTCAAGTATCAGCCACGTAGGGCATTATCTCCTCTCCCCTGTTTAACGCTGTGCCTGCACTTCTCACGTTATAATTAAATTACCTTAAGGTGGCACTAGCTGCTGTAACAGATAATCTCCAAAACCTCAGTAACTTAACACAATAGAAGCTTATTTCTCATTCATATAAAGTCCAACCAGGTGTTCAGCTGGTGGCCCTTTCCTCAGTGATTCAGGAACGCTAACTCTTTTTATATTATGGCTTTGCCATCCCCTAAGACCTTGGAGTCCTTAGTTTCCAGGCAATGGACAGGAAAAGAGAGAGCATAATGTAAAACAAGGGAGCTTTCTTACAGCAGTGGAAGTACAACACATCATTTATGCCGACATCCCTTTGCCAGACTCAGGGACTTGCCACACTGACCTGCAAGGGAGGCTGGGAAATGTCAACTATCTGTGTGTCTAGGCAGCAGAGGAAACTGGTTTGGTGAACACATAGCAAGCAATCTCTGTCCCTTTCTTAAAGAGCAGAGACTGCATCTCAGTCATCTTTCTGTCTCTTGTGTTTACACACCATAGAAACCCAGTAAAAGGCTGATAACTTCAATGATTGTGAAAACATGGGGTTGCTTATCTCATGTGCCTTAAATTGAAACTTAACCACACTTCATTATGGTTACCTAGGGAATGATCTGTCATACTCTGACTAGGTTGCAACCTTTGACTACAGGAACTGTGTCAGACTGTTCACATTCAAATCCCTAGCACAAGGGCTGGAACATGGTAAGAGCTTAATAAAGGTTTGTTGAATGAATGAGTCCTTAGAAAAAAGAGGGACAGAGTTAGTCTACATGGAGTTAGGAAATACTAACTGAGATGGTGACATTTGGGTTCGGTCTTGAATGACTCATAGAGCTTTACCAAGTAGAGAAGTAAAACATGAAACCCCAGGCAGTGATGGTATGTTGTGTTTTGTTGTTCTTGTTGTTTTGTTTCATGAGTAGAAAGTAACAAAACAACCATATGTTTATAAGCCCAACTTTTAAAAATTCAATATTCAAATATTACAAGTAAACTTCAGGGATAGGGCAGAAAAAATATATATAACCTTACAAGCTATGCAATCTCTAAAGACTAAAAGAATGGTGCTAAAAACCTTGGCACTGATTTTTAGCTGCTGAAATGTTATTTTCTGGACATTTTTGAGAAATTTCGGTACAAAGGCAGTGTTCTATCAATATTTGTTCATCCTCTGTGAAGGTTTTGTACCATGTCAAGAAGCTAGGGAGACATGTGTAAGCCAAAGGTTCCTCATCACTGCTCCTTATCAGAGCTTCTCAGAGACAGCTCTGCATCAGAGTCACCTGTTGTATTGGTTAGGATGCTTTTGGCTATAAGTAACAAGATATTCAACCAAAACTGCCTTCAAAAATACAAGCTTCTTTTCTCATACGACGAAATATTTAAGGTAAGTAGATCCAAGGTTTGTTCAGTAGCATGTTGATATCAAGGTCCAGGTTGCTTTCCATTAGCTAATCTTGACTTTTTCTTCATGGATAAATGATGGCTGCTAGAATTCCAAGAAACACAATCCCCATCCACAGCTTCATCCTCCCCTGCTAACACACACACACACACACACACACACACACACACACACACACACACACACACACACACACACAGACAGACAAAAAGAGAAGAGGGTTCTTCTCTTGCCTCTCTGTCTTTATGTTAGAAAGGAACATCTTACCCAGTGGTCCACAATAGCCTTGCCCGCAAATTTCATTGGCAAGAAATGCATCATGCTCATCCTTAAACCGACAGCTCGCAAAGAGGAATGGTGTTACAGAGATTGACTTAGACCAGTCATGATTTATTCCTAGGGCTGGTGAAGGGACCCACTGGCATACCTGAGCAGTGGCTCTTAGGTAGGTAATAAGTCACATTGCCACACTTGGGGAGATTCAGTCTCTGGAGATCCTGATTAAGTAATATTTTAAACTTTCAATTAAACATATTTGCCTTTGGGTGGGGGGAGAGATTTTTTACAAAGAGAAGCAAGTATTGGGTCCCATCTTACCTAGGGATAATTTCCTTTTATTCCTATCTCATTGCATAGTGTTTTACTTCATGATGATTCAATCAAATCACTATATTAACCAAATAGACCAGTGGTTGTTTTCTTTTGATAACTTGATTGCATGCAGTTGGAACACTTAATACTTTCCGATAAGGTAGTTCTCATGCAAGGAGACATTCTTAGTCATTTCAGTAATTAATTGTCAAGGAAATTTTAAGCCCTACTCTTCACTTAATCTGAATTCCTCACTGATGGAATAGGGCTTCTTTTGGGAAATGAGCATTAGATCAGAGTTGATTAGCAGAATCCAGAAATTGGAAAGTTTCAATATATTCTACATAGAAATACCGTATGGTATGGAAACCCTACACTTTTAACACATAAATGGATGAACACCAAAGACAGGAGATTTTTATTATAATTGTTATAGAGTACTTAATGAACAATCATGGAGATGCTTTTTCCAATGCATGAATACAGTGCATAGAGTACTCCAGCAATATATGTAAATTCTCAGTACAGTCACCCCATTAAATGTCAGCCTGTCCTACCAAAGACAGAAAATAACAAGAACAACCATTCTTTATCCATGTAATGATCTTTCAGCAGTAATTCAGTTGACAGCAGTAAGTGTATTTTACTTGCCCAAGAGCCTGTGGACATTTGCAAGTTGATAAGTCTTTCATTTCCTCTGGAATATTACAGAAAGCACTTTTAAACACTTAGATTAATAAGATAACCTGAAAAAGAGAAGGTTGATTTAACAAACCTCTTTCTATATATGAAAGCATATTTACGGAAGTTGTTTTCAGAGTGTGCTTCACTTGCCAGGAGGAACCGGGTGAGTGGACAGGGTTTCTGCAGCTCCACCTTTGTCTGTCCCATTTGTTGGATTTCAGGATAAGGTTTCATTTAACCAAAGATCTCTGACTTAAAAAAATATTTGAAAATTGCTCTAGAAGCTTCTAGGCAGTTCCCCCATCTTCTTTGAAAACCTCAGAAACAAACAAATGACTTAAATTGTGGCAGGTGGAATTAAGTTACCTAAAATCAAATTACCAGAGTCTATCTATGAAAAATATTATTACCAAGAAAAGCTGTGTCATTTTCTTTTCTCTAAAGCTCTAAGAATTGCATAAATTCTTTTAAAATGTATTTTAAATTACATTTAAAAATCTTTCTTATTAATTTATTTATTTTATTTATTTTTGGCTGCGTTGGGTCTTCTTTGTTGCACACAGGCTTTCTGTAGTTGCCGTGAGTTACTCTTTGTTGCGGTGTGAAGGCTTCTCGTTGCGGTGGCTTCTCTTGTTGCAGAGCACGGGCTCTAGGCACGCGGGCTTCAGTAGTTGCGGCACACGGGCTTAGATGCTCCAGGGCATGTGGGATCTTCCCGGACCAGGGCTCGAACCCATGTCCCCTGCATTGGCAGATGGATTCTTAACCACTGTATCACCAGGGAAGCCCCTGAAGATCTTCTTATTGTAAAAATACTAACAATAAAGAAACATAGAGAATAAAAATGAAATTCCAACAACTCCATTTCCCTCCCCAAAGGCAACTAATGTTAACAGACTTTTTCCTCTTTATTTACATATATATACATACCAGAACTGCTCATATTCTTGATCTATTATTCTTGATCTGCAGTTTTCTCTCAAGTTTGGAGGAAAGACAAAGGAGACTGTTCCTTTGAAGTCCACAGCTCTATGATTTTGGTGGCATATGTGCCTAATACTGGAAAATAAAGCTCAAATTAAATCAAGATAGTTTCTAAGTATGTGTATCAGTCCTGTAGGAAATTCCATATACTGGGAATGCTAAAGAGAGGCATGATTGGCCAGTAGCCTTTGCATTTGTTTTTAGAAAATACTTGACCTACTAACTTATAAGCAAGTGGGCAGTCACAACAGTCATAACAGCCATGTCCCTGGGCTTATGTCAAGCCTCATTCTTCTATTGAAATCTATACTTGAGTCAGAGAACTTTGAGTAAACTCACATTAT
This sequence comes from Lipotes vexillifer, assembly GCF_000442215.2. Lineage (NCBI taxonomy): Eukaryota > Metazoa > Chordata > Mammalia > Artiodactyla > Lipotidae > Lipotes > Lipotes vexillifer. The sequence goes on from NW_006789288.1 coordinate 288,575, forward strand.
TTACTGAATTTATGAAGTCTATAAAATTTCACCATTTGAAAAAAATACATTTTTTTCTAATATGGTTTACAGGTTGTGTATCAGTCTGAATAAAGCAATATCCTGATTGAGAGGCAGGAAAAAAAACTTGGTTCTGTGTATAGGCCCTTTTACTGTTTATTTAAAATGTACCTTGCCTTCCTAGTTCTCAGTATAATTTTCTGATATACAGAAATCTCTCAAACCATCCAAGTTTAACTGGATTTTTTTTTTAATGAAAAGCTTCTTAATTCTTAGAATCTTAAGTCATATTTAAGTGGCAAGTTGTCACCTAGCCAGTTAACTGATAATTCAGAATATGTAAACAATATTTGTCAAGAGAATAGAATAAAAGTTCTTATTTCATTCATTTTGTTACCAATGTTGTGCAACTTAAATGGATTAGTAAGAATTTTTTGTTTGTAATAAACTCTATAACATTGATGACAATGGAAAAAAGTAGAGCTGAACAAAAGATAGAAAATTTTAATATTTATATTTGCTTGTGGAATGTGTATTCAAACTTATAATTAACTATGGGTATATACAAGTAGAATTTTAAACAAAATATAACAAAAATGTAAAATTATAATGCAGTGACTTGATAGAAAGGACATGAAGTCAAAGATATAGATTAAAGAACTATCTCATTTCACAAATTTTTATAGTTTTACTATGGGGCTTGGCGGATACTGGCTGTGTTCACTGAGAAAAGTTATTTAGCTTCTCTAAGTTTTAGTTTTCTTATTTAAATATGAAAGAGATTGGACAACATAATTTCTAAAGGCCTTTCCAACTTTTATTATTCCATTAAACTATGAGTGATTTTTAGCTGCTTAAAAGCCATCTAGTTTCTCCATATTTCCTCACTTTTTAACTTTTCCATCTCAGACACCTAGCATCTCACATCAATTCTTAACTCTGTTGAACCTTTACTGGACCCAAAGACTTTTAAAGACTTCCATGAACACAATAAAAAAATTAATTAGGGTCCATTAACTGTAGTATATCATTTAACTAGCATTGTTGAAAAACAAAGCATTTCACTTAAATTAATTTTATTGGTAACTGACACCTATTTTACTGAATGCAACATTTTTTTTTTAATGTGTTCTTTGCCTCCCTGTTTATTCCACAATATCAAACGTTTAATAATATATTTACTTACATGTTAATTATTTATATAGTACTACAAGAATATAAGCTATATGAGAGCAATATATGTTTCATTATAACATTCACATCACTTGAGACAATGACTATCTGTAAAGTTGAATGCAACATTTTTGTTTAACATTCGCTTTAAAGAAAAGCTCTAAAAATTTGCCAACACAGAATGCTAGGTTTGAATATTTATGAACCATCCAGGCAACTTGCAAAGAATTAAAGTGATCTTGTTGAGGAGTATAGTTTTTGAGTTCACATTTTGATGCATATATAAATAAACAAATTCTAGAGAAAAAAAAAAAGAAAAGCTCTAAACTGCACTGTATATTTTAATGCCTTTTAAAACAAAATATTTCCACCTAATTTTTTTCTTTTCATTTTCTTAAAGATGTAGAATCACCTTTCTAAACATCTGTTATTATACAGGGGCTCCTTCAAGGCCAATTCAGGTATGAAAATTCTTACTAAGGATTTATTTGGTGGCAAGCGACAGAAACCCAACTCAAACTGGTAAGAAATTTATTGGCTCACCTAACTGAAAAGGAGGTGCTTTCAGCGGTACCAGCAATGTGATTATTAATTTAGCGCTTTCTCTTTCTGTCTTTCCATATTAAGACTCTGCTTTGTTCTGTGGTTAGTTACCTCATTCTTTAGAAGGCTTTTCTTGTATGTTACAATGATTGTCAACAGCAAGTCTGGGCTTAGCAACCCCGACAGAAAGAAAACTCTTTCTTAATGGTTCCAGTAAACACCCTAAACCTGACTCTCACTGGCCAGCTGTGGGTCACATGCTCATGCCTGAACTGGTCAAGGTGACCAGGGAAGGAGTTCCCTCACTGGCCAAGCGTGTCCTCATCTCTGGAGCATTGGTGGAGCATGGGGATTAGAGAGGGAAGGATAAGAGTCTCACATGAGCCATATGTATGGGGAATAGAGGAGGCATGGATTCCACAAAAGAAAATTAGTGTGCTATCACCAAAAAAAAGGGGGAGAATGATGCTTGGCCGGCCAAAACTATAAATAACCCCGATGAAAAAGACATTTATTCCCACATTTTGTAGCATTAGATTGCAATCTTTTCCATCTCTTTCATTGTCAGCTGTCACTCACGCTGCTCTCAATTTGTCTCTACCACAATCTCTTCCTACATTTTAATGTATAACATCATAAGAGGGTTTGGAAGTCAGATGAGCAAAATCATTAGAATTGTTTTCAAAATAAGAGTTGATGTGCTCTGAGAACTTGAGAGCTTCTCTATGAGTAAGGAGTATAAACTTTCTACTTTTTTTTTTTTTTTTTTTTTG
>NW_006789288.1:291135-296185 GCF_000442215.2 Lipotes vexillifer
ATGGAGCACAGGCTCTGGACGCACAGGCTCAGCAGCCATAGCTCACGGGCCTAGCCGCTCCGCGGCACATGGGATCCTCCCGGACCGGGGCACGAACCCGTGTCCCCCGCATCAGCAGGCGGACTCTCAACAACTGCACCATCAGGGAAGCCCTAAACTTTCTACTTTTTAATGGACTTCATGATATTTCTTACGGTCCTTAAAAAGCTTATTTTTCCATATTTTCTGATTTCTTTACCTTCTTCTGCCTTCTTAATGGGGGATATACTATTGTAAATTTGTAAATATTGTAAATTCCAAGACCCAGTGACTATGAACAATAAATGCCATGAACATGGTTGCTTTAAGTTACATTTTTGTGATTTTTCTAAATTTAAGTTGGGTTTTGAAATGAGACCAGTGGTTTAAGTATTCTTTTGGAAACATAGCAGAGTATAAACAAACAGAGCTGACCAGTTGTAAGTTGTTTTACTGGACTTATTAAAATACTGGTATTTTATTTTACCTTTTCTCTCTGCAATACCTCTCTGATCTCAAACAGTATTTTGGTATCCATGGTGGAGACTATGGGAGAATAGGGACATTTTTTTAAACACAAAACTATATGAATTCTCGAAAATAGCATATATTGTGCAACATGCCCAATTTTGATTTTTTATGTTAAAAAGGACTAGAATAACATTAATAAAATGAATTCTGAAATTCATTTTAGCCAGTAGTGTTACGTCCCCTAATCAAGAAGTTTGCCTTGAAAGAAAGAGGTTAAAATCATGATCAAAGAAAATGAATGGAATTATGTAGTAAATTCTTCAAGACTGGGGAGAACTTGTCCTGCTTTAAGAGGAAAAGCAAAAAGAATCTCAGAGATTCATGATAATTAGGGAGGAGGAATATGAGTGGCTAATAACCAACACTAGTGAATGCCTACCATATCCATGGTTGGGCCTACTCTTGTCTCCATTGTACAGATGGAGAATTACTTACAAACAGCCTAAGAAATTTGGTATATGATGGAGCTGGACTTTAGACCCAGGTTTGTCCAAATCCAGAGCCAATAGACTTTGTCACCTACTATATTAGGGGGTCAGTCTCTACAGAGGGTGAAGGCCAAGTGCCATGGTTTGGGATACAATGTCCAAAGTCTCCAGCCTTGTCTCTCATTATCCATAGCCTCCCACCACAGGCTCTAACAGAGTTTTCCTTTGCACCGCACTGGCTTTCATGCCTCAATGCCTTTAAGACAAATGCTGAACCCAGCATTTTCCAGTCAAAATGGCATTCTTTCTCATGAGTCTAAAGTTTGAAGTATTTAAATTTTAAAAACTATATATACATATACATAAACACATATACATATGTAATGTATCATTCTATATACTTGTATTTATTTTATATAATATATAATAAAAATCAAACTGAAGGCTTTTTGAGATGCCACTCTGGCCAACATTGTATTCTGCAAGGAAGAAAAATGATGGTGGTGGTGGTGGAAAGGATATTATTTTCATTGAAATTTTAAATGCAAGCATCTTGGCATTTTGTTAAACAGAAAATGATGCCTTGAGGCAGGGGTCCTAGCTAATTTATCCCTGTCTTTATGGTCTAGCATAGTGCCTGGCACATATTAGGCACTCAAATGTGTATTGATGGGCTTCCCTGGTGGCGCAGTGGTTGAGAGTCCGCCTGCCGACGCAGGGGACACAGGGTTCATGCCCCGGTCCGGGAAGATCCCACATGCCACAGAGCAGCTGGGCCCGTGAGCCATGGCCGCTGAGCCAGCGCGTCCAGAGCCTGTGCTCCGCAACGGGAGAGGCCACAATACTGAGAGGCCTGCATACCACAAAAAAAAAAAAAAAAAAGTGTGTATTGAATTAGATTTTCCCTTCTCTCACATAATTTTCTCTTTGGTTCTGCCGATGCTTATAGTTTGTACCTCTATCATAATACTCATCACACTTGTTGCATTAGGAATAAGTTTGGTTACTAATAAAAAGAAAGCTTGGTAATAGTGGTTTATACAATTACTCCAAAGCTTGGCAGTCCAAGACTGACGCAGCAACTCATGATGTCGTCAAGGAACCAGCTCCTCCTTCTTTCTTGTCTACTGTCCTTGTATAGGGGTTTTTATTTTCATGGTTAAAAGATGACTGTTGGCCCTCCAGGAGGTATATCTACAATCTAGGACGGAGAAAGAAAGGTGAGAGGGCAAAGAGTGAACAGTATGATCCTTGAAAGGTCTTTTGCCTTATTGTTTGGGAATGAAAGCCCTCCCCAGGGACTCCCACTTAGATCTCATTACATAGAACTATGACACATGGCCACCTGTAGCTGCAAAAGTAGCTAGGAATTGGAATATTTGTCTTTTCAGCCCATATAGCATGGGAAGCCAAGGGAGAAGAGATTGAAGTGGGTGTTTATGAAGGCAACCTACAGGTCTGCCCTACAGGTTTTTTAGTTACTTCATACAAATTGATTTTTCTTGGTGTACTGTACGTCTGTAGAGGGCAAAGGATGTGCTTTGGTAATCTTTGAATTACCCACAGTGACTACCGAGAGTCTGTCACAGCACTTATCACAGTGTCTAAGACATTGTGGCTGCTCCATCATTGTTGTTGTATTTTTTTAAATTTCAATTTTGAAATAAGAACTAGGCAGGAATTAGTGACTCTGGTTTCTCTGAATATGATGGAATCTGTAGATTTCTCTTCGGTGACTCATTTCCACATATCAACATTGGAAAATTACCTGGGGCTTTCCTGCTTCAATGCGGCCCATTAGAGAGGACAATTTAACAGTAATATTGCTGGGATTATTTGCAATATAACTCAGAAAACAGGGTGGGAAGGAAATCATGTAAAAATATGGTAAACGAGGGCTTTTTCAAGAAAGGTAAAAAGGTAGGTAAGAATTAGGATTATATATTGTAATCAAAGAAAAGATTAGCAATTGAAAGTTAAGAACAGTCTAATTTAAAATATTTTAGCCACTAAGGGGAAAAATAAGTACAATTCATTCATTTAAATCTCAAATTGCTGTTCTATAATCTATACTCTTTCTCCTTCAAAACAGATCCTGTTCTTCCCTCTGTCATATTCTTAATTATAAATCATGGAGAATCAAGATAAAACAATTAAGCATGAAGATTCAGAACCATCTACAGAGGTGAATCACACAGCCTCCAGGTGTCAAGTACAACAGGTGTGATCAAATGTAGAACATCCCAACCATTTCCTTAAGGAGGGGACTACATTTCCAAATCTATGACAGAATTGTGTTCTCTTCATTCTCTATCACTCAATTAACAATTCTCCCCATTCTTAAATCCCCAAACTGGTGTAGTAGGTGTGACTGCCAGTTTTCCTAGATAGTCATTAGCAGGTGGCCCTACATGGAGAGCCTGTGAAGTGCTTTGTGTTCCCAGCCTAAGCCCTAGAATGATTCTGGTTTCTTCCCTCTTTATTGCTTAAATTAAAGTAAATGAATGAATGTGAATTTGTTTTTGCCACAGATGATTATCTCTTTCTGAATCACTCTGGCATATTTACCAACTATGGCCTTGAATCATATTTTAAATAGGCTAATTTTTAAACCCAGTATTGAAAATCATAATGAAATTTTATGTGACTCAAGCATTTATAATGCTACAAATAGTGACTCAATGGTAAATACTCCTCACATAGTTCATTCTTATTCTGAGCATTCTCCAATTAGCTAGTAATAAAGCTGTGCTTTTCCTCTGTAAAGTGTTAGCCTTGATTCTAGCAACAGAAGTTTGATTTGTGATGTGATGGCTCAGTAACTATAAAAATGTACAGCAAATATATAGTTTTAAGGATTTTTTAATTGCTTTAAACACAGGAGGAAACAGTTATGAACCCCAGAGGTATAGATGGAAATGAACCAACAGAAGGAAGTGACCTACTGAATAGCAATGAAAAAATGCAAGAAACACCAGCTGAACCAAATCACTTGCAAAGACTAAGACAGACATTTGCTTGCCCTCCACGTGGTTTACTGGATAGAGTAATAACAAATGGTATGTAAATGATAAGGATGAATTCAGAACAAGAGGGTAAAAGATGAAGTTGTTATAATGAGAGATTCCAAAGTAATATGGTTTAAAGGACAAAAACGTTTACTTCTCTCTCACATAAAAACTACAAGGTGAACAATTCATAACGGTATGTAGCTCTGCTCCACAGTCATTCAGGGTCCCAGGCTGACAGGGCTCCGCCATTTTCAACACAGGGCTACCAAGAGCAGTGTTGTCACCACCATTCCCACTAGCAGGAAGAGGGAGAGAGCAGAGGTCAAGGGCATTTTCCTTTTCTGTATCTGAGTAATTTCACAGGATTACTTTAGGCCTCCAATGAGAAAAATGACTGAGAAATTACTTATAAACAGAAAAGCACCAAATAAATGTTGGTTGTTATTACTGTTAAGTCATGCCACTAATGTTTGAGCAAACACAGCTCAATTTATACTTCCAAACAAATCCATCATTTTGTAAGTAAAGATCCTGGTTTCCAATTCAACTTATTGCTGCTATTACTTAAAATTGGGGGGTTAAGGAGGGGGGATTTATCTCTACACTATTTTGATGTGTTAGGGTTGGGATATATTTGTCTTTTAGGAATGGATTTGGTCTTTGGAGGCATCCCAACATTATTCTGATACCAATTTGATGAATACATGGACGTTCGATTTCAGTAATATTGTTTTTGTTCAAAAAGGAAGTTGTGTGCATGTATACTGCGTGTATATTGGAGGATGTGTAATATAGTAAGAAAAAGGAGAATGGGGTTGAAACTTCTCTATAAAGGCAAATTTAAAGACAGTTTCAAAAATTGTGTTGAGGAATGACAGCATCATTAAATATATGGCTTCCCCCAGTAAATATGTTGAAGAATGTAACATGTTTAATCTAGAAGTTATATTTACTGAAAAATCAGGCTCACTTCTTTTTTTTTTTTTTTTTTTTTTTTTTTTATTGAAGTGTAGTTGATTTACAGTGTTGTATTAATTTCTGCTGTACAGCAAAGTGACTCAG
>NW_006789288.1:297234-306053 GCF_000442215.2 Lipotes vexillifer
TTTTCCCAGCACCACTTATTGAAGAGGCTGTCCTTTCTCCACTGTATATTCCTGCCACCTTTATCAAAGATAAGGTGACCATATGTGCATGGGTTTATCTCTGGGCTTTCTATCCTATTCCATTGATCTATCTTTCTGTTTTTGTGCCAGTACCATACTGTCTTGATTACTGTAGCTTTGTAGTATAGTCTGAAGTCAGGCAGCCTGATTCCTCCAGCTCCATTTTTTGTTCTCAAGATTGCTTTGGCTATTCGGGGTCTTTTGTGTTTCCATACAAATTGTGAAATTTTTTGTTCTAGTTCTGTGAAAAATGCCAGTGGTAGTTTGATAGGGATTGCATTGAATCTATAGATTGCTTTGGGAAGTAGAGTCATTTTCACAATGTTGATTCTTCCAATCCAAGAACATGGTATATCTCTCCATCTGTTTGTATCATCTTTAATTTCTTTCATCAGTGTCTTATAATTTTCTGCATACAGGTCTTTTGTCTCCTTAGGTAGGTTTATTCCTAGATATTTTATTCTTTTTGTTGCAATGGTAAATGGGAGTGTTTTCTTGATTTCACTTTCAGATTTTTCATCGTTAGTATATAGGAATGCCAGAGATTTCTGTGCATTAATTTTGTATCCTGCTACTTTACCAAATTCATTGATTAGCTCTAGTAGTTTTCTGGTAGCATCTTTAGGATTCTCTATGTAGAGTATCATGTCATCTGCAAACAGTGACAGCTTTACTTCTTCTTTTCCGATTTGGATTCCTTTTATTTCCTTTTCTTCTCTGATTGCTGTGGCTAAAACTTCCAAAACTATGTTGAATAAGAGTGGTGAGAGTGGGCAACCTTGTCTTGTTCCTGACCTTAGTGGAAATGCTTTCAGTTGTTCGCCATTGAGGATGATGTTGGCTGTGGGCTTGTCATATACGGCCTTTATTATATTGAGGAAAGTTCCCTCTACACCTACTTTCTGCAGGGTTTTTATCATAAATGGGTGTTGAATTTTGTCAAAAGCTTTCTCTGCATCTATTGAGATGATCATATGGTTTTTCTCCTTCAATTTGTTAATATGGTTAATCACATTGATAGATTTGCGTATATTGAAGAATCCTTGCATTCCTGGAATAAACCCCACTTGATCATGGTGTATGATCCTTTTAATGTGCTGTTGGATTCTGTTTGCTAGTATTTTGTTGAGGATTTTTGCATCTATGTTCATCAGTGTGATATTGGCGTAGTTTTCTTTCTTTGTGACATCCTTGTCTGGTTTTGGTCTCAAGGTGATGGAGGCTCACTTCTTTATACATATACTGCGTTTGTGAGCTCTGAAAAACATTTTTATCATTTGCCACTGGGACAATGGAAGCCAAGTATGATACGTTATATTATACTTCAGGCTCTAGATATGTTTTTAATGAAATTAGGTAAGTTTCTAGACCAGCATGAGAAAAAAATCTCAAACTTTACTTAAAACATGTAGAGAAAACCAGGTTCCAGAATATGCACTAGTTGAGAAGGCAACAGATAATTTAATACCTTTACTGTTCTTTTTATTTTTTTTAAACTTTCACCGTTCAAGTGATGGCACTCTTCTAGTTAAAACATGTACACTACAATGGATATGGATTGCATTAAGGAAGGGGGTATAAAAGAATGATGTGATTTGGAGACTAGTTTTATAAAATTCTATAATCATTGTCCTTAAAGCTGCCTGAGAAATGGGGACTCACGATACATAAACACCTCTCACTTGTTTCCTTATACTTCCGTTTCTGAGGCTTACAAGACTGCTTTTTTACCCTGTACTCCTTCCTGTGACCCTTCATCATGCAAAGTTTTCTTCTTAAGAAGTAAATCTTACATGTGAGAATATTAGTTTTCAAAATTGTAGATAAGAAATAAATTATTAATTGAATTAAATATGATTTAGAGAAACCTTATACATGTACACTCACTATGTATTCAGAATTTCATTTTGAGTATGAGGAGGGAAAAGGAAAGTTAGAGGTTTTTTTTAAAAAGTAGTATAAACGTATGGGCACCAAGGGGGGAAAGTGGCAGGGGTGGGGTGGTGGTGGGATGAACCGGGAGATTGGGGTTGACATATATACACTAATACGTATAAAATACATACCTGCTGTGTAAAAAAAATAAGTACAATTTTTTAAAAAAGTAATGTTGAAGTGGAAAACCCTTAATTCTACCTTTCTGAATTAGTATCAGACTAGGTTTATGCTGTGATAAGATACAAGTTAGTAGCTGGCAATTCCTGATTTCCCATTATATTTCAGCCCCTGTTACAAATTTCAGCCCTGATAGCCAACTGGGAAATACTGAAGGCCCCTTTGTTATTTTGTTGTAATAGCATCATAAGCCTAGAAAATCTGGAACAATTCTGTAAGGGTTTAAAAAATGGGACATTGGACGTGATCTCTAGCAATATGTAGAGGAGACTCAGTGAATAATCCTTTCACTTATGCCAGTGAAAACATCTGAAAATAGTTTAAGGCTTTTTAAATGTACCTTTTATCTGTCAAGAAAACAGGAAGTCATCGGACACCAAAAACAAAGTATAAGTAAGTAGGAGAGAGAAATAAACACTCAAGCTGGCCTTCTCTCCAGAGGCTTCTGCAAAATACCAATGAACTTGAGATTTATTCTGTGAACCATGAGAGTATAAGAGGCTTTGCTAGAGCTGCCCAGGTTGGGAGAAGCATCATAGGAGAAGTCATTCTCTCTCACCCACACAAAGTTGGAACCCAATGTGATGGTGGATTTGAGGTAAACCTGCCCTGCAGAGGGGCCCAGTAACTAAACCTGTCTGTCTAAACTGTGGTGCTGGCTGGAGGAGGGGAGAGTCTCCACTAAAAATGGGTAACTTCATTCCGATTTGTGCTCCAAATTCATAGAAAAATAACTCAAACTGAAAATATATCTAAAAGTGGTCCCAGTGTGTAAGCATCTAAACACATGGTAGAAGCAAATTCAGATCCTATCTGGAAACACTCAGACTCAACCTAAGGCTTCAGCAATTCCCAGAGATACAGTTGCAAGGAAGAGCTCACTGTTGCAAGAAAACAAACAAAAAATCATAAATAAATGCACAAGGAAACATCGCAACATTTTCCATTATCAGAAAATAGAATATAAAATATTTTTGCTATCTGTAAAGAAGCTAAAGAGGAAATAGCAAGTATGAGTACAAAACAACTCTTTGTGAAAATGAACAGATTTTAATAAGAACCAAGCTGAAGTGCTAGAGATGCAAGATAAAGTACAGTAATTGAAACTGAAAACAGTGGGTAGACAGCAGAGTAAGCAGAAAGAAAATTGGTAAACTAGCAAATAGATCTGAAGAGATTATGCAATACACAAAGACAAAGATGGGAAATATGAAACTAGGGTTAGCAATGCGGAGGGGAGAGTGTGACTGTTTAATCATAGCTCCAGAAAAAATGAAGAGGAAAAATGGGGGGGATAAGATATTTGAAGAAATACAGAATTTATAAAAAGCATAAATCCTAAGCAAACCAAAAGGAAGCCATTCCTAAACATATACTGAATTTGCAGAAAGCCAAAGGAAAAGAAAGATCTTAAAACCAACCAAAGAAAAAGAATTCCCTAGAAGAGCTGAAATTAAACTTACAAAACAGTAACAAAAGACAGAAAACCAAGGAATCATATTTTCAAGGAACTGAAAGTAACTCTCAACTTAGAATTGTATACATAGATAAGCTATCTTTTAAGAATGAGAATAAAGATGATTCCAGATAAATAAAACTAAAAACTTGCTACCAGCAGATCTTCATGAGAAATATAGCATGCTCTGCTACAGAGTGTTTCTGTACCACGATTTAGTTTATATGCGATGGTAAATAGGGAACTGTGTCAGTGTAATATGGAGTTTGCATTTCTGTACATAATTTTTCCTGGCATAGTAATATTTAACATCATCGAGCAATAGCAGATAGGTACAAAGTGAATTGAAACCTTCCCCCAAGAAAGATCAGGTATATACTTTATTACAGCTAAAGATAAAGACTTACTAACTTTAAAGATAAATAAAGCCTTTTAAAAAGCTGAGCACCCTGGGTAAGTACCTTCTTTTGAGGTGGTTAGTTGTTCTCTTAGGGACGTCAAAGACTTAAACTTTCCACGACATTAAGCTGTCTAATGAAGCCACATGTGATGAGGAAGCTGCCAACACTTACCTCAGTTAAAAAACAAAACAAAACAAAACATTAACAACAACAAACCATTTGATTGATGGAGAAGGCTACAGTCTGGATAGGGTTTGATGGAACCACTCTCTGTTTAGAGCAAATGCTCTCAAGATTCTGCATCTTGAAATAGTAAGTGTGGTTCCAGTGTTGAAGTCTGCAAAGAAGAGGTTGACTATGGGAGATACAAAGATTACTGGAGATTTAACTGTGCTGGTACTTTTATTAGGATCATTGTTGTTTCTGTTAGTGCTTTGGTCACAAGTTTTGAGTTGTGAATAGTCTGCCCAACTCTCTTTTTTCCATGTGCCTTTCTATTGTCAATGTACAGTTTTGTAGAACAAAAGGTTTTCAAACAGGGAAACATATTTCACATTCTAACAGACATGCCTCTAGTAAAGGAAATACTTCAGGCAACAAAATAATTGTCGAGATGAAAGGTTTGAGATGCCATGATGAATGATGATCAAAAAAAAAATGTAAGTATGTGGGTAATTCTAAACAAACATCGACAATAGAAAAGAAGCAATAGTTAGACAATAAACAATAATGCTTAATTCAAGGCAGAACTAAAATACTGGAGTGTGATTGTTAAAGTGTTCTCATGTTTCTGCGAAGAGGATATAGATAGTGACTCTCTTTTTATTGACTAATGAATATTTATGGTAAAATTATAAGGAAAAATAAGGGAATAGTTAAAAAAAAATCCAAGATAGTAGTTTCTTCTGGCAGTGTGAAAGCAGATGGGCGATGGGATTAGAAAGAGCACACAGGTGGATTCAAAGGCACTGTGGTAATATCCTACTTTTTAAGGTGCTTGGAAATTACCCAGTTTTTTATATTACTGATGTTCTTTAAAACTTACACATGATTATAGGTATTTGTATGTGTCTTCATTTTTTTTAATGTTTAGATTATATTAAAACCTGCAGATGACCACTCCTTGGTAGAAACTAGTTTTCCTCGTTTATTTCAGTTACCATGGTTGTTCTTCTGTGGGCTGTAGTTTGGTCAATTACCGGCCCTGAATGTCTTCCTGGAGGAAACCTGTTTGGAATTATAATCCTATTCTATTGTGCCATCATTGGAGGCAAACTTTTGGGGCTCATTAAGTTACCTACATTACCTCCACTGCCTCCCCTTCTGGGTAAGTGCTAAACACATCCTGTTTTCTTCAGAGTAAGTCATATTTAAGTCATATTATGGAAATAATATATAATGGCGTGCCTCTCATGCCCTCTTCCTAAATCCACATTCTTTGACACCATGTTGGTAGCTTAACATCAGCCATGGTGGAAGTATCTTTAAGACAGAACTCAGCAAGTGCTACAAATCAGGGCTTACTATATTGTTAGTCATTCACATCACTGACAAACAAGGCAAGTTCCAACCTGCATTTTCACTGGTTCATTTTCATCTTACTCATTAACATAAACAAAATTATCAACCGATATTCATGGTGACACTATACTCACTCGTCATAATGTGAATGACTTCTTTGCTAAGCCAGATAGTAGTCAAGCATTTATTTGTAATCTGATTTTGTCAATTCATTGTTGAACTGCAACCATAGTTGGTTATGGATATGGAGTTCAACAATGAAAAACAATGAAAGCATTCTATGAGAACCAATTGGCTCTATAGAATTTACAGCAATGATTGTTGCATATTTATAAATTGTATTCTGCACATCCTTTATATCAGTAAAATTTATAATAAATATGTAAATATATAAATATAAATACACACACACTTTTTTGGACAGCTACTTATTAAGCATTTACCAGCACACCATTGGCTGTATTGTATTATCATGCTTATTAAAATAAGTTAGCCAAAAATATTCTTCCAGAGGCCATGAGAACTGTCCAGACGTGAAACACATGAAAATTAGTCTTAACACTGAACATTATATCTTTAATGTTTCTTCAAAGAATTCCATATTACAAAATTTTAATTTACCACTTTCATTATACCACAAAAGGCATTTTGTGTCCATTTCTAACAGATTTATAAATCACTAAGTTTTATTTAAAAATCACATATCTTTCACACATATATATTTGCACACAATTCCTGAGTAAAAATTTTTCCTGTTATTTTATGTTAGTGAGGACGATCAATATTGGCTAACAAAGACCAAAATTACTTGCTTTTGAATTTGTGGTCAGCAGTTGAAGCTAAATATAAAAAGAAATAGAGTTATTTACATTTGACCATGCACTATTTCTCAATATACTTTTCAATTTTAGGTAAAAATAAAGTTATTTTGCTTAATTCATATTATTTATCATGAGTGCTTTTTGTTCTCTAAAGTTATGAATTGAATTATTGTTAAAATGAGTTGTTTCTAAATATGCCTGTGTGCTGTGATAAAGGGTTGGCAATCCACCTCTTTTGTAAATAAGATATTATTGGAACACACCCATGGTCATTCATTCACATATTGTCTGTGGCTGCTTTCACCCTACAGTGGCAGAGTTGAGAAGTTGTGAAAGAGACCCTGTGGCCCACAAAGCCTAAAATATCTCTTATCTGACCCTTGACAGAAAATGTTTGCTGACTCATGCATCTAAATCAGTGCTTCTCAAACTTTAACATGCAGAAAAATGACCTTGGGACCTTGTTAAAATGCAGATTCTAATTAAACAGATCTGGTGGTGGAGCCTGAGATTCTGCATTTTTAATAAGCTAATCATAAGTTTTCAAACATGGTTGTGCATAGGAATCACCTCATGAAGTCTTTTAAAAGCTGATGCCCAGAGATTCTGAATTAATTGATGTGCCATATGCCCTGGGCATTAGAATTTTTAAAAGTTCCCCACATGATTCTAATATGCAACCTAAGTTGAGACTGCTGTTCTAGACTCCATGAAAATACACTTTATACCTCATCCTTTTTTTTTTCCATTCTATGCCTGTTATTACAACAAACTAAGTATACCACATTGCCAAGTGGTACAGACTTGGGTTTTGAGATCTCATGAAACCTCCTGGGGTGACTGAAATTTTTCTGAAAGATCACATACGTTATATATCTTAGCATCCCTTTTTGTAGTGTTGCACTTGTGATAGAAAAAAGTTTACCACTTTTTATTGTAGTAGGGCCAGTAACTAAAACCAAAACATTATCTGAATCCATGAAACTTGTTAGGACAAAATATGTGTGATGATTGCCTGTTCTATATTTTCATAAGCTCGTTGAAATAATTGCTAGAGGATGAAGGAGAGTTTTTTTATTCCCAAAATAAACGTGAAAACAGTTGCCCTGAAACACTTTCCTCTGCCCATGGTCTGGGCTGATGTGGCCACCTGATTTTGATCTGGATGTTCCCTTCTTGCCTCTGAGCCCACATGGGCCTCTCCTTTAGTTGTGGGGAGAAAAACACCTTTCCTAATAGAGGGGTATTATTCTTTTTTCTCTTAATTTGTGTTATGGAAATCTTTTTAAATATGCAAAAGTTATCAATACATGACCAATCTTATTTCATCTACTCCCAAGTTTTTCTGTAGCACATTATAATTGAAAAAACTTTCCATAATACAAATTAAGAAAAAAAGAAGAATAGTCCTATATCAAAGGAGGTGTGCTTTCCTCCACAACCTACATGAGAGGGAGAGGCCAACGGGGGCTCAGAGGCAAGAAGATGCCTGCCAAGTCCATATCAGGTGGCCAGAGCAACCCAGACCATTGGCAAAGGAAACTGGTTCTCAGGGAAATTTTCACATTCATTTGGGGAACAAAAAAAATGCTCCCTTCCCCCCTAAAACTCCAAAAAACGCCCTCTTAACATATTTTTGAATTCTTCTTAGATTATTATTCTTTTTGATTCCAGGTAGTTATATGCTATAATTAATTTAGGACCGGTTTAGATCCACGTTTTAAGTTTCAGTAAGGAACTATTGACGTATTAATGAAATATAAGGTTAGTGCAGCATTTTGGGCTTGGTAATTCGTCAATATCTATGAAAATGAAACATGCCTGTACCCTAGGGCTTAACATTTCCACTGCTAGGGATTATCCTGTGGATATACTTACACAAACCTACAAACATGTAAGCTCCATATGGACAAGAACCATGTTGGTCTAGCTGCTATCTGTATTAGCAGGGTATCATAAGGGTCTGGCATGTAGTAGGCACTTAATAAATACTTGATGTATGAACTGTGCTCATTTCAGCACTGTTTGTAATGAAAAATCTTGAAGTCCATTAATTGGTTCCAAAATTATGGTACTTCCAAACAATGAGATACTATTGCAACTATTATAAAATAAGGCAGATATATATATCAATGGGAATATATCCAGGATATATTGTTAAATAGGGAAATATTATACAATGGTACATAAACATGCTTTCATTTGTGTCCAGCACACACGCACAGACACACCACACACACACACACACAAACACAAAAGCACACACACACACACACACACACACACAGGCATGCTTAAATAGGTATAGAAACTTTTCTGGAAGGGTACAAATTATCCTTAACAAGGAAAACCTTTGGGGAATGAAGATCAAAAGTTGCCCTTGGGGGCTTCCCTGGTGGCGCTGTGGTTGAGAGTCCGCCTGCCGATGCAGGGGACACGGGTTCG
>NW_006789288.1:306285-312271 GCF_000442215.2 Lipotes vexillifer
AGCAGGAATATTCTGGTGAGATGCACACCAGGAGAAAAGTCAGTACTTAGGAGAATCATGTGATTTTAGCAGGTAGCCGGCAGGAGCACGGTTAACAGGGCACTTAGCACTGCTGTTTGCTCCAGTGGAACCAAGAGCCCAGGAAGGAGGGAGGGGAGCAGGAGCTGAAAATGACCTTCAGCATAAGGTCACTGCCTGTTTTTAGGGCTGAGGAAGAAGACATAAAGGAGGTAAGCAATTTGTCCAAGGTGATATTCAGAGCAAGCCCCAGTGGGACTACAGGGAAGGTAGACCAGGAGAACATCTGGCCTCTTTTTCTTGGCCTGGATCTAGGTCTCAAGATCTGCTTCTGCCATGTTGGTGACAGTTATCAAAAATCCGAACACAACAAAGGCCAGATGTTTATAGCAGTTTAACTATTTTTACTACCCTCATTCCCACCTCCAAAATCATTCTAAAAAATAACTCCTGCCCTTGGGGTTGGGCATATACTTGTCACTTTACACTTGTCAGTAATTTTTAATTTTACCATAAGCATATATTATTCTTCTCATTATTCTTTCAAAAATAGTTACTGTAGCCTAGTTTATATTTTCACAAATTCTAGAAAGACCATGACTGCAGAATTCAGAACTTAGAGTCCTTCCAGATTAAATGGCAGTGATGGAAGATGCCTGGGAGTGATGCTCCTTTACCTAACAGTGTCTGGAGCAAGTCACAAAAAGCCACACGGGTAATTCTTTTCTATTCTCATAGCTTACATTCAAAACATCCCAACACTAGTAAATTTGTCCAGTCATATAACGGGTGGTGCTTATAAGGACATGGTGAGAAGAGGGTAGTGCTGGAGAACGGAGGGTAGAAGCCTCACAGTATCTGCCAGAGAAGTCTTTCCCTTTGCATGGGCATGTGGTATTATCATTGAGGGCAGGATTCCCTCACAAACTACTCAGTTTCCTCAGTCACACTGAGCTACTTGCAGTTCCTAGAATGTCACACTTCTTTTTCGTACCTTGGAAGAAACTGCTTTCTCTTTCAGAAACTTTTCAACTCCCCGGCCTCTTTACCCCTTTTCTCCTTCTTTGCACCCCTCTGACTCACCCCTGCCATCTCAGCTCATACAATACCTCCTCATGCTTCCATAAAATTCAGATTGTCACTTTGTCTTGCTCCCCTAGAGGCTGAAAAACTTGTTGAGGTGTAGTACCCAGTTTTTGTCCATTATTATATCTCTAGTGCCTGTTATAGTATCTAAAATACTGAAGGCATTTGGTGAATGTTGAATGGCTGAATGCAAAAAGAGTCACCAGCTGACATGACAGAGCAATGTCCATTTCATCATAACTCACCTTAAGCCTTTGCAGCAGGTTATGTGGGGTTTTTTTTTCTTAAATTATCCTGTTTGAAGGTAAAATGGAATCCATATAGGTATTTATTGACATTTCAGGTAATCTGACATAGCCAATATTGTCAGGAGCTCTTTACTAGTTGCACACAAAGGGATGACTAAGTTAGACATTTAATTTTTTTAATATTTATTTTATTTATTTATTTTTGGCTGCATTGGGTCTTAGTTGTGGCACGCGGGATCTTCATTGTGGTGCGCGGGCTGCAGAGCGCATGAGCTCAGTAGTTGCGGCACGTGGACTTAGTTGCCCTGCGGCATGTGGCATCTTAGTTCCCCAACTAGGGATCGAGCCCACGTCCCCTGCATTGCGAGGCAGATTCTTAACCACTGCACCACCAGGGAAGTCCCTGGACATTGTATTCAAACATTTTACATTTAGAATTTGATCACACTTCCTATCCAAATACTGCATCCTGTTTCTCCCTTTCAGGTTCAGTTACTTAGGAATTATTAATTATTCTAATCTGTTGTTTTTATCTTCATATTAAAGCCTTGTCTTAGCTCCTCTAATTTATTGTGTTATTTTAATTAAAAGCTTAACCTAATTTCACCTAACGGATAAGCAAAAAAGGAAGAGTATTTCCTAGGATTGT
Source organism: Lipotes vexillifer (assembly GCF_000442215.2). Classification (NCBI taxonomy): domain Eukaryota; kingdom Metazoa; phylum Chordata; class Mammalia; order Artiodactyla; family Lipotidae; genus Lipotes; species Lipotes vexillifer. The sequence goes on from NW_006789288.1 coordinate 308,287, forward strand.
AGGGTAGTCTCTTTCACAGCTAAAGTGCCAAAACCTGTTGCCTGTATTTGAAAACTAACTAAAGAGCTGTCTGACTTTTCCATTCTAGGCATGCTGCTTGCTGGGTTTCTCATCAGAAATATCCCTGTCATCAGTGATAACGTACAGATCCAGCACAAGTGGTCTGCTGCTTTGAGAAGCATAGCCCTGGCTGTCATATTGGTTCGCGCTGGTCTTGGGCTTGATTCAAATGTATGAAGTACAAATGTCTAATTATTGACTAGGAATTTTGTCCCTTCACCACTGCCAGTGTTGAGAATCACTGAGCTTTGGGAGATGGAAGTGGGCATCGTGCATGACATTCTCAAGAAGAGAAGAGAATCTGTTTCATGCAGAACTCTCCCCAGAAGATGTTCCCATACTCTTTCTTGGAGAAAGGTGGAGTTACTATGTGGGGACAGCACCAAGAATAAAGGCCCCCCCCTTTTCTCTGACAGAGATATGGGCCATAGTTATAAATTATGGTCATGAGAGAGAAGACATCATATTTTTGGCATGCGAAGCCCTATATAAGAGTTTAGGGCTAACTGTACTGGCTCAGGAAACTGCCTCCTATATAGAATGAGTCTCAAGTATGAGTTTTTTTAAATGCTTTTTTTCATTAGGAATGAATTTTTGGAATGTTTTGATTTAGAAATGCATGTTTTGGGGGACGGAGGTTTTCACCCAAGCCTCATTTGGGGAACCATTAAATTATAAATAAAGCTAACACTGAGAGGGTTAAATCAGCTAGCGTGGGGATTATGAACACAGACTCTGGAAGCAGCCCGCCTGGGTGCAAACCTAGCTCCACAACTCGCCAGTGTCATGATCATAGGCAAATCACTTTAACTTGAGCCTTTTAAGATGAGGACATCTGCAAAATGGGCATAATATTACCTATATCGTAGGGCTGCTATGAGGAATAAATAAGCTAGCTCGAAACACTTAGAACACTAGATGTTCTAAGTGGAACATTCCTGGAAGATTTGTGATGATCCAGATGTGGGCTGAATATTGAAGCAAAAGCATTTAATGTCATAATCTCTGCATGTCTTTAGAGAATTATTTTAGTATGTGTAGTTTTCTATTGCAGGCCCTGGAGAAGGTGAAGGGTGTTTGTGTAAGATTATCCTTGGGTCCTTGTCTTGTGGAGGCGTGTGCATCTGCTCTTCTTGCCCACTTCCTCATGGGTTTGCCATGGCAATGGGGATTTATGCTGGGGTAATGGTTTTTCTTTATCGTATGAAAATATGCACAGACATTTAGGGCTTTCACCGATTCCTTACAAGAGAACACGTGATAGCATTTTCTTAAGGACATCAGAAAATACAACATCGATATCAGCATAATCTAAATATTATAACTTCAAATGATAGTATATGTGTATAGTGTATGTCTAGCTTTTGCAGTGATTATAATAATTTAAACTATTCAAGAAGTAATGATCTTTTGCCTATACGTGATTCCAGACTGGTGAGAGAGATGCCAGGTCTCACCTCAGAGTCTGGTATAAAGGATAATAAATATATCAACAGTCATCAACACCCAGAAGTATTTTCCTCCTTCTTTTGTCACCAGACTGTTTGATTAGATGGTTCTGCTGTCTCTTCCTTCCACTGTCAGTTCTTATTTCTAATGGTTAAAAGCCATGAGAATTAAATAAATATGAAAGTACTTAGCTGCTTGGATTCAGATCCCAGCTCTATGACTTTGCGTTATGCAATCTTTGGCCAGTTATTTAATCTCTCTGTGCCTCAGTTTACTCATTTGCAAAACAAAGATAATGATTGTAGCTTTTTCATGGCGTTATTGTGAGGATTAAATTAATATATGTAAGGTGCTTAAAATGGTGTTTGGCACGTAGTAAGCACTATAAAATGCTTTCTGGTGTGACTACTGCTGCCATTATGAGTGTCACTGTCAATGTCATTATGGCCTTTTCCTTCTAATCTGTTGTCTTATTTTACATACTCAATCCTGGTAAAAGGCCTAACGTCACTGGGTTCCAATCCAAAAAGTCTGTGGCCATGTTTTTCAAACCTCACACCATAGTGTTTTGTTTTTAAAAAAAGGCAGATTCCTGGGGCCTAATCCTATTAGGTCTTCTATACCACCCATAAATATAACTTTTTAGGCAGGCTAAGTAGTTCTAACACAGGTTATCCATGGCCATACTTTGAAAAAAGTGTTCTATAGAACTTGCATATATGTATGTGTTTCTGGGTTGGTGCTTTGCTCCCATCTGAAAGACTTTAGTTGTCCAAAGTGTAACCTCTAAAAGAGTAGAGGTTATTATACTTTCAACAACAATAATAATAATAATGAGTAAGATACTGTCATAAATGCCTAAAGCACTGCCTGCTTAGTTTTGTTTTAGGTGCTGTATCTCCAGCTGTCGTGGTGCCTTCAATGCTCCTTTTGCAGGAAGGAGGCTATGGTGTTGAAAAAGGCATCCCGACCTTACTCATGGCTGCTGGCAGCTTCGATGATATTCTGGCCATCACTGGCTTCAACACCTGCCTGGGCATGGCCTTTTCCACAGGTACAGGGATCCGTTCCCAACGTGCTGTTCTCTTGCACTCTAGAAACATAGATTGTGGCGTTACAAGCATGGCATAGTTGCTTGATAATTAATTAAGGCAAAGTAAAATGGAAAAAGTCACCTCCCAAGATTTAGTTCCATACTAGGAAGGGACCAGTAGCTTCACCCTCTGGACACAGACTGCTCAAGCAGTTTGGTAAGTGCAGTAAGGGGAGGTTCAAAGGACTTAAAGAAGATTTAGAGAAGGACTAAAACAGCTTCTGCATGGAGCCTCTGGGAAAGTTTAATCTTGGAGACTTCACACAAGGGATAAGTAGATTTTCAATGAGCACAATGACAGCAGGCCAAGTGGGAGGAAGAGCACTCTTCTAAAATAGGAACAGTTTTATCATTGGGTGGGTAATAGCAGCAATGATTTTAATGGGTATCTTTTCCATACTTAACCAAGTGTTTGAAATGGATGCATTATGTTTTAAGTAGTACTGAACAAGAACTTAAGGCATTTTTTTTCTCTCCCACTATTCAGTACCTTTACTCTCCTCTGGCACAGCATAAATTTAAGTTCACTTTTTAATCCACGTCCAAGAGTTGGAAATAAGATTTGCAATTTCATATTAGTCACAAAATGTAATTGTAGCTTAAATTTAGCTTCAGATTATTTAGTGGGAACACGCCTTCATAGAAAGTCATGTACTTTTAGCCTCTCCACCCGGCTGTAGTTGTTGTCCCATTTTGGGGGGTTATATATGATTTCTGCTGAGTACCTAGAACTTGGCCTCTTCCTGTTGCCCCAAAGTTGCCTTACATCCAGTCCCTGCCATATGTCACTGGTTAAATTAATCTTATCAAAAACATGGCTTTCATAAAGTTACCTTCTTGTTCAAGAACCAGTGAGGATTCCCTCTTATCTATTAAGTCAAATCTACACTTTTTTTCTCTTTTGGAAACCTTGTTCTGACGCTGAACTGTCTTGATAATAAAGTGCTTATTTGCAGATTAAAAAACAAAAAAACAAAAAACTGCTCTACCTATCCAGAAGTATGTTTGCACTGTTTTCCTGGTATACACCTTTTAAACAGTAGCTCTCAGCCTCAGCTGCATACTACAATTACGTGGGGAGTTTTTTAAAATACTCTTGTAGGCCCTGCCTTAGGCCAATTAAATTAGAACTTCTGGGAATGCAAACAATGGCTTTAGAGCAACAGTTTGCATTAGAATCACAGGGGATGGGGAAAAGCAGGGCAGGGAGGGCAACCAGGAGGGTCTGCAGGGCTGCCGGCTGTGGACTCTGCCTGCAGAGCCTTCCCAGTCAGCAGTGCTGTATTCCCCTCTGCCCTGCCCCACTAAATGTGGTCCTTAGGCCTTTTGCATGGAACTAGCTGGAGCTTCTTTTTTTTTTTTTTTTTTTTTTTTTTTTTTTTT
>NW_006789288.1:312373-338576 GCF_000442215.2 Lipotes vexillifer
TTTTTTTTTTTTTTTTTTTTTTTTTTTTTTGCGGTACGCGGGCCTCTCACTGCTGCGACCTCTCCCGTTGTGGAGCACAGGCTCCGGACGCGCAGGCTCCGGACGCGCAGGCTCAGCGGCCACGCTCCGCGGCATGTGGGATCTTCCCGGATCAGGGCACGAACCGCGTCCCCTGCATCGGCAGGCGGACTCCCAACCACTGCGCCACCAGGGAAGCCCCTGGAGCTTCTTTAAAATGTGGATCCCAAGCCCTGCCAGATTTACTGAATCAGAATTTTCAGAGGTAGTGCCCAAGAAGTCTTTTTTTAAAAAAAACGACCTTACTATATCAGAGACGGAAACTAATTGGCTCCTTTCTACACATTTATAGTAAATTATTTACCATATTAGCTCAAGACATAGGCTACTATCACAGCTAGATGCTTTTGACAGTCCCACCATTACCTAACAGAGCTATCCTAGCTAAGTAAAATTACTACAGAGGTAATTATTCTTTTAAATAAGAGAGATGATGGAAACCGTAGGGGAGGAAAAGCTATTTCGCCTCTACCCACCTTAGGTTCATTGGCTGGGACCCTGTAAATCAGACTGACCAAAGACAGCTTAACAAGAGAAAAGGTTTACTAGCACGTGCGTGCGTCGTGCTTACACACTGGAGTACGCAGTGGTGAGTAACTCAAGGGGCGGTTAGAATTGGGGCTTATAAAGCATCTTAGCGGAGAACAATGATTTTGTAGAGAAGTGCAAGACAAAGGAAAAGGACTTTGAGCTTGTAGAGGCAACAAATTGTGGAAAGGCAGATATATGAGCAAACTATTGTTAGGTGAGGGCTGGTTTCAGCACTTGGTTATGTAGATTCCTCTGGTGCTGTCCCTGGGCTGATTGGGGTTCCACGTTGCCTCAGTGGTTAACTTCTGTCATTCCTGATGGAGAGGGGAGAGCGACAGCTTTACAAATTTATGTCCTTCTTTTAAAAGCAAATAGGGAGGGCTTCCGTGGTGGCGCAGTGCTTGAGAGTCCGCCTGCCGATGCAGGAGACGCGGGTTCGTGCCCCGTTTCGGGAGGATCCCGCATGCCGCGGAGCGGCTGGGCCCGTGGGCCCGTGGGCCATGGCCGCTGAGCCTGCGCGTCTGGAGCCTGTGCTCCGCGGATGGGAGAGGCCACAACAGTGAGAGGCCCGCATAACGCAAGAAAAAAAAAAAAAAAAAAAAAAAAAAAAAAAAGCAAATAGGGAGATGGCAGAGAGCTTATCTTGTATATGTTTCTTCTCAATTGCCTTCAGCTCAAAATAATCCTTATGCCAAAGTGGCATGCCTTGGGGGTGGCATATGCTGTACCCGAAATTATAATAACAAGAAACCACATAACTGGTTAGTATATATTTTCTTAGAACAGTTTGAGGACGGCTTTATATATTGAGCAATATTAATATAATTTTCTGCACAATGTGCTAGCAAAGATTTTTTTTAATTAAAGTTTCCTAAATCCTGTTTGCTATGGGGGAAAACAGAGTTTACTGACCTCTATATTGTGATATTTCAAAGAAGCTAAGCAACAAATAAAGACTCTTCCAAGAGCAATTTCAAAAATAATTTATTTTCAGATTTAATCTTAGAAATAACATTTGAGAAGGAGTAAGTCCCCTACGTTCATTGTAGTAAGAAAAGATTTTACTTTTATTGCCAAATTCTTAAGTTACTGTATTCTGTATATATTAGAGCTACTGAAATCAATATGAATTTATTATTAAAAAATCAGGCTCTTAAATGGCAGTTTGAGTACTAGATCTGTCTGCTCACCCAGCCTATGCATATAATACAGTAGAACAAATCAGACCTGATTTATGAATTTTATCTTTCATATTTTCTTAGTAAATAATAAATTATGTAAATTTATTCTGAAGTAAACATAGAAAAAAGTACACAGATCATAGCTCATGCCTATTTTTAAATTTATCTCCAATAATATGCATACCTTTCTTGATGGAGGCCCATTTTATTAGACATTTTAAGAATATGGAAAGCAGGAAAGATCTGTACATTTTTCCTTCTATATAATTAGACTCCTTATGTTAATGATTAACGTCTGTGCATTTATGGATTTAGAATTCTGTCTCAAGTTTTTCTTTTTATGTTTTTTTTTAAGGCTCCACAGTTTTTAATGTCCTCAAAGGAGTTTTGGAGGTGGTAGTTGGTATGGCAGCTGGATTGCTTCTTGGATTTTTTATTCAGTATTTTCCAAGCAGTGACCAGGTAAAAGAAATTATCTGTGGGTAAGTCGTGCTCTAACATGTCATTGGAGGAGCATTCTAGAACACTCCCCTGAAAGCTGATGTGAATTATGTGATTTAGAAAATGGCCCCCCATTTTAAAACTGCTCATTGCAATATTAGTGCTGTCCATGAGATGTATGAAGAGGGCTGGATGTATAAGACTTTTAATGCAGTCCTGGAATTTTTTTCTCTAATTTATATTCTGTATACTTCAAACTTCACTGTAAAACAAATAACATCAATTCTAAAATAATACAATATGTCTTTTTATTTATCTTAATTTTAATATTTTTATTTATTTTAATTTTATTATTACTCAATACTCAACTAAATCAAGATATAAAATGGCTTTGGAGGCCTCTTTTGTTAGTATCAAAATACCTTAGATTCTTTTTCTCTTTTTTTTAAAGATTTTTTTTGATGTGGACCATTTTTTTTAAAGTCGTTATTGAATTTGTTACAATATTGCTTCTGTTTTATGTTTTTTGGCCACGAGGCATGTGGGATCTTAGCTGCCCGACCAGGGATTGAACCTACATCCCCTGCATTGGAAGGCGAAGTCTTAACCACGGGACCTCCAGGGAAGTCCCAAAATACCTTAGATTCTAATACTATCAAATAGACAGACCTTATCATCTCATATCATATAGTTCAACATTTCTCACCAAAGATAACAAAGTCCTTTACTGTACACAGTGATTTCTTAATAAACAAAGGTTTTGTTTTCCTTTACCCACCTCGTCTCTTAGATGAACATATAAAAGTCTTTTTCTTCCTAGAAGAACTGGCATTATTTTGAGATTTCAGAGCATTTTGAATGGAATTAGAAACTTAACTAAAGTAGAACTGTACGTAAGAACATCATTAACATTACTTGAATGTATGTTGGTTTGAATTTTTACTGTGCGCAAAAAGATTCAATTGTAGATTGTAGATTTTATGAATGCATAATAGAAAGCTACAGGATTTTCTAATTACACAGCAAAGTAAAGAGAAAAATGATAGCTTACATTTTGTTGTTTACCGTGTATAAAATGATGTGGTATGTACAATAAAGTGCCACTAGTTCAATATAGCAGCCACTAGCTACATGTGGCCATCGCAGATATAGAACACTACCGTAGACAATGCAGATACAGAAACTTCTGTCGTCACTGAATGTTCTGTTGGAAAGTGCTGATCTAGTGCACTCCATACAGTAACTCATGAAAAGAGTACTGCTAATTAATATGAGCATTTTACTGATGAGGAAATTGAGGCTTAGGGAGAAATGATTTAAACAAAGTCGCATAGCTAGAAAGCAGTGGAGCTGGGAATGAACTCAGGTAACCCACCGCCAGAGCCTGCAGGCCTCCAAGCCAAGCACTTCTAAAAAGCCTGCCTGCCTTCTAAAGCAATCAAGAAGTTTAAAAGGCCAAACAGGGAAAAGTGAAAGGAAAGAGGTACACATTTCTGAGACTTTAAAAATCAACAACAAGGACCTACTGTGTAGCACAGGGAACTCTGCTCAGTGTTATATGGCAGCCTGGAAGGGAAGGGAGTTTGGGGGAGAATGGAGACATGTCTGTGTATGGCTGGGTCGCTTTGCTGTGCGCCTGAAACTACCACAACGTTGGTTAATCAGCTATACTCCGATATAGAATAAAAAGTTGAAAAACAATCAACAACGAAAAACTACTCTGTGTACAGCCTCTTAAAGCTTCTTGGTATTCAAGGATTTAGAAAGAAAAACCAGGAGAGTATCAAATTGAAGAGTGAACAGAGAACCTAAAAATAATAGAGACATCATATCTTTAGCCTTCACAGAATCCCTGTGATGTAACTGCTTTAGGGAACGAGGAAAGAAGACTTGAAGAGTTTAAGTAATATGGCCAACTACATATGTCAGTGGTGTAAAAGCTGAAATTTTATCCCTGGTCTCTCTGTCCCCAAAGCCTATGTGCTTTTCTCTGCTGTTGCATTTAGCCCTGTGAAATTCTGCTTTGATAACTGCAGAGAAGGATAACTGGTATTCCTGGGAGAGGCACCTAACATTTGTACATGTGCTAACTCTACTTTTACTAAGGAAAAGAAAGGAAATGTTCTGTCATGCATTTATATGCTCAGACACAGACGTTTTTTAATTTTCTACTAAGTCCTGAATATGGAAAAACCAATAGTTAGAAATCAGTTATATGAAATAATTGAGCTAACCAACCTCTCTCCTCCTCTAGGACAAGCTCGTGTGGAAGAGAGCATTCCTGGTCTTGGGGCTGTCTGTGCTGGCTGTGTTCAGCAGCATGTATTTTGGTTTCCCTGGGGCAGGAGGACTGTGCACGCTGGTCCTGGCTTTCCTTGCAGGCAAGGGATGGGCCAGCGCAAAGGTGAATTCATTTTAAGTTCTTCCGCTCATGATCACTTTCTGATCAGCTTAATTTTTTCTTTCCAGATACTTTCTTAACATCAAATTAATGAAATTATTTAATCATAAAAGCTATTTTCTATACATTTGTAAATGTATGTCCAAGTTCAGACACGCACATCCTTTTCCCCTTACATATGAATCCAGAACTTAAGGTCTTTACTTAAAACATATTTACTGGGCTTCCCTGGTGGTGCAGTGGTTGAGAGTCCGCCTGCCGATGCAGGAGACACAGGTTCGCGCCCCCGTCCGGGAAGATCCCACATGCCGCAGAGAGGCTGGGCGCGTGAGCCATGGCCGCTGAGCCTGCGCATCCAGAGCCTGTGCTCCACAATGGGAGAGGCCACAACAGTGAGAGGACCGCGTACCTCAAACCAAAAACAAAAAAACCAAAACAAACAAACAAAAACTACATCTTTAAGTAGGAAAAAAAAAACATATTTACTTACTTAAAACATACCATGGTTCTATTTCCATGCTGCCTTCCTTATCCTTTGTAAGGGCTGCAGAGTACTGCATTGTATAGCTGTGCTATATTCTATTTAATCAGTCTCCTACTAACAGACATTAGATTGTTTCTAGTTTGCTAAGATGAAAAGCGCTTCAATAAAATGCCCTTACATATACTATATTCAGTAAACTCTAAGGCACTATCCAGTCTTATTATTATTTTACATGCTATCAAGAAAGAAAAAGAATGCTGCCAATTAAACTGATATCCTAATTTCAGAAATACTAAAATGAGAAAAAATTTAATAAGTTATAGCACATTATTGAGTTTATCTATAGGATACATTTCTAGAAATAGGATTGCTCTTTGAAAGACTGTGCACACTGATACTTTTCATAATATCAATTTGCCCTTTTAAAAGACTGTACCAATGAACATTCTCACCAACAGTATGTGAGAGAATCTGCTTCTCTGATCTATTTTCAGTCTTCAGATATTGTGCTAATCTGATGGGTGAAAAATGTATCTCATTGCTGATCTGTTGGCATTTCTTTATGAGTGAAACTAATCATCTTTTCATATGTTTACTTGCCAGTGTATTCAAAAGCTTGTGCCTATTTTTTATAAGATTGTTTTGGTTTTCCTTACCAGGTTTCAAGATCATTAAGGTTATCTGTTTTCTTAATACGTATTATGGAAATCAGCTGATTGCCATTTATTTATTTTAATTTTAAAATACATTTTTGTAGATTTGAACTTGACAGGATCATGTGCTATTCTGTTTAATAAAGAAATTAGATGTATGTGACCTAAACTAAATGCAGATATATCCTTTTGGAAAACCTAAAGACAACTGCTCAAAATAATTAAGCTTAATATAATGCCATATGGAAACATGTGAAGGTTCTAAATCTTAAGATTAGATAAATAATCATATTCAATTATGGGAATCTGTGCAGAGATATACTAGAGATAGAATTTCCTTGTGGGTAAATAGCATGCAGATAGGAGGCTTCCATTCTCTAACAGTGTGATTATAAAATTAGGACAAGTATAAGTGTGAATCATCTTGCTTTAGAGGAGGGAAGGATTGGAAGGGGCTCCTGGAGCCTTGTGTGAACAAGGGTACTGAGGCCACAAGAAAGTGTGCTGAGATGGATTGGACTTCGAGGAAAAGGAGAGAGTCCCTTTGAAACCCTGCTCTAGACACTAGATGGGCACCTAGGTATGTTGCCCTGTCAGAGGCTTGGCTGTAAGGCTTTCAGGTGGTCTACTTTTTCTCTTTTCAGCAGCACCTATATTATTCAGTTCTACTTTCTGATTTCATATAACATCGAACAAGAACAAAGCTAAAAAGTAAACAAACTTCCTCGTATAAATCGGGTGCTCCTGTCATCCCTCATCTCTCATAAGCCTTTGCTTTTATCAAACATTTGTTTTTCCGTGGCTTCCCTTTTCTTGAGGGCTGAGGCAGGGTTGTCCCATATCGTGGGCAGTCTTCTGTCCAATCTCAGCTTGGGACAAAGGGCTGTGCTGCCTCCTTGCTTCTCTCTGAGGACTCACCACTATCTGTCTTCCACCCTAATCTGGGCTGCGGACTAATACACCTGCTCCTTGAAGCACTCTGATCTACTCCTTTGCCCCAGGACCAAGAACACAGTTTTCACTCAGTAAAGGGATGCAGCTAAAGTTGCATTGTGACCCCTTATCCGACACCTGGGAAGTTTGCCAGCCATTAGCATTCTACAAACTGTCCCTTAACTTCTTTTTTTTTGTATATTGTTTGGTTTCTTTTTTGCTGTTGTAAATATTTTTTATTTCAGTTATCAGTTGCTGGGTTACAAATTACCTCAACATTTAATGGCTTAAAACAACAATTTTGTTTTGTTTTAATTTGTCTTGCATTTCTGTGGATAGACTTGGCTCAGGTGGGTGATGCTTACTTGGAGTTGCTCATGAGGTTGCAGCCAAATAGTGACTGAGACTGGAATCTGTCCCATAACTTCTTAATTGTAAACATTTGTCAGCATTAAAAGAAATAAATTACTAAAGAGAATAATTTTTAAATAAAATTAGTTTTGTTCCTGAGTATGAAAGTACTGTACGCTCATTTTAAAATGTTGGGAAATAAAAAAAGTCAGAAAGCAAAGGAAAGAAAAAATCGTTTACAATCCCTCTACCTAAAGCCAACAGCTCTGTAAACTATTTAAATATTTTGGCTTATTTCCGTTCATTTATTCAAAAGGAAAAATTTCAAATACACTTATAGTAAGTTTCTTCAAATTGAATTTTACTGGAAAATGCTATCTGTTGTCACCTCTTAAAAATTTTCAAAAATTAACAGCAAGCTCATATTATCCTGTCATGGGTAAAAGGAGGGAAAGGAACTAATAAATGTTATTGCCACTCTGTAAGGCCTTATACAAGGCACTAAGTGAGTATTCTCACTTATTTTCACAAAAGAAACTTTGAAAAAGTATTACCATTTCCATTTTTTTTTTTTTTTTTTGCTGTACGCGGGCTTCGCTGTTGTGGCCTCTTCCATTGCGGGGCACAGGCTCCGGACGCGCAGGCTCAGCGGCCATGGCTCACGGACCCAGCCGCTCCACAGCATATGGGATCTTCCCAGACCGGGGCATAAAACCCGTGTCCCCTGCATCGGCAGGTGGACTCTCAACCACTGCGCCACCAGGGAAGCCCTACCATTTCCATTTTATAGAGACCGTAAATCAGAAGAACTTAACATGTTCTAAAACATGTCCAAGGTCACAAAATTTAAAAAGTGGCCCTGGGATTTAAGCCCAGGTTTGACTCCAAAGCGACTGGTACTACCCTTATGATACAACTGTAGCCTTATTACACAGGACACATTTCTATATTTTGACATCTATTTGAATAACACATATCACATATATTAAAAACGTTATGCTTCTACACTTTGAAATTTAAGTTCATAAATGATGGGATTTTAAAAAACGACAAAAAAGAGTCATGTCATTTGGAATAGGGCAATAGTTTTAGCTACCGGGAAATCAAAGGGGAGACTGATCCCTACTACAAGTGGTCACTAGCTGTGGACATAGAAGGACAAAGAGGGAAAGGGAAACTTTGATGAGTTTCAGTTGCGCTATTCTCTAGACTATAGTGTGGGTTATATAGAAAATATTGTTAAAGCCGAAACAAAGCATCTGTTTGAATGCATTTGTCATAACTTTGCCTGAATTACCTGCAGCCTGGTTGATTACATAGAAGGTCAATATAATCCACAACCCAGAGAAAGAACTAGGTACCTTGTTTTCATATTTACCTCTGGTTACTCTTCTGTGTATATCTCTTTATTTACACACACACACACACACACACACACAAAACACAACACACATACTCACACATACACACACACATAGGGATGCCCCATAATTTTTTTAAACCATTTCCTTATAGTTAAATATTTAGGTGATTTCTAGTCTCTGCTATTTTTAATTATGCTGAAATTCAATTTCTGATCAGTTCCTTAGGCCAGATTTCTAACAGTGAAATTTTGGGGTCAAATAATATGAACATTTTGAGGTTTTTGACATGCATTACCAAACGGCTTTCTAGAGTTGCATCCATTTACTTTTCCACTGTAATATATGAAGTACCTATCTCATTACACCCTCATCAGCCTAGAATAGTGTTTCTCAAACTTGAGAATGCATCAGAACCACCTGGTGGTGTATACATACATCTATACATATGAAGTTAGATTTTTGTGCCTTTTTATATTGTTCATTTTTTACACTCAAATATCATATACTTTCATGTGATCAGATCTATGAATCTCTTATTAGGACCTTTCCTCAATAGTTTTTTTTTCCTTAAAGATGTCTTTCTTGTAAAGTTTGACATACGCCATCTCATGTATTCTCTACAATAACCTTGAAAGGTAGATATCAGACCATTTTACAAATGAGGACACCAAGGCTTAGGGATACTAGATAGACTGCCTAAAGTCACAAAGCCAGTAAGTGGCAGAGTCAGGATGAGAACACACAATTTGAATACATCAAACTGGTTCCCTAAAGAAAGGAAAGCAAAAGAATCTTCATTGAATCAATTATGTGGCAGGCACTCTCCAGAGCAGCACAACATTATAAAAAGAACATAAAATTTAAGTTATGGGGACTGGGATTCCAATCCTGCTTCAAGCTGTATAATCCCAAAAATGTCACCTACCTTCTCTAATACTCAGTTTTCTCAACTGTAATATGAAGAGACTAATAATAACATCTAAAGAACTGTGGCTGTTGTTTGGGGAAATGGAAATGAAGCACTTATAAACTTAATAGTGCTACAGTAATACTGTTGTTATACTTTGAAAAGCTAAATTATTTTATAAAATTCATTTGTGCCTGTAGTTTCTGATGTTATTTCTTACTTTTCTGCTTGGTTTTCCATATAATCATTAATCTTGCCATTTGTTTTATTTTATTCAAATGCACTCACCTTTTTTAAGCCTGTCATCTATTTTTTCATCTATTTTCAAATTCAGTGCTTCTAGATGACCTTTATAGTTATGGGATTTTGTTTTCTGTTATATTTTGGATCTTCTGAATCTTGAATTGTTCTTCTGTCTGAGAAGCGTCCATTTACATAGATATTTAACCCATGATGAAACCTTCATTTCTCTTAACTTTCTCCTTTTGTCCACCCTTGAAAGTGATTTATATTTTTGAAGATTCTTACCATTGATGCATAGAGATGTACAAAGTGGCCTTAACTTTCAATGGACAACACAGTCTTCATTCCCCTTGGCTCATCTTCTTGTATACTTAGCTTATTCTATGGCTCCATTTTCTTTTTTTCTTTTTTCTTTTTTCTTTTTTTTTTTGCGGTACGCGGGCCTCTCACTGCTGTGGCCTCCCCCGTCGCAGAGCACAGGCTTCGGACGCGCAGGCCCAGCAGCCATGGCTCACGGGCCCAGCCGCTCCGCGGCACGTGGGATCCTCCTGGACCGGGGCACGAACCCGTGTCCCCTGCATGGGCAGGCGGACTCTCAACCACTGCGCCACCAGGGAAGGCCTCCATTTTCTTTATAAACAAATTCATTTTGTTTTTGAAGTTATGGAAAAGGCACAAGAAGATACATTGTGACTCTTCTCCCTTTCTTAAATTATATAATATGTAGGCCTATATCTGATGTTCAATTACTCTAAAATGTTACAGTCAAAATACAAATCATGGCTTTAGTCTACAGTTTAGAAGTAAAAATAATTTGATAGAGAAAACTCTTTAGGGCTTCTGCTCTCATTGGAGTTCTGAATACATGAAATATCTTTGAGGACCTTCCTTAAACAATTAGTCCTGGCAACAAAAGGCTAAGTAACCTAAAGTTAATATAGTTGAATTTTGTTCTTTACAACTGTGAGTATCAAAGTCTTAGTTTTAGCTATGATATACTCTAAAAATTAAATTCAAAAGTAAAATTTAAAGATATGTGGAAGGGTGGCAGCTGGACCTGTTGGGGCAGAACTAGTCATTGTCATTAAATGATAAAAGATCTTGGATGTTTTCTAATATAGACCTCTCATTTTACAGATGAGAAAAATGAGGTGCTAAGGGCAAGCGGCTTACAGTTAGTGGGTGGCAGAATTTGAACCTCATTCATCATCTGATTCCTTATGATGTAGAAACATAACTGTTTTTTCATGATAGAGGAATAGAACTATATAAATAAATCAACGAATCCCCTCACAGATGCTGTCTTTATAAGCTAAGAAGAAATAGAATCTTCACCCTAATAAACATATCAGAAATAATAACTGAAGAAAATAGAGAAACAATGTAATCCTCCTTTGTCAGAGTTCCATACATAAATGGAAGTGCATATCCTTAAGAACATGTAATTGTAAGGGTAAAAATGTGGTCCAAAAATATAGATTTAAAAAAAAAAGTATTTATTTATTGGCTGCGTTGGGTCTTCGTCGCTGTGTGCGGGCTATTCTCTAGTTGCAGCGAGCTGGGGCTACTCCTCTTTGCAGTGTGCAGGCTTCTCACTGTGGTGGCTTCTCTTTGTCGTGGAGCATGGGCTCTAGACACGCGGGCTTCAGTAGTTGTGGCACATGGGCTCAGTAGTTGTGGCTCACGGGCACAGTAGTGGCACACGGGCTTAGTTGCTCTGCGGCATGTGGGATCTTCCCGGACCAGAGTCCCAGAACCCATGTCCCCTGCATTGGCAGGCGGATTCTTAACCCTGTGCCACCAGGGAAGTCCCCCAAAATAAAGATTCTTAATGTTGATTGAAAAAATCTGTTAAATGTAAATTCTTAGGTACTGTACTGGGTACTGCTAAATTGCCCTCCAAAAAAGCGTTGTCAGTTTGCTCTCCTACCAATTATTCAGCTTGCTTACAATCTTACAAATACTTTACATTGTTAAAACTTTTTTAGTGATTTTTTTTTTCAATGTGATTACCCGCTCCCCCCAAAATATGGTATATCATTTTAATTTGTGTTTCTCTAATTACTGAGTTTTAGTGTCTCAGGGTTTTTGGCCATTTGTGTTTCTTCTTGTACAATTACTTGTGCATATGCATTGCCCATTTTTCTACTAGGGTCTCTATCTTTTTCTTATTGATTGGACATTGTTCTTTATTCTGTTTCACATAGCACAGTTATTTTCTCCTGGTTTGTCACTGTCTTTTTTATGGTTTATTTTGCCACAGACGTTTTAGTTTTGCATGGTCAATTGTGTCAGTCTTTTCCTAGGATGTTTGCATTATGGGTTATAAAGTTATGCTTATATCAAATAGGGTCTTCTAAGGAAAGAGAAATCACATAGTAACTGGAATAGGGAAGTTTATTATTAACCATCCTGGGGATCAGTTAACAAGGGATTGGCTTGTGAGATGTAAAGAGACCCCTAAATAATATAGGAATAGCAGCTATAAACTGCTAGGGCTGAGATAAAGCGCCCCCTTCCACCTCTCCTCCTCACCTCACTACTCCCTCCCCCAGGGCTGAGAATCCAGACCTTGTCAGAGCCTTGGTTCACTGGGTGACACAGAAATCACCATGGTGCCCTACCTACAAAATTTACTAGAAATCTACTCTCCAAACTTACAGGAAATCCACCCTCTAGGGTGCATGGGGAGGTATATGGCCCAAGGGAGGTGGCTACGAAACCACCCCAGGTGTAGGCTGGGGAAAGCTGCTGGCACCGTGCACTGCAAGAGCCTGGCACTGGAGAAGCCACCTGGACTGCAGGAGCCTTGTGCTGGAAGATCTTGCTGGGAAGAGCCACAGAAACCAGGAAGAGTTCCTTCTCTTGCAATATATTTTAGCACCTTCTACTGACAATACTTAATATAGTACCAGCTGGCAAAGGTGAAATGTTTAAAGGGCCCAGCTCCATTTTCTGCAGAGAAACAAGGAAAGGCAGATTTGCAGCCAAAGGGCAATAAATTAATAACTGGCACAGCACTTTGTTATACCTGGATTTTATCTTTGTGCATGATTTGAGATATCCACAAACAGTATTTTTTTATAAAGAAAAGATTGGAAACAACTTAAAGGCCTATTGATAAAGAAATGATTGAATAAACTATGGTACTTCCATACCACAGATTACTATGCAGCAATTATGAGGTGAATATCTAGATATATGCAATGATATAAGGTCTTGAAATCATATTGTTGAATGAAAATTAAAATTTTAAACTATGCAATAATGTAATAATAATATAATTAATATATTATTCATTATAATACACACACACACAGATTGTGTATTCAGAAGCAGAAGTCCTAAGATTACTTTGTAAAACTCTTTATAATTAACATTTACTTGTAAACCAACACTAAAGTACCTCATATATCTTAATTGTGTTAGAAATGTCTTTGCGCAATTTTTTGCTCTCTTCTAGCTAACTACTTATTTATAGATGCTACAGAGGTAAAGGCTATCTCAGGTCAAATTGACTCAAATTTCAAATTGGTAAAATTCTTAGAACTTCTAAATTCATATAATGAAAGTCTGTGTTTGTGTGTGTGTGTGTGTGTGTGTGTGTGTGTGTGTGTGTGTTCCTTTTAGGCAGATGTTGAAAAGGTTATAGCAGTTGCCTGGTTCATCTTTCAACCCCTTCTCTTTGGACTGATTGGAGCAGAGGTATCCATTACAGCTCTCAGACCAGAAACTGTCGGTAAGAATTTTGCTAAAATCAACTCTTCTTATATTCAGTTGAAATATCTTTAGTAGGTATGTGTTCAGTGGTTCCCATTGTCACAATTATATAAAAAAGTAACGAGCTAAGTCTTTTAGAGCAGTTCGTTAGAAAATAATGTTTTTCAATCTAAGACAGTAAATTTTATACCTTTAAATATTGTTCCTTGTAAAGAAAAGTGACACTGCTGACTGCCATCAAAAAAATGCAGGCCTTAAAGTGTTTTTCCAAGGATAAAAATGTTCATCTAGCCTTACCCTGATCAAGGGCCAGAATTTTAAAGATAACTAGTGAGTTCTATAATAGGTACCCATAGAATAAAAATGTTTGTTCATTCATTCTTTTATTCATTCACACATTTGAAAGCCATTATGTTAAAACTCTCTTAATTCATAGCACTTCACTTAAAAATCAATTTACACACGTATACTCATTATTTCCTCCTTTCCTTGCTTCACAATATTCTTCTGTCCATACTAGGGATCCCATCCCCTGCCACCTCTTCCTGGATCTTACACATAGATTCTTCCCTTTTTCTTATACATCCTCAAATATCCTTGTCACGGTGTTCTTCTCTTCAGAAGTTAAACAGACTTTAATCTCTATCTTAAAATAATATCCTTCTATTCTGATACATGCTATAACATGGATGAACCTGGAAGACATTACACTAAGTAAAATAAGCCAATCATAGAAAGACAACTACTATGTGGGATCTAAAATATGGCACAAATGAACCTATCTATAAAACAAAAATAGACTCATATACATAGAGAACAGACTTGTGGTTGCCAAGGGGGAGGGAGGGCCTGGGACTTTGGGGTTGGCAGATGCAAACTATTGCAAATAGAGTAGGTGAACAGCTACTGTATAGCACAGGGAACTATATTCATTATCCTGTGATAAACCATAATGGAAAGGAATATAAAAAAACAGAATGTCTGTCTGTGTATAACTGAGTCACTTTGCTGTACAGCCAAGATTGGCACAGCATTGCAAATCAGCTCTATTTCAATAAAAAGAATAAAAAAATAAAAATCAACAAAGTAGAAGACAATAGAGAAAATTAACAAGGTCCAAAAAAAAAAAAAAAGACAGCTACTGTGTGATTCTACTTATATGAGTCAAATTCATAGAAATAGAGAGTAGAATGATGGTTGCCAGTGGTTTTGGGAAAGGGGAGATGGGGATTTGTTGTCTAATAGGTACAGGGTTTCAGTTTTACAAGATGAAAACATTCTGGATATTTTTTGCACAAAAATGTAAATGTTTAACTTAATGCTTACTGAACTGCACATTTTAAAATGATTAGGACGGTAATTTTTTATGTGTATTTTATCACAATCGAAATTTAAATAAATACACACACATGTATTTATGAAAGATATATATATATATATATATATATCCTTCCTCCATTTCACTTCCCCCCTCACCTACCACTCTATCTCTCTATTGCTCTTTTCAAACTTTTCCAAAAGGGTGTCTGTACTCCCCTTTTCTATTTCAGTTCTCATTCCTTTCCTCAGTACATTTCAGTTTAGCTTCTGCCCCAGCACACAACCAACCCTGCTCTTACCAAGGTTATATTATTAAATCCACTGAATACTTACCAGTCTTTATTGCACTTGATCTCTCAGCAGCATCTGATACTACTGACCTCTTTAAAACACTTTCACATTGAAGTCTGAAATTTCATATTTTCCGGTGCCTTTTCAGTCTTTACCGTACGTATGGCTTAAGCGCTGCTCCTCCTCAAAGTTCTTCCCAAAACCTTCTATGCTTCTCGCTCTTTTATCACTTCCTTGAGCTCATCTACACTCAGTGACTTCGGTTATAAACTCTGTAATTCCAAAATCTTTATCTCTAAATCTATAAATCCAGTGGCTGATTGGACATCACCACTTGGAAATCCCACAAAACTTAAAACTCAGTGTGTCTAAAACTTCCTCTTCCTCTTCTCCCCAAACCTTCAACGTTCCCTCCTGGGAATGGGATCATCTCTTTTGTATCTTGTACTTCAGCAAAAATATTTTTGAAAATCTACCAACCTGGGAGAAATATCCTCCAACAAAAAGCCACAAAACTTTTCAGTTAAAAAAAATATTGCAGGGCTTCCCTGGTGGCGCAGTGGTTGAGAATCTGCCTGCTAATGCAGGGGACACGGGTTCGAGCCCTGGTCTGGGATGATCCCACATGCCGCGGAGCAACTGGGCCCGTGAGCCACAACTCACTGAGCCTGCGCGTCTGGAGCCTGTGCTCCGCAACAAGAGAGGCCGCGATAGTGAGAGGCCCGCGCACCGCGATGAAGAGTGGCCCCCGCTCGCCGCAACTAGAGAAAGCCCTCGCACAGAAACGAAGACCCAACACAGCGAAAATAAATAAATAAATAAACAAACTCCTACCCCCAACATCTTAAAAAAAAAAAAGTTTAAAAAAAAAATATTGCAGATTTACAGTAGAGCCTCCTGCAGTGTCTATCCCTTTTACCCAGCCTTTTGCACTTGACAAAGTTGTTTATCCTTTTTGAACTCCAGTTTTTTCAACTGTAAAATGACAGGAATTACCGCACAGGTTGTAAGGATTAAGTAAAGTAATGCACTTAAAGCTTAGTACAGAACCTGGCACAGATGTTACTTTAAAAAAAAAATCATCCTGTAACTTAGCAGTCACTTTAGCTGTGCCTTTCTCAGATTCCAGTAGCCTGCAGCGGCCAAGTCACAATCCTTTATTTTGCACTTCAGGATGAACTTACCTTTACCAGCAAAGGATTCTAAATGCTGACTGAATGCAGTAGCTGTATATGAAAACCAGGGCTAATGGGCTGTCAGTGTACACACCAGTATGATGAAACAGCTGTAGACTGCCACTGTCTGTTCTGATTGGTCACTGCCCAGCGAGCTCTGTTTTGATTGGCTGATTGCCTCCATAATGGCTCATAAATATTTTGAATATCACCTCTGGTCTTATACTCTCTGTAAAGAATTCTCAACCACTTTGATGAAAATAATAATTTTTTCCTCTTCTGTGCCCTCTTACCAGTATGTTTATACTGTACTAACCTTATAGTATATTAATTAGTTTTTTATGTTTCTGTCTTCCTCTGTCTTTGAAGTTCATAGAAGCAGAGTCTGTACATTATACATTCTTAGATACTAGTACCTAGTCCAGATCCTGCCATGCATAGTTATTGAATAAATTCTTCTTAAATAAATCCGTGGAAGAAAGTGTGTTTCTTGCTATAAAGCTTAAAAGAACATTAAAATCTCCTTTGTAGAAATTAAAATACGTTTAATTTCTGTTTTCAGTTTAAGGGAATATTCTGGTTTCTCTCAGAGCAAATAAATCTTTCGCATTTTACTAAAAAAAAAAAATCAAGGGGAAATACCTTCTTTTAAACAAGTGATCTGATTGATCCTTAATATTGATGTTTTGATAAATTATGCCTAGCCATTTTTGTCTCTTTAATTTTGTGAACGTTTTTAGACTTCTGTTGAAAGAGTTCTGAATCAGTAACCATATGATTCAGTTTTTCCCCCAGTATTTCATTATGTCTGAAAACTATTTCTTACAGGCCTTTGTGTTGCCACCCTGGGCATTGCAGTATTGATACGAATTTTGGCTACATATCTGATGGTGTGTTTTGCTGGTTTTAACTTTAAGGAAAAGATATTTATTTCTTTTGCATGGCTTCCAAAGGCCACAGTCCAGGTAATGATGGATTTTAATTCCTATTTCTATATGATACCTTGACATTTTTAATAAGAGGGCTTGTTCAAATTTGGTGAAAATAAATAATTGAAGTTTGATTTATGATAAGATTTTATACTAATTTACTCTTTAAAAGTTTTATTTTTGGTATATTGATTCATTAAATATGACAGCTCATTAAATTTCCTTAGATCACCAGGGTGCAACTCAAAATCCAATAAATCCCTACACTACTAGAAAGCAGTAGTAAGTAGCAGGAGGGAAGAGTTGGAACTTTTGTCAGTCAGAGCTCTCTAAAATAACTCAAAGAGATAGTTATTAACTCTATTCATTTCAATATCTTCTAAGAAGAGAGTGAAACAGAAATAGCATAGCCCATCTTAGTATTTGGAAATACTTCAATGTCTATATGATTGATGATCAGTTATGCTTGACCACAGTCTTTAATAGAGAAAGATTTATTGAGAAATAACTCAGAAGGTGCTTTATTTCCTAGATTATTAGTTGATATTAAATTTTCAAACCACCTGAACCTCCTGACAGACGTCTCAATCACATGACCCAAAATTTGTGCACTCTAATAAACAAAGCAGTAACCAATAGGTACTCGAAAGGGTTGACCAGGTACTCGGTAGCATACCTATAATTGCCCATTAAATTAGAACTGTATAGATCATCATTTGTTGCAAATGTAATATATCCCTGATTGTATTGTGTATTCTCCAACTAATTACAACAAATAAGATTGAACTGTTTCATCCTTGATTATTTTGCAGTTATTTAAATGTGTAAATTTCTGTTTCATGAAATGAAAATTAGATGTTCTTAATTTAGGAAGCTTTGAGGGGTGCAATGTGCTGCTCTGTAACTATATGCCGGATTTTGTGTGGCTATGGGATTGGGGCATTATTCCAGAGAAGTTTTTCTTCCATCAGACTTTCAAAGGTGTCTGAGACATAGTGGCTAAGAATGCTGTGAGGTTAATAGAGCACAGTAAGTAGAACAGTTTCTCCCTCACAGTATCTCCAGCCTCCACACCACTTTCAGTAACTTTAGTAGGTAAATATCAAAATAATCGCTCTAGTAGCTTTAGTATGAAAGATTTGTTTCTAACATCAAAACTTGAAAGACGGCACTTTCCTGCTATGAAAACAAATTTTAAAATAAGGAGAAATTATCTAGGATGTCTTGAATAATGCATGTTCTCAAAGCAAGTATTGTTTTGCTTTTTTCTTCTTCTTTTGACACTGCACAAGAAACAAGACTTTCTTATATATTTTTTTCCATATTAGTGTTCTTTAAACTTTTTTGTCTATGGCCTACTATAAGAAATATATATATTTTTTTTTAAAAAAAAAATATTTATTTATTTATTTATTTATTTATTTATTGGCTGTGTCAGGTCTTAGTTGTGGCACATGAGATCTTTCATTGCGGCACGCGGGCTCCTTGTTGCCGTGTGTGGGCTTCTCTCTAGTTGTGGTACACGGGCTTAGTTGCCCCATGGCATGTGGGATCTTAGTTCCCCGACCAGAGATCAAACTGGTGTCTCCTGAGTTGCAAGACGGATACTTAACCACTAGGCCATCAGGGAAGTCCCAGAAATATATTTTAAATGACAACTTAGCAAACATACAAACCCCCAAACGTACACACACATACACGTATACACAGTGACAGAGAGCTGAAAGAGAAATATACATCATAATGTGTGCAGTTCTTGCTGAGAATTCATGAAATGTTGAATTAGTTATGGCACAAGGTGATCTGAAATAGCAAAGAGCCCTCAAACACGAGGACTAAATGAGATAGATTTTTATTTCTCTCTAACCAGCAGTGCAGCATGGGAATTCCAGAACTGGCAAGGTAACTGCTGTCCTCAGCGTATGCCTTTCATCCATGAGTCCAACTTTTCACTGTTTGTCATCCAATGGGAAGGGGGAAAGAATGAGGTACAAGTGTCCATTTCTTTTCAGGGAACAGTTACAAGAAGCATTTATCACTTCTGCTCACCTCTTAATGGCCAGAACTTAGATACATAGCTTCAACTAGTTGCAAAGAAGACTGGGAAAAAAGTCTGTATTTGGACAGCAATGAGACCAGCTAAACTCAGCAGTTCTATTATAGAAGGGAAAAGAGGCATTCAGATATTTGTGGGCAATGAGTCGTCTCTGCCACTGTGTCTCATCCACACTGATATTTTCTCTTCTGTTTCATTGCTATGTTCTGTGCCAATAAGAGGATAACCAGATTGATTCATGTATTTTCCCCATGTGCACTGATAATATGGCATTCTCTAAGAGTTTTCATAATACTTCCCAGTAGATAAATTTTAAACAAAACATTCCACCAACTCCTAAGGCAAAGAGTTAATCAAATTCCTAATAAGGTTAACTTCAAGTTTCGAAGGTACCTACCACTTTCAAGTTTCTTGATGTTCAACAATTAGCTTAGGCTCTACAGCAATATTCTTATGTTTTTTCATGTAAAATTTCACCATCTTCCAGTAAGTATCACTGCATTTTTTCATCTTGTCCTTTCTTAATTCTAAATTCCCAAAGACAAAAGAATGAGATGACCATTCAGTAACTTTCAACTTTACTCAGGAGGAATTTAGTATATAGAATCTTGTTATAGTTAATTAATATCCTAAGTCTGTATTTGCCTTGTGTTCTGACATATATTTGTCTGATATTTTTGTAAGTTTACCTT
Source organism: Lipotes vexillifer (assembly GCF_000442215.2). NCBI lineage: Eukaryota > Metazoa > Chordata > Mammalia > Artiodactyla > Lipotidae > Lipotes > Lipotes vexillifer. Next base: position 332,124 of record NW_006789288.1, read on the forward strand.
ATGCAAATAGGTATATATGAATCATCATTCTTTCCCTATGCAAGGGCAGGGAGAGCTTTTAGATCATTAAAATCATCTGTAGTACACTTTGAAAGAAGACTCATAGAACTTTGTCGGTTGAGCAGAAGAACAAGAAATTTGTTTTTGCAAATGATAAAATAATTAAACTTTTTTTCTATGTGCTTGTCTTATCATGCTTCCAACTTTACCTTTAAACTTTTATAGGCTGCAATTGGATTTGTGGCTTTGGACACAGCAAGATCACATGGAGAGAAACAGTTAGAAGGATATGGAATGGATGTGTTGACAGTGGCATTTTTGGCCATCCTCATCACAGCCCCAATTGGAAGTCTACTTATTGGTTTGCTAGGCCCCAGACTTCTCCAGAAAGCTGAACATCAAAATAAGGATGAGGAAGATCAAGAAGAGACTTCTATACAGGTTTAGAGGTGAAAAGAGAGAATGCCGAAGATAGTCATCAGAAAGCTGCTCTCGGAGGCTACTTTTATCAACTAGCAGAGGCTACTTTTATCCATATGGATATTGACATATGTAATGTTTAAGCTTAAAATGTACTAGAACCAAGTGTGGCTATTTCTTTAAACAGCATTTTTAGCCATTACCCTTTCCATATGGGGGGGTTGGGGGTAATGTTCTACATCTCCAACCTGATCTCTACCTTCTTTTTTTTTTTTTCACACACTTATTCATCATTATATCTTAATTTTTATAGGGACATATACACTTGAATGTACTACCACAATTTAATTTCAGTGTCCTGTTCTGCTAGCCAACAGCTTGCTCTGACTTAACTATTACCATCACAGTTTCACGATTCATGGTCACCTAGCCTCTCATGCCTTGAATTGTTTTGCCTCCTCTTTTCTTTTTTTAAAATACCATAACACAATCCCTCCTCAGTTTCTATCAATCTCTACACCAGCCTCATGAATATCATATTAATCAGGGTAAGGTAAGCTGCTATAATGAAGAAACGAAAAATGAAATACTTAAATAGAGAAATTTATTTCCCTCTTATGAAACCAGCTGACAGGGTTACTCTGCTCATGCGGTCTACTCAGAGACCCATGTCCTTCTGTCTTGAGGCTGTGCCATGCCCTAGCTTAGGACAAAGGTTAAAGATGTCTGTCCCCTTTCTAATCCTCGGGAAGAGGGAAAAAAGAAAGTCCAAGGCAAGCAATGTATTTTTAAGGAAGTGCTGTGGAGTTGGACACATCTCTCCTCTTACATAATGTTAGTGAAGCCCACACCCTGCTGTGAGGAGGCTGAGAAAGTGTCTCTCACTAAGCATTCACATCCTGGGAGATGGGAAGATCAGATTGGAGAGCCAGAAGTACCATTGTGTTGGGTGTTGCCATCACCTAATAGCATATTCTTGCAGGTTAACAAGGACTATCTAAAGTTAGTAACTTTAACCAAAAGAGTGACTTCTGTGGCAGGAATTTCAGGGATTGCAACATGCTAGTAGAGAAGATAAGAAGAAAGGCTTATCTGCAAAAGTCACATTTTATCCCACTTAATCAACAGAACGTCTCTGCTTTTGTGTGTCACCCATTAAGTTCCTCTACTCTAGGTCAACTCCTGCCTAGTTGTTAGAATAATCATGTTTAAATAAACATGTCATTAGACTACCTAAGGGTCTGATTTAGTAGCAGACAAACATATGAACAAACTGTAAAAAGGGCTATAAGTGCTCTGACAGAAGTGCGAATAGGGTACATACACCCTTCATTTAGTTGTTAGACTAACATCTCATATTGAAATAATCTTATCATTAGACTACTGTTCCAGCCCCTTCCACCATGACATTCACCTCTGTTCAAAACTAGCTTAATTTTTATTAAGCTAACATACTACGAAGCCATAGAATCTTCATTTTTATGTCAGCCTGACTCTGGTTACTTTCTGGGACTGTATTCCCTTAGTGTTTATGTTCTCAGTTTGGACTGGATTAATGTATACCAAAGTTCAGATGGATGAACTTCCTTGGCCGGGTGCACCTTGGTGGTAGCACCGTAAACTTAATGCTCACCTGATCCTCTCCTTTCACAAGCTCTGAAACTAGATTCATCCAACAAATACTTACTGAAAGCCTTTGGTGACCCAGGCACATCATGGAGACTAATACTGTTTCCATCTTTAAGGATCTGACAGTCTGATAGAGGACGGCAGCCATTAAACAAGAGATTGCAAAACAGTATGATACGTGCCATGATGCAGGAAGTCGAGGGGCGCCAGGGAGCTCATAGCAGGAGCACCTTATCAATCCAGGGGAAGTGCAGTTTAGACACAGCCTCCAGAGAAAGTAGGACTAGGGTTAGGACATGGGGGATGATTAGGACTTAGCAAAAGGCATGTGAGGCCCAAGGGTGCTGCAGTTAGTGCTGGTTCCCATGTTCACCAGTAGCTCCTCTCCATGTAACAGGCTTTGAATGCTCTTTAACTAATACAAGATACAGTTAGTATAAGTAAATGAGAATGTTGTTATAAATACTCAAGGCCCCAAAGAAGAATTAGAAATGGAAAGTTACAGAATGTAGAAATCGTTGGAGAGCACAGTAAGCCACTGCCATAGCCTGTGCCATTTTCAGAGCATGCAGCTACTTACCTCTACTCTACACCCAAACCTCTATGGCTCTCTGTCCAGTATTGGTCTCTGCAGGGCTCACCATGAAGTCTCAGGTTTGTCACCACACTGTAAGTCACAGCTCTTGACTTGGCTGGTGAACTCAGAGTTAATTTGATACAGAGTGTTGACTCAAGCCAGCCAAACTGACTCCACCCACCCAACCACAGATAGAAACCATTACTCTAACCTCTGGGTGCCTGAAAGAACGGTGTATGTACCCTATACATACTTCTGTCATAGTACTTTTAGTCCTTTTTGCAGTTTGTTTGTATGTTTGTCTCCTATTAAATTAACCCCTGAGGGGTGGGAACCTTATCTTGGTCATCTTTGGATCCTCAGCAGTTTGCACAGGGCATGGAGCACAGTGGGCATTTAGTAAATTTTTATTAACTGAGTCAGTGAGGAGATTCCCTTCCAGTATCAGAAAACTACCTGCCACATAACAGTTTCGATGTTAGTCTGCTTAGTCTATCTTAGTCTGCTTGGGCTACTACAACAAAATACCATAGACTGAGTGGCTTAAACAACAGATGTTTATTTTCTCACAGTTCTGGAGGCTGGAAGTCAAACGTGAAAGTTGCCAGCATGATCAGGCTCTAATGAGGGCTCTCTTCGTAGCATGCTAATAACCTCCTTCTCGCTGGGTCCTCACATGGTGGGGTGAAAATATGGGAATGGAAGAGAGTTCGCAAGCTCTCTGGTGTCTCTTCTTATAAAGTCGCTAATCGCACCATGAGGGCTCTACCCACATGATCGTATCCAATCTAATTACCTCTTAAAGTCCCCATCTCCAAATGCCATCACATTGGGGGGTTATGGCTTCAACTTATGAATTTGGTGGGGGGATACCATTCAGTGCACAGCAAGGGTGTCATACTTCCAAGGACAGTGCTAAACAAACGCTATAAATTCATGTTCTTCAAGACGCCTATTTTTCCTAGTGTTGGTGCCATCAATCTCCCCTTTGAGAAGTGTTTGTTTATTGTCTGTTTGTTTGTCTTTAGGCAGACTGATTAGGCTTCAGCTCTTCAAGTTATTTTCACAGTCCAGCGTTTTTCTCTCTGGTATTAACTCCATAACATTGATTGCACTTTAATGTTCTCAAAATGTCCTCAGTCTTATGTTTGCAAGTGATCTCATCCATGACATTCTTTAAAAATGGTACTGATTATTTTTGTCTGATGACAAAATAATACATTTTCATTGCAGAAAATTTAGAACACAGAAAAGCACAATAAAGAAAACTGAAACTAATGTAAACACCCATTTTATTTTGATTCTTTTAAATTTCACTCTTAATGTAAACACCCATTTTATTTTGATTCTTTTAAATTTTACTCTTGCAGTTCTGGGGGATGTCTTATTTTCAGAACGATATATCATCCACCAAATTAGCTGGGTGAAAGCCAACATACATACATTTGACCTCTGGGAAGGCATATAGATTGAAGAGTTTTTGTTGTATGTAATGAATCCTAAGCCTTCCAAAAAATAATTTATTCACCTGGTAATATTCAGATATTCATTTTGCAATGAATAAAACAGATAAATCCCTGCCTTTATGGAGTTATGTTCTAAAATCCATTCATTCACTCACTCAGAATACACTTGTAACTTGGCTACTATGTGCTAGTTTTGCTAGGTGCTGGGGAATACAGTGATGAAGAATATATTCAAGGCTTCTGTTTAATGGAACTTGAATTCTAGTGGGAGATTGACTCTGAGGGGAATACAGATGTGAACAAGTTACTTGCCTTCAAGAACTTTACAAGGAAGCAAGATGTGTACAAATAGCTGTAATCCAAATGAATGATTCAAAACTGTTCTCAGTGAGGAAAACTTCTTAAAGGAGGTGATACTTGAACCGGACCTTGAAGAAAGGATATGATTTGGATTGATGAGTTGATATTAGGGAGTAAAGCGAACGAGGGAACAGCTAGGTACAGGGCTGGCATATTAGCCAAGTGTGAAAACAGTAAAGCCTGGGGTAAATGGCCGACACTTAAGGTTGATAACGGGAGTTAGTGAGAGGTAAGACTGGAAAAGAAAATTGGCACTTAAATCATACCAAATAGATCATTGGCCAAATTTCTGTTTTTACTGAAGTGCTTTCAGAAGTACAGAACCATTTATACAGAAGATATTTTTGAAACTACTTTCATATCAAATTTAGTAAAAACTGCTGTAATGAATAAGGTTCTCTTTGTTCCTGTTTTTTTTTTTTTGCTTTTAATGGCGTTGCAAATATAACCAATTTAATTACTATGAACTTACTATTGATTTTTTTTTACCAAAAAAGCTTCAGATGTTTCTTTAGCTTCTTTTTAAGTGATTATTATTAAATTTGTATTATATTGTCTTTAAATAAATGAAGGACATTATTTTTGAAATGTTTCAGAACATTATATTTCTATATGAATAATTTAGTTCTCTGTAACAGATGGGAATTGCTTCGTGCCATTTTGGGAGCAAGTGATATCACATGCTTTAGCTGACTAACTCAAATTAAATATGGCTTGAGCTCTCTGACCTGGTGAGAATTCTGAAACTCTGTTTGTTGATGTGCCCTCCATCTTCCTTAAATAGACCCTAAAGCATTTGACCTCCAGCAGTCCATTGCATCTGGGGCACAGAGCAGTGTCCTGGAGGCCAGCAGATTCCCCTCAAAGGTCCTTCTTCCCAGCTCTACCATTTGTTCTTCATCCCAGTATCCTTGGGGATCTCCTTGCTTTTTCCTGCCCTACCATGAGAACAAAGCATTTCCTTAACCCTATAATCACAAAAGACCTTGTCTACTCTCCTAAAACAAGGAGCTTGCTGAGCTGTCTACACCCTGCTGAAAGTGGGAAGGGGTTACAATAAAAAGAGAATTTTTACTCAGTCGCCCCAGAAAGTGTTGTAATTTGAACGAGATCTTAAATGATAAGAAAAGGAGAGAGGGAACACTCCGCATAGACGGAATGACTAGAAAAAACATGGGGTCAAAAAGGAATACAGCGTGTGCAGGAGAAAAAGTTGTTTGGAGTATCAGGAGAAAAAAAAATAGGAAAGGTCAGTTTTGTCTTTCTAAGAAGTTTAGAGTTTCTCCAATAACGGTTGTTTTCGTGTATATTGTAGGAAGCTTGGGGATTCCATAGAGGAATCTTGAAGTCCACCTTTGGCACTGAGAACCCAAAGCTTCTGGGCCCACCTTAAACCAGAGCAGTTCTGCTTTCATCTGTTTCATATGAAGATTTCCACATAAGATTTCATGGTGCCAGGGACAAAACAAAACAAAGGTTCTACACTGATAACAGAATATCGTCTGTTTACTTTGTATCAAGCCCTGTTGCAGACACTTACCATGCATCACTTCATTTAGTCTCGCAACACCACCACATCCTTTACAGATAAGAAAACCCAAAACTCAGGGAGATTATGTGTTTGCCTGTGGTCCCAAAGCTACAAAGTGGCAGTGCTGAAATTTGAACGCAGTTCTGACCCCAGAGACTATGTTCTTTTAAGACTGCACTATATTTAAGTTGACGTAAGAGGAAATATGATCTGAGTTTTGACAAGTTACTTTTGGCACGCGCAGCCCCTGGCGCTGCTTTTTGGCTAATGCCCCTCCGAAGTCAACTCCGTCCCTTGACTTTTACAACACAATAGGTCAGTGTTCTGAGACATGGAAAGGAAAGGGTTGAATAGACTGAAAACACACCGGGCGGTCGCGGAGGACGCCAGAACCCTCCGGCTCCGAGGCCTGGGGAGACCATGACGCCACTCAGACGCCTCAGCCCCGCCCCGCCGCCGCCAGCCGCGCC
>NW_006789288.1:338602-345112 GCF_000442215.2 Lipotes vexillifer
ACCCCCCCGGCTCCGAGGCGTGGGGAGCCCAGGCCGCCACTCAGCCGCCTCAGCCCCGCCCCCCCCCCCCCCGCCCCGCCCCCCGCCGCCGCCGCCAGCCCCCACTCGTTGCCATTAGCCCCGCCCCGCCGTCGTCAGCCCCGCCCAGAGGCCGCTGTCCTGCAGCCCACTGCGGCCTCCGAGGTTCCGCCACCTGTACCCCAGAGCTGCGCGTGGGCTTTGCGGCGGTTGCTGGGCACCAGGGCCGCTCCCGGGGCAGCGGCGGATGCTAAAGGAATTGTATGTACGACCTATTAGTCTTTACTCTCCCCTTTGGCACTAGTCCCCTGTCTCCCGCGGTCTTTCCTCTCTGGTAGCCCCCAGGAACGCCTTTTCGTCCCCTTCAGTTCTAGGGAGCGTAGTCCTAGGGGGCTTCTTTGCCCGGCGCTGGGGAAACAGTCACAGACCTCTTTCTCTTCCTCTCCCTGACTCGTGTCTTTACTCCCTCACCCCACATCTCTCTTCTTTATTCTCTCCCTTCCTCCTGCGTTTCTTTCATTTTACAGGTACTCGCAAGTAAGAAAATGTCTGGCAGTCAGGACTGACTGAAAAATTAATTTTATTAAGCGCAGACTACTGTACAAAATGGTCCATATCTGCAAATGAACGTTCGTAAGCTCCTGTGATTGGAGATGTGTTCCAGGATTGGTTGCTGATCCTGGGAAGGCTCACCTTCCCTCCTCCCACGCCCCTCACTCCGCCTGTTCTATCACAGTGGACAAGCCCTTTAGATCAGTGCTTTTGAAGGATTAAGGACAGTTGTTGCACAGGTACCACGTGTCAGGCATAGCATGTAGGCGTCCTTATAAGAGCTCTGCAGGCCCATAACTGGTCACTGATGCCCCTCTGTGTGTGTCCTGTAGTCTATGAAAGATCAGATGGGGGGATGGAGAGGGAAGATTGGCTTGGGTGGCACCGAGAGAGGTCACACCTCACTCTGTAATTTTTCATAGGGGTAAATAGTATTGTTATTTGTTATTGTTATTCTGTTACTGCAACAGAAGTGTGGGAAAGTGACACTTATTACTATCACATTTAAGAATTCATGCACCAGACATTTTAGGCACTATCTGCCCATGAAATGGATATTCATATTTATTACCTTCTGTGAGTACTAGAATTTATGCTACTGGTTTTGTCAGTTGGCTCTCTGTTGTCATAAACTCCTGGCCAGTACCAGACAAAAGGAAAGAGGCAGGTGCAACAATAGCAATATATAAAGTAATATTTTTATAGCACTTCTCATTTTGTATATTATTTTCATACTCATCCTGTTTATATAGCCTATGAGATAGAGTTGGTTAACAAAACTCCATTTTACTGAAGAAGGAACTAAACACTGAGATTGAGCAGTATGTGGAACATAGTACAATATACATTCAGTAAATATTAAAAAAGGGATAAATGGATGAGATTTTCAGGAAGCCATGTCTTATCCACTTTTGTACTCCCCAGACCCAGAGGTAAGTCTAGCAACAGTAAGCCCACAAATGTGGGTTAGAGAGGTCGAGTGACTCGCTCAGGGACAGGAATTCATCACATATTTTTAGGGCATCTACTATTTTGCCAGACACTGTGAATACGATGGTTTAAAAGACTGGCAAGATTCCTGTTCTCATGGAGCTTAAATTGTAATGAAGATAGAAAATAAACAGGTAAACAATATGTGAACAAAGAAATTTTGGATAATGCTGAGTGCAGTGGAGAAATAAAACAGTGTGAGGTGAGAGGACCTCAGGGAGGGGTTACTTGAGATTGATTGGTTAGGGAAGGCCTCCCTGAAGAGCTGACATTTGTGCTGAGACCTCAGTGATATCAAATAGCCAGCCATGGAAATATTTGGGACCAGAGCAATGCAGGTAAAGGAAACTTCAACTACAGAAGCCCAAGGTAGGAAAGAACTTGACTCTTTCAAAGAATATCATAAAGAATGCTGTAGCTGGGATATAGAGAGAGTGGGACAAGATGAGCTTGGAGAGATAGCTAGGAGCCAAAGCATAGGTAGGGGCCAAAGGGCTTTGAATCGGCCGTGGGGCTCTACCCATGGCACAGGTTAGGAATTTATTTAAAGTATGATAAGAAACCAGTAGGGGGTTTTTTGGAAGGGAGTAATATAATCTGATTTACTGTATAAAGGTTTGTTCCGCCTGTTACATGGTGAATGAGTCATAGGGAATGGAAAGCAGCATTAGGAGAAGACTGTTGTGGTAATTCAGGAAGGAATGACCATAGTTTTGGCTAAAGTGGTATAGACATGGATGGATGTGAGATATATTTGGTGGCAGAGACTACAGACTTGGTGATGTTTTAAATATAGGGGTGAGAAAAAGAGAGAAGCTCCTAGTGGATGGTTTTGCCATTTACCAAATGGAAAAGACTGGGGAAGAAAATGTGTAGAGGGGGGACTGTTTTTATTTTGCTCACCTTATGTTTGGTCTGCTTACTAAAAATCTAAAGTAAATTCTGAGTCTTGAGTTCTGTGTATGGAACCAAAGATATAAAGTTGAGAGACATCAGGATGTAGATAAAACTACCTAGGGATAGTGTGTTCATAGAAAGCATTCCAATGATTCGAGGTAAAGCAGAGGAGATGGAGAAAGAGTAGCCAGCGAAGTAGGAAGAAAGTCCAAAGTATGTGGTGACTTAAAAAGCCAAGACTACAAAGCATGGCCAGTGGTACTGAAATGTGGTGAGAGGTGAGATAAAATAAAGAAATCTGACTTGAATTTTGACAAGCATAATGAAGAACAAATGTGATGTGAAGAAATGGACACAACACTGTAGACATCTCAAGATATTTCACTATGAAGAGGAACTGAGAAATGGAGGTCATAGAAGAATATATGGGGTCGAAGTAGGATTCTTAAAGATGGGGATACTTAAGTATGTTTTTAGCCTAATGGGAATGACCCAGTATAGAGGGGGGAAAATATAGTATAAGAGAGAAAACGTGTATCTTAGGAGCGGAGTCTTTGAGAAAGTGAGAGGGGATGGGATCCAGGGAATATGTAGAAATGTATGTTGGCTCAGGAACATGAACATAAAATTTATAGTAATGGGAAGAAAGAGAGTATAGGTAGAGATGCAGATACGTGAGTAGATTCAGTGATCAGAAGATGAGAGAGTTTCTGCCTGAAGTTAATTCCCTTTTTCTCCACGGGCATAAAGAAAGTATGAGGCAGGATCAGTAGAAGAGAGGTGGAATGTTTGGATAAGAGGTTTAAGGGGGGAAGAAAAGACATAAAATAGTCATTTCGAAGATAGAAGGCAGTCATACTTGTCTTAGTCCGTTCAGGCTGCTATAACCAATAAAAAAAAACATAGCCTGGGTGTCCTATAAACAGATTTTTTCTTCTCACAGTTCTAGAGGCTGGGAAGTCCAATATCAAGGTGCCAGCAGATTCAGTTTCTGGTGAGGGCCCAGTTCTTCGTTTATAGATGGCCAAAAGAGGCAAGAGAGCTCTCTGGGTCTCATATAAAGGCACTAATCCCATTCGTGAGTGCTCTGTCCTCATGAACTAATCACCTACCAAAGGCCCACCTTCTAATACCATCACATTGGGGGTTAAGATTTCCACATATGGAATTTGAGGAGATACAAATATTCAGTCTGTGGTAATACTAGAGAAACATAGTAGCATAGCTGGGCAGAATTGAGTGGCCATTTCATATTTGTGGCCTTGTGAGTGAGTGGCTGAGATAGGGTGGAAAAAAGATCATAGGAGCCAAGGAGATCAAGGAACTGAAAGACCAAAGTGGTGGGTGGGTAGACTACCTGGATATAAGTGATTAAGTTGGTAGCTAAACTAGTCCTTGAACCCAGATACCCTGACTTTGCAGCTCAGTGGGTTACTATTTTACTGAGAAATGGTTCAGATCATTACTCTTTTGTGCCACCTACCCTTCCAGTTAACATTTTTTTAAAAATTGTGGCCTGATGGTTTTTGGCCAATACATCTAAATTCTAGACTTTCATAGGCTGGTGTTTCTGATTCTCTTGTCCCTTTAATATTTAGTTGTTAAATATTTTGGCTGTTTCTGTGTGTGTGTGTGTGTGTGTGTGTGTGTGTGTGTGTGTGTGTGTGTTTTGTTTTTGTTTTAACTCAGATTTTTTGAGATATAATTCACATACCATACCATACATACCAAATTCACCTATTTAAAGTATACAGTTCAGTGCTTTCGGTGTATTCACAGATATATATATATAACCATCACTACAGTTTTAGAATATTTTCATCACCTCAAAAAGAAACCCCATACCTTGGAGCTAACACCCTTATGTCCTCCCCACCCCTTACCCTAAGCAACCACTAATCTACTTTCTGTCTCTATAGATTTCCCTATACTGTACTTTCACATAAATGGAAGCATATAGTATGCGATCTTTTGTGATTGACTTTTTTCACTTAGCATTATGTTTTCAAGGTTTATCATAGCATGTATCAGTACTTCATTCTTTTTATGGCTGAATAATATTCCATTGTATGGATATACCACATTTTGCTCATCCATTCATCCGTTGATGAATATTTGGGTTGTTTCCACGTTTTGGCTATTATGAATAATGCTACTATAAATATTTGTGTACAAATTTCTGTGTGGACATATGTTTTCTTGAGAATATACCTAAGAGTAGAATTGCTGGGTCATATGGTAACTATGTTAAATCATTTGAGAAACTGCCAGCCTGTTTTCCAAAGTGGCTGTACCATGTTACATTATCACCAGCAGTATATGAGGGTCCCATTTCTCCAAATCCTTGTCAACACTTGTTATCTGACTTTTTTTTTAAGTGAGGTATGGTTGATATACAATATTATATAAGCTTCAGGTGTACAACATAGTGACTCACAATTTTTAAAGGTTATACTCTATTTATAGCTATTGTAAAATATTGGCTATGTTCCCTGTGCAGTATAATATATTTTTGTAGCTTATTTATTTTATACATAGTAGTTTGTACCTCTTAATCTCCCACCCCTGTACTGGCCCCCCTTCCCTCTCACCGCTGGTAACCACTAGTTTGCTCTATCTGTGAGTTTGTTTCTTTTTTGTTATATTCACTAGCTTGTTTTATTTTTTAGATTCCACATATAAGTGAAATCATATAGTATTTGTCTTTTGTTTTTGTTTTTTTTAAACATTTTCATGAGTATGTGTTTATTGAAGTACAAAAGCCTATCTTTTAAATAGTAAAGGGAAGGTGAAGGATGAGATTTGAAACTCCTGTTGCCTATAGAGCTGGGATGACAAGTAACAGGGAGACCTGATCTGTAGTCACCCTAATAACAGTAATAATAATTGCATTTGGATACCCCTTTATATTTTATGTTATGCTTTTATTTTCTCTTGTCTCATTTGATTTTGTAACTACCTTTTTCAGATGAGAAAACTGAGGCTTAGAGAGGTTAAGTGTCTTGACTAAGGACACATACCTAGAAAGTGGCAGAATTACTAACCATGGTGTTCTGACAATAAGTCCCATATCTTTCACTATAGTAGTTTGCAGCTTCACTTTTTACACTCCATTATATCCAAAGTGATAACAAAGAAAAGCCCTGCTAAGTAGAAAGTAATGGCTGGCTGGAGTCCACTTACAATGTGAGAATGTTTTGTATATGTTTAAAATCCAACAGTTAATGGGATTAGATATGTATCTACCATCTATGGTGTTAGGTAATTCAAAGAACCCAGAAATGATTATGAAATCAGCACTGATTCAATCTACCAGGAAAATAAATGGAAATGCGAGTCACTGAGAAGCATTTCTTGGACCCCATGTACCATACGTGCTTCCACAATACTCTATACTGACTAAATTCTACATAAAGAATACAGTACCAGTTACATAGTGCACTCTCAATTAATATTTGTCAAGTAAATGAATGATGGTAGTTAAACAAGCACTTACTGTACTGGGGTGGATGCTGCAATAAGAATGCATACTGAAGGGAGCTTCTACAAGAATGACTTCTTAAACTATGTAGAATTAGCCGGGAAAAAAGCAGGGGTGTTGGGTGAGGAGGCAACATACAGAATGTATAACGTCTTGGGGATGTGAGGCATGACAAGTTCGAAGAACTACGGTTTAGTACGGTTGAAGTTTAGAATGCCAAGTGAAGAATGAGGAGATACACAGGGACAAGGTTAGCCCTTATAACAGAGGGCTCTGTAAGCTGAGTTTGAGAAGTTTGGACATTTCTATGGGATGCCATTGAAGAATATTAAGCAGGAACTTGCTGTAATCACTGTACATTTTAGAAGATGCATCATGGAAATTACAGGGGGGAAGACCAAAGCTGGACGTGGAGAAAACAGTTGGAAAGACCATTATAGTGTTTAGAGGGAAAGGTGCTTGTGGCCTGGACTGGGATAGTGGCAATTTATATGGAGAAAAGTGGGCAAAATTTTTTAATATTTAGGAGCTTGTGTTATCATGATTTAGTAACTCACCAGATGTCAGCAGGA
>NW_006789288.1:345147-348407 GCF_000442215.2 Lipotes vexillifer
GAAAGGAAAAGGGGTGGGGAGAAGGAATGGCTCCTCAGTTTCTAATTTGAGCAACTAGGTAGATGGTAGCTTCATTCTCTGAGATAGGAAATTCTCTGAAGAAGGAATAGATTTGGTGGGGAAAGGTCTTGGGTTCAGTTGTACATACATTGAGCTTAGCTTAAGATGCTTACAAAGGTGATCAAGTAGAGATATTCAATATTTAGGTAAATATACCAGTTAGAATCTCTAGGTCTTCTCTGGGCCAGGCTCATCAGCTTATTGGTCATTGGGAGTAAAATAAATGTCTTAAAAAATATAGAGAGAGTGTGACAAGAAAAAAGGGCAGAAGGCAGAATCCCAAGGAACCTCAACATTTAAGGGACAGATAAAGGAAAAGAAACTTGTAAAGAAGGCCAAGGATAGACAACTAGAGAGGGAGAAGGAAGGTAGAGCAAGTGACAGAATGATGTGAGAATTCAAAAGGGAAGATGACTTCCAGTTTTGGGTATACCTTTTCCTGGAATACCCTTAAGCAACAGATATAATTTGCAAAGAAGAAATGCAGTGGGAAGGTATTCCAAGCAAATAAGAGAAAAGAGGTAATGCATAGGAGAGCAGTTAACATTTTAATCTGACTGAAATACAGGGTCAAGAGAGCTACAGAGGAAGCTGACAAGATGGTTTGATGCCATGTTGTGGAAAACCTTGGATTCTGGACAAGTTGTTAGTAACTTTATTCTATGGGTGAGAAAAGCCACTGTGTTTGGTACTAAGAAAAAGACAAGAATATAAAACATGCTCCGAATCGTGGAATACCTTACCATTTTATTGTGGAAACAAAATCTAGGCACCTGAAAAGAATAAAAATTCAAGATAATATCTGATTAATGAGAACAAACACTAAATACATTAGTAATTTTAATAGTGGCAGAGTCCATAATTGGAGTAGTAGTGTCCAGATTTGTATTGTCCTAATTAAATAGTAATGTCAGCTAGTCATTGTCTTAAAAAAAAAAAAAAAATGGGGCTTCCCTGGTGGCTCAGTGGTTGAGAGTCTGCCTGCTGATGCAGGGGACATGGGTTCATGCCCCGGTCCGGGAAGATCCCACATGCCACAGAGCGGCTGGGCCCGTGAGCCCTGGCCGCTGAGCCTGCGCATCCGAAGCCTGTGCTCCGCAACGGGAGAGGCCACAACAGTGAGAGGCCCGGGTACCGCCAAAAAAAAAAAACAGTATCTGAAATAAAACATTCACTGGATGGACTCAATAGCAGAATGGAAATGAACTAGGAAAGAATCAATGAACTTGATGACAGATAAATAAAAATCATTCTCACTGAAAAACAGAGTGAAAAAAAGACTGAAAACTAAAATGCCCAGAGCCTCAAGGACCTGTGGGACACTATTATGGAGTCTACAGCCTAATGAGACAAACACAGTAAACAGTCACTCTAATCAGTACATGACTACAAACTGAGATAACTGCTCTGAAAAAAATGATCAACATTCTATAAGAACATAAAAAACTGGACCTTACTTAGTCTATGGGCAGTGGTGGTGTCATAAATATTTCTCTGAGGTCCTTGAGCTGAGGGATTAAAAAGGAGTTAGCCAAATGAAGGGGTGGTTGGTGGAGAGTATTTCAGTTGGAGGGAAAAGCAAGTATTAAGGCTCTGCAGAAGGAATATCGCAATTTCAAGGACCTCTAAGAACATCAGAGTGGCTAGGAATGAAAAAAATGAATGGGGAATGGTATGAAATTAGGCTTGAGAGAGACCCATGGACTACATTGTGCAGAATCCTGTAGGATTATCATTGCAATTAACTGGATGTTTATTCGTATGTTGATATCTTAATCCCCAAAATGATGGTATTAGGAGGTGGGACCTTTGGAAGATAATTAGGTCATGATGGTAGAGTCCTTATAAAAGGGATTGGTACCCTTAAAAAAGGGACTCCAGAGAGCTCTACAGCTGTCTCTTTGTCTTATGAGGATGCAACGAGAAGTCAGCAGTCTGCAACCCAAAAGAGGGCCTTCACCAGCCATGCTGGGATGTTGATCTTGGGACATCCAGTTTCCAGAACTGTGAGGAATAAATTTCTGTTGTTTATAAGCCACCCAGTATTTGGTACTTTGTTGTAGTAGTTTGAACACAGCCATGTTAAATATTTTTGTCTTTATCCTAAAGCCAGTAAGGAGTACTGGGGCACTCAACCAGTGAACTGAAGTGAGGATTGAGGGAAGAACCTTCATGACTCCCAACTTTTAGCAGTTGATGAGAGAAAATGAGTCTGCAAAGAAGACAGGAAAGGAATAAGAAGAAAGATGTGGGGTGGGGTAAGAGAGTGGTTTAATAAGAGAATGAAAAGAAGAATGTTTCATCATGTCATATGTTCACTTGTGGATTATTTATGACCTTAAGTAGAATTATTTTGTGGAGTGAAAGGAGTACAACCTCAAGTGGCAAATATTGCTGAGTGAGTGGTTTGTGAGGAAAAGAAGACTGTGGTGAGACCCACCAACTCTGCAAAAAGTTTATTAGTAAAGGGAAGGAGCAGCTGAATAGGGATGTGGGTTTCTAGGAAACTTTTATTAAGATGAACTCATTTAAACGTCATTGGGAAGGATCTAGTTGAAAGGAAGTGGGAGAGGAGGAATAGTTGATACAGGCAGAGAAGGATCGTTGATGATATAAAATTCTTGAGAATACAAGAAGGAATATAATCCCAAATACAAGTGCTCTGCTTGCCTTAGGAGGAAGGACACTTCCTTTAATGTAAGAGGGAGAGAAAGATTTGTAATGGAAGTTGGAGGTAAGGTTATCTGCTGAGAATGAGGGGTTATTGTGGAGCGACGGTAGTAAATGAATCACCCAAGTGTATGTTTAAGAGTCAGAAGGATTCCAAACTTGGGAGTCAGCGGTTCATGGCTTTGGTGAATAATGGAAAGGAACCAAGATAAGGTCAGTAAATAACAGTGACTGGAAGAGGAAGAAAGCGGTATTGCCAAACTATACAAGCTTCAAAGAGGCAAGGTTTTTTAAAAGTAACGTATATAAATAGCAGTTGTCAGAAGGAAGTAAGCAAATAAGCAGCTATTATGAAAGAGGGCTGTAGGGGATGTAGTATGCTTAAGGGAAGGGCTTGGTTTCAGGTTGGACACAGAATTTGAGAGAATGCTCTGAAGAGGCTGAGAATACAAGAGGTTGAGACTTTGATAATTCTGGCAGAAGTTCCAGAGTGCTCAGTGAAAGGGGTTGGAGGGAAAGAGGCACGTAGA
>NW_006789288.1:348487-355524 GCF_000442215.2 Lipotes vexillifer
GAAAGAGGCACGTAGAGGGATCTTAACACCCTTATAATTGATTTCCAATGAGCTCTTTCTGAATAATCTTAGCCTTCTCTGACTTATTCATTATTTACACCCTATTTTCAAGTTTTTCCTAAGGCCCTTATTTTTAATACTTTCTTTTCTAAAATAGACAAACCAAAAAGTTAGATAGATACTTGATAGATTTTCTTTTCTTTTTTCAAAACAGATTTAAGTTATAATGGCCATTTTCTAAACGTTAGCATCTAAACCCTGTGAGAGCTTTGTCTATGTCTGACACAGCGTCTGATATATTACAAGCACTTTAGTTTTAAGAGTGTGGGCTCTGGAGCCAAACTGCCTGATTTTGGCCCCAGCTCCTTTATTTATACCTTTGTGACCTTGGAAAAAGCACAGACAATAGGAGTGAACCAAGGGGAAATAATGTATCTCTGACCTGGGAAAAATGAGTGAGGTTATAGTAATTTGTCGGGGGCGTCATCTAAGGCAAGATTCCTAGAGAACTATTCCCTAGGAACCAGAACAAATTGAGGTAAAACTGAGTGTTACAAATCTATCTCAACTGAGCTCAGTCTCTGATTTCCTTAAAGTGATTAGCACTCCCCCCCACCACACATTTCTTTCTGGAAGAAGATAACATTTGGAGACTGTATCATTTCTTATACATGTCAAGTTTTCAATAAAAATTATTAGCCATGCTAGCTTTTAGACAATACTTTATGACCACAAACCAAGACAGAAAATTGAAAATAGAAACATGTTCAAAGATGACCCAGATTTTTGAGTTAGGAGACGAAGATGTTAAGATGACTATGATTGTAAGACCTCAAACTATAAAAGTCTTTGAAGAAAAAATAGGGGGAAAGCTTCATGACTTTGGATTCGGCAATGATTTCTTGAATGTTACACCCAAAGTACAGGCAAAAAGAAAAAATAGATGAATTGGACAACATCAAAATTAAAAGCTTTCGCACATTGGAGGACACTATCAACAGAGTGGAAAGGCAACCCACAGAATGAAAGAAAGTATTTGCAAGCCAGATAACAGATAAGTGATTAATAGCCATAGTATTTAAAGAACGCCTACAACTCAACAACAAAAAACAATCTAGTTTTAAAATGGGCAAAGGACTTGAATAGGCATTTCTCCAAAGGAGATATACGAATGGCCAATAAACACATGAAAAGATTCTCAACATCACTAATCATTAGGGAAATGCAAATCAAAACCACATTGAGATACCGTTTCATACCCATTACGATGACTATTAACAAAAAAACAAAATAACGGGTGTCAACAAGTGTGTGGGGAAATTGGAACCCTTGCGCATGGCTGGTGTGAATATAAAATGGTATAGTCACTGTGGAAAACAGTATGGCAGTTCCTCAAAGAATTAAACATAGAATTACCATATGATCTAGCAGTTCTCCTTTGTACATACGCATGAGAATTGAAAGCAGACTTTGAGCAGTTATTTGTACATCCATGTTTACAGCAGCATTATTCACAATAGCCCCAAAGGTGAAAACAACCCAAATGCCCATCAACAAACGAAGGGGTTAAATTCATAGCTTTTGCCCAGTCCTAAGGTAGAATTCCATGTTTCTATTGCATTCTGGTACTTGGATGTGACCACTGGCTTCAAACTCATCATCTTCCCCTGCCACTGAGCAGTCCTGGCTTCATCTCTCTCTAGTTGTATGACCCTGGGAAAGCTACTGACCCTCCAGTCCTCAGAGTCCTTATCTGTTCAATGGGGGGAGGGGGTTGGTGATATGAGGAAAGCAGACACGTATCATGAATGTAGTACCTATCTCGGGGTCTGGTACATTGTAAGCACTAAATATATGATTGTACTTATTCATTCAGCATCTATTCACTCATCAGCACTGGTTTTAATTAATTCCACAGTAGGAAGCATGGATGTAGTCCTAACCCACTACTTGCAGGCTAATTTTCCAGGAAAACGATCATCTCCCAGTAAATCGAGTAAATAAGATGCTACAGTATGGCTGTTTCCTTTGCATTTTATGTTGGTGTATTGCCATCTAGTGGACAATGTACAAGTTACAAGCAAAAGAGGAAAAGGGCGCGCAGAGAAAGGCGATGATCCTAAAAGAAATGTTTACCGTGCAGATTGCTCCATAGCACTGTTGGATTTCAACAACTATCTGAAAAACATAAATAACAAGATGTGTTCTGAATATAAAATAAATTGTAAATGAACACTATAGTATGTTACCAGCTTATAATCTTACAATCTCTAACTTTGTTCTAAGCAAAATAAAAAATAAAAGAATCAGCATTCTTTCCTGCAACTGACCGCTTTTCTCCATTTGAATTCTCCATGCCACATATTGGATGGGAATCTAAATCATAAGGAGGCCACTCAACCAGGGGTTAGACCTCCTGACTTCTCTACCTTTAACTAGCTAAGCAACTCCGTTTTCCTTTCTGAGTATGTTACCATTATGGAGTGCTTACCATATGCTTGGGACTATGCTGAATATTTTATTTGGATTATCTCACTTAATCATTAAATTATTAATAGTGAACCACTAAAAAAAAAAGACAAATGAAGGGGTAAACAAAATATGGTATATACATACAGTGGAATATTATTCAGCCTTAAAAAGGAAGGAAATTCTGATACATGTTACAAAATGGATGAATTTTGGAGACATTATACTAAGTGAAATAAGCCAGATGCAAAAGGACAAATATTGTATGATTTCATTTATATGAGGTACCTGGGGGAGTCAAATCATAGAGACAGAAGGTAGAATGGTGGTTACCAGGGGGTTTCAGGAGGGGAGAATAGGGAGTTATTGTTTAATGGATACAGAGTTTCAGTTTGGGATGATGAAAAAGTTCTGGAGATGGGCAGTGGTGATGGTAGCTTAACAATGTGAATGCACTTAATACCACTGAAATGAACACTTTAAAGTGGTGAATTTTATGTCATGCATATTTTATCAAAATAAAATTTTTTTAGTAACTATAATATCAGTCAAAGAGAGGGAAAATATATTATCTTCAAAGGAGTCATGGTAAGAATGATAATTAAATTCTTAACAGAAATTATGGGAGCCAGAATGCAATGGAACATTTTTTAAATGCTTACAGAAAATAACTTCTAGACTAGAATTCTGTATCCAGTGAGAATACCCTTCAAAAGTGAAGGTGAAATTAGCACATTTTAGACAAATAAATAATGAAAGGGTTTATTGTCAACAGATCTATAGTAAAAGAAATACTGAAAACAGACAATACCGAGCTCATCAAGGATATTGAGCAACTATAACGACAGGTTACAACCAGTGCAGTAAAGAAAGAAAAGGAGATTAAATGCATAAATAAAACTTGTATACTGACTTGTATACTTAGAAAATCCAAAAGAATCTACAGACTATTAGAATAAAGTGAACTTATTAAGGCCTGCATATAAAATAAATAAACAAAAATTACTTGTATTTCTGTATATCAGCAGAAACAAATAATGAATTTTTTAAATGATACTATTTTGGTAACATCCAAAAAAGCATCAATGCCTAGAAATAAGCCTACCTAGAAATAAGCCTAATGAAAGACGTGCAAGACCTCTAAATTCAGTTTAGAGGTCTACAAAACGTTATTAAAATAAAGAAAATCTAAATAAGTGGAAGGATATACAATGTTCAAGGACTGACATACTATTAAGATATCAAGTTCTCCCCAAATTGATCTGTAGATTCAGTACAATTTCAGACAAAATTCCAGCAGGTTTTGTGTGTGTGTGTGTGTGTGTGTGTGTGTGTGTATTTGTGAATTCACAACTTGATTCTAAAATTCATATGGAAATACAAAACACCAAAGAGTCAGTCCAACTCTATCAACACCTATTATATAAGCACTAATGTAGCGTTGGCATAAGGATAGAAAAATAGGCCAGTGGACCAGAACAGAATCCAAAAATAAGTTCACATATATGTGGTCACCTTATTTACAACAAAGGTGACCCTGAAGTGCAGTGGGTAAAGGATGGTCTTTTTAAATTAATGGTGCTGAGTCAATTAGATATCGTATGGGGAAAAAATCAATTTTTATCTTTTTCTCACACTATACATAAAAATCAATTCCAGATGGATCATAGACTTAAATGTTAAAGGCAAAACACTAATGCTTCCAGAAGAATATGTAAAGAGATACCTTTATGATCTCAGGGTTGGCAAAGATTTCTAAAACAATAAAAACTCCAGCCATAAAGGAAGAAGAGAACAAATTGGACTCAATTCAAGTAAAAACTTCTGTTCATTCAAAGACATCATCAGAGTGAAAATGCAAGCCACAGAGTAGGAGATGATATTGGCTATTTATATATTCAAGAAAAGATCCATTCTAGAATAGATAAAGAACTCCCAACAAATCAATTAGAACAATACAGGCAATACATTTTTTTTTAATGGGCAAGAGAGTTAAACAGATACTTTACTAAAAAAGATATTTAAATGGCCAATAAATATATGAAATATATTAGTCATCAAGAAAATGCAGCTTAAATCCATAATGCAGTATCACCAGAATAACTAAAAGGAAAAAGACAGACGATGCCAAGGTTAATAAGGGTTTGAATAATACTAAAGAGATTTGGTTCAAATTCCAACTATGCTACTTGCCAGCTGTGAGACTTTGGGAAAATTACTTAAAATTCCTGGGTCTCAGTTTCAACATCTGTAAAATAAGGATAATAATAGCAAATAATTCGTAGAGTTGTGAGAATCGAATGAGATAATTCCTGTTAAGTGTTTAACAGTCCAAGTTGTGTCAGCTGTTATTATATCATTTTATCCTCACAATAACCAATAAATTAAGCAATATTATATCATTACTTTACAGATAAGGATACTGAGGCCTAGGGAAATAAATCACTTCTATCTCGGCTTCAGAGTTCTTGCTTTTAGTTACTATGCGTACCACCTACCAATTCCACTTTTGGCAAATATGTAAAGAGAGTTTTGAGTAATTGCCAGGCACAAATATTGCTTGACACAGTATCAAGCTTCTCTTATAGCTCCTAACCTATTAAATTTATTATTCAGACCCCTTATCTAGGTTTTCAAGCTCTAATGCACTGTTTGCTCCCCTGGATCCCAAGTCCTGCCATCCTAATCATGACATACTTGCAGATCTTAAAATAAGCTGCCTGGTTTCTTGATATCTCTCCTTGTATGATTCTTTTTTTTTTTTTTTTTTTTTTTGCGGTACGCGGGCCTCTCACTGTTGCGGCCTCTCCCCTTACGGAGCATAGGCTCCGGATGTGCAGGCTCAGCGGCCATGGCTCACGGGCCCAGCCGCTACGCGGCATGTGGGATCTTCCCGGACCGGGGCATGAACCCGTGTGCCCTGCATTGGCAGGCGGGCTCTCAACCACTGCACCGCCAGGGAAGCCCCTTGTATGATTCTTGATGTTACGTTTGCATGCTCATAGTCCATCTGCCTAGTTATGACTTACAATTTGTCCTCATTCAAGTCGCAGTTGAAATGTCCCCTTGACCACTGTGACATCATGCTGGTTTATTTTCTTCAGTATTTAATTGCAGTTTGAAAATATTGTTTATTGTCTTTCCCTTCCCCCCTACAAGAATATAAGCTCCATGAGAGTAGAAACCTATAGTCTCATTTTGTTTTGCTGCTTTTATCTTCAGAGTCCAGAAGAGTAGGCATTCAGAACTTACTGAGTGGGTGAACTTTGTGCCCTTACTCTTGTGTACTGGAGTTCAGATTTTTTAATGGTGCTAACCCTCAGCCTGTCCCTTCAGAACCTGAAACAGCTTACGTGATTCACCCACATTCCTTGTTCATAGGGCTTACTAACACTTAGCTTCTGGTCTAACAGCTAACACGTAGTCATTCTAATAATTCTGATATTCCCTTTAACTAACATGGAGTTTTACTTTAAAAGGACTTAGAGATCTAATTTTTTCATCAAATTTTAAAAAATGAATGTTATTTTCTGTTTTAATATCATAAATTCAGTTATGATTCCCTATAGGATTTTACACAGTAATATTTTACTTCGTAAAGTGAGACAATATATGTAAGCACCCAGCATATGGTAGGTACTCAGATGTTAATGTACCTTTTCATTAAAAACTTTCATTATTAAAATTGTTTGCCTTTAAAAAAATATAGATACTTGAAGCACATTATTATCAAGTACTTAAAAATTAAAACTTGAAATCTTTAATTTTGTCCTCAACAGTAACTCAAGAATTGAAAGATATTTTTAAGGCAAAGATACTCTCCCTCTACTCAAAGGCAGCAAAGATCACAGAGAAGGTAGAAACAACAGATATTTTAAAGTAAATGCTTCCAGAACTAACTCTCCTCTTGATATGGTTCTAGTTCACTGTTTTTTCCTAGTTCGTTCTTATTCAAAATAAAACCTATTTGGGCTTCCCTGGTGGCGCAGTGCTTGAGAGTCCGCCTGCCGATGCAGGAGACGCGGGTTCGTGCCCCGTTTCGGGAAGATCCCACATGCCGCGGAGCGGCTGGGCCCGTGAGCCATGGCCACTGAGCCTGCGCGTCCGGAGCCTGTGCTCCGCAAATGGGAGAGGCCACAACAGTGAGAGGCCCGCATAACGCAAGAAAAAAAATAAATAAAATAAAACCTATTTTATTTTACTTAATGTTGAACCCACAGACCTTTCTAATGGACCATGTATAAAGACAGCATGCTTATAGATGTAGGTTTTAATGTAGTTGATCACATTTCATTTAAAATTTTTTTGGAGTCTCTTATTCAGGAGTTGACTGACTAGAGTAAATCAATGATGGAAATTAGCTCAAACATATTATTTCAGTGCATGAAATAAAGAACTAAGTTTTCTGATATATGCTTTTAAGATACGGCCCAGGATTATGAACTACTGAGAAGTATTACATTGTTTTGTGATAATGATTTTTAAAATTTATGCACATGACTTTGGTTAATAACTTTAAAATGAATATTTGGATTGTTTTTTTTTTTTTTTTTTTTTTTTTTTTTTTT
>NW_006789288.1:355534-363712 GCF_000442215.2 Lipotes vexillifer
TGCTGTGGCCTCTCCCATTTGCGGAGCACAGGCTCCGGACGCGCAGGCTCAGCGGCCATGGCTCACGGGCCCAGCCGCTCCGCGGCATGTGGGATCCTCCCGAAACGGGGCACGAACCCGCGTCTCCTGCATCGGCAGGCGGACTCTCAAGCACTGCGCCACCAGGGAAGCCCCTGGATTGTTTTTACTATGAAGATATCTGACTTGACTGTGGTGAAACTTCATGCTAAAAAATTATTTAAAAATGAATCCCACTTAACCGTGTTTGTTTTCAGATGGACTTATAGTCCTTTTTTTTTTTCTTTCTTTCAAATTACTTTTAAACATTAGCATGTACACCACAGATCCAAAAAATGAACACTTGGAGGATAAAAACATCCAATCATCTGCAATTCCTCAGGTAAAAAATTAAAACTATATTGTAACGTATGACGTGAAAACAATCTGATGCTAAAATTTATTTTTAAAGTTTACTTAATAGTTTTTCTTATATGTTTGGTTTAAAAGTGAGAAGTGGTCATTTTATACTATGAAACCATAGAAAATGAATTCATAGCCCTATACTTATTGAATGTGAAAGATATCCATGACATATTGTTAAGTAAAAAAGCAGGTTATGGAACACTAGTATATTTACATTTTTATTAATAAGTAACACACATACTCTCTCTCCCTTTCTCAGTCTCTCTCTTTTACATACATGCACACATTTCTAGATAAATATATATCAATATGTTAGCAATGGTTAACTCTGAATAGTGGGATTTGGAATGACTTTATTTTTTTCTGCTTATCTATATTTTTTGTTTTTCTAACATGATCATGTGTTATCTGGGTATTTAAAAAATAAATGATTCATGCTAAAAAAAAAAAAAAGAAGTGGTCATTTTAAAATAGCTAGTTTTAATATGTCCCAAGAAATGGGCAAAAGGAATGAAAACATGGAAGGGGTGACTATAGATTATTTTGGAACCAAAGAGGCAGATTTTAGGAATAATGAAAATTTGGCTTACTATTTCTTGCCATGTCCAGAATAAAGTTAGTAGTTTAGAGTACAAGAGGTAAAGAAAAATCTAAATTAATTAAAATGTTGTGCTCTACATTCGAAGGAGACCCAGGTTTTTATTTTTGCAAGTATGTAGAGTAAGTCGTTAGACCTTTTGTTGACCTAGTTTTACTAAATATTAATCGATCATAATTAGAATTATAAATTGTTTATTTTTATTCTCTTTTTTTTTTTTTTTTTTTTTTTTGCTGTTCGCGGGCCTCTCACTGCTGTGGCCTCTCCCGCTGCGGGGCACAGGATCCGGACGCGCAGGCTCAGCGGCCATGGCTCACGGGCCCAGCCGCTCCGCGGCATGTGGGATCCTCCCAGACTGGGGCACCCCTGCATTGGCAGGCGGACTCCCAACCACTGCACCACCAGGGAGGCCCCTAAATTGTTTATTTTTAAAATAGAGTTTTATACAGTTCTTAAGGGCCAAAAAAGTCCTTTTTAAAAAATGTTTAAAATATTCACCATTGATTCTAATTACTTTATCTGTAAAGACTTCATCTTATTCTATGTAAATTTATTATAAATTCTGAAATAATAAAACAAAATAATATGGTTTTATTGTATATGACCTTTCACCCACCCTAATCAAAACTCACCTTTGTGTCTTTACCCTGAACCTTTTGTATAGTGACAGACTTTCCAGAAGAAGGTCTCTATATCAGAACTCCAACAGATTAATCATGATCCGGTTTAAAGAACTTTGATTTTAAAGAGCTACATAATTCGTTTACACCAGCTGCTATGGTGCCTCTGTCTCCCTAGTCATTAAATGCTTCCTCTTCCTTTCCTCATTCTGTCCAAGCTCTCTAGCCTTTGTTACCATTTCTTGTGACAATGTGATGTTCTCTCTCCACTACACTCAAAAATGTTATCAATACACTCAAAGCACTGGCCTGCATGTCCACACACGTACATGCATACGCACACACACATGCATCATGATAACAGCAAGGATGTTTGAATATCGCTATTCCATGGTTAACTATTCTGTTCTGTTTCTTTTTAATCTTTTGTTTTGGTTTGGTTTTTACCTTGGGAGAAGCCTTTCAATATTCTCACAAAC
Organism: Lipotes vexillifer; assembly: GCF_000442215.2. Taxonomy (NCBI): domain Eukaryota; kingdom Metazoa; phylum Chordata; class Mammalia; order Artiodactyla; family Lipotidae; genus Lipotes; species Lipotes vexillifer. The sequence goes on from NW_006789288.1 coordinate 357,655, forward strand.
TAAAGGTGTCTTTTTTCCCCCCTAAATCAGCAGTTTCATTATTAGACTAACTACCATTAAATACTGGAAGATTGAGCTATACCCATAAACCATCTAAATATGTTATCTATAAATAGTAGTGGAAAAAGCATGAACCTTGAATTTCTGAAAGATTGATCTGTTTTTTTCTCATTTTTCTTTGTTATATAATTTTTCAAATGAAATGAATCCAAGTTAAATTATATTTCACCTCCTTTCCAATGTAGTTGCATTTTAATTCTACAAAAGTTTTGTTGAATGATCTTTGGGAGTTAGACTAAGTAGGGACAGTTTTAATTATTCTGCCTGCACTATAGGCGCACTTATTCAGTATACATAAATCACAAATGAATATGTCAGGGAGGCAGGTCTACAAAAGGCTAAATCAAGGTGCCCTACAAAATACACTGTTGTTACCTCCCCAAATACCTATTGATATAGAGCATGAATATTATTTTGTATGTATAATTCTCCATGTTCACAGTAATAATATGAATTTAATTATGAAATTTGGTTGTCTCTTACATTCATAAAATTGTACAAGTATATTTCTTAAAAGACTTTCTTGTTTTTACTTCAGATCCTCAAAGCTAGTGATACTAATGAGCATGAAGAAACTAAGGAAGCTGTCTTGTCAAAAACAGAGGAAACAAAACCACAGATGGAAAAGAAGGGTTCTTGTCCTCCACAAGGAGCACTGAATAAAACTATTACAAATGGTATGTGAAATAAGATATGTAAATGGAAAGAAAATGAGAAATATATTTGATAAGTATTAAAATACAAGCCAACAAAGACACTGCTTAATCTATACACTCCAGATCCGATGAGCAGCCCTGTTTACAAGCAATGTGTGGACAAAGAGGAAATAGTTCCTTAAATCTGTCAAAAATAATAGTTGCTTAACAGATCTATATTTTAATGTTTTACATGACTTTTTATGTTAAATTTTGGAAATTAGAAACAGAAGTGATAGAAAGATTTTTATTTAAAACCTACTTTTGACATTTAGTTTTAAGTAGCTAGAAGGAACATCATACTTCTGCCAATATTAAGGTTCTTATTTAAATTAAGCCCCAAATTTTATGCTGTCTTAAAGAGTTGTGTAGAACTTGCTTTCCCACTAAAATTTTAAAGCATCTCATTGTCACCAAATATTTATAGAAGGTTTTTTTTTCCCCCTAGATTTCTATATGATTAAACTGGAGAGAGAGAGAGCGTTTGACCTCCAGAAGTACAGATCTCACAGAGAACAAAAATTAGATTAAAATATGATGAAGGATTAGTATTTGAAGTTTACATTGTTTTTCTTTGCTGCTTGCTAACTTTAAACTGAAAATTTTATTAATTGATATAGTAAATTCATTTAGCAAAAGTTGCTTTTTAATTAAAATCAGTATTTTTAAAGCCCTGAATCTAAAGTAAACTTAAACATCTGCCAGTGTAAGTGACTGGACTCCTTTGTAAATATAACTTCTGCACATAGGTCTCACATACACATCCCCATGACCTTATTTAGGGGGCAGTTTCTATACAGCAGTTGTTAGAAGTAGGGCTGGTGCATGTGGAAGAGAGGGAAATGTATTGGTCACCAAAGATTATTCATTGAGGTTGAGGACTGTGGTTTGCTCAGGAACTAGTTGAGGAGTTTTATAACAACAAACTTTGATACTTATAACTGGTTTCCCCCTTTGTTTGCCTACATTTTTGATTTTGCAAATTTAGAGAAATTCATAGGAAAAGGAACTTCCTGTTTCTATCTTGGGGGTCTATATTCTTGTACTCTCTTTTTCAATCTGTCTCTCTCTCTCCCTCTCACATACACACCCTCTTTTCAAACTAAGCAAACTCTTAGAAGAGTGTATACTCTGGATAATAGAAAGAAATAGAGCTGTGGTTTGTCAACAAGTCATGTTTAATTCAGCAATCCTGCAGTGTACACAGGTTAGATTAAATAAGAAATCTAAACTTTCAACCACATGTAGAAATCAGTCTCATCACTTTTAATCACACTGTTTATATCTTACTTGGAGGTTGTCTTCCCTAATCACAAAGAAATGGATACTCTAGGGCAATAAGTTTAGGTTTTAGGCTATTGCTCCTTTTTTGTTTCTTTTTAGTTTACTTTGAATAAAGGTACTAACTTATTTCCATTAAGTTATTTTTCCTTTAAATAAATGAAAGGGAAGCTTTATTATACATCCAACTATGATTTTCAAATCATAGAACCAAATTTCTCCATTAAAATCTTACCACTAGTTTCATAAAGTAAGCAGTCTTGGAAGTTTAGAGCTCAAAAATAATATCCCAGACAATTCCAGTTTCTGGTCCAGCATCATCACTCCATCCTTACAACAAATAAAGAGCTGAACAAACTGAAAAATCATCAACTCTTCTTAGTTCCATCAAAGAAGTGGGGTCACAGGGCAAATTACTGCCCCCCAAATTAGAGACAGTTTGATACAGAGAATCATAAGTTAGAGCAGAAACCTCTGCGGGAACCAGTAGTGAGGGTAGGCAATTTGTCAGTTAGCTGGAAGCTCAGTGTGGGCAAGTCAGAGAGTTAAAAACTATAGGAGGAGCCCAGTCATGGTGTTGGGGGACATCCTTTTGTGAGTTGTACCTCCAAGGGCCATGTGTCAGGGAGAGAGAAACGTAACCACTGTGAAATACAAGAGATCCTGTTCTTAATAAAACCTGCCCTCAAGAGAAACTGTTTTATCAGAGTATAACCTGTGGGGACTTTATTAGCCTAACCAACTAAGGAGAAGAGAAATACCCAACTCCAGCCCTCTCTAGCCATACCATACAACCTAAGGGGGTGAAAAAAGAAAAAAAGAAAAAAAAACCCTGAAAAGAACTTGTGAAATTTACAGCCCAGGCACACAGGCTGAGGCCTAGTCATAGGACTATAGCACTCTTTTTCTCCCCCTACAACTTACCGTCACATTACCATAGGTCCTTTTACCAGAACATCATGCTCCCCTTTAAACAAAAATATATAAAATGTATTAAAAGGCACAAAACACATTTTGAAGAGACAGAGAAAGCATCAGAACCAGAACCAGACCCAGATATGGCAAGGGAGTTGGAATTATCAGACCATGAATTTAAAACAGCTCTGACTAATATACTAAAGGCTCCAGTGGAAAGGTAGACAACATGTAAGAACAGATGGGTAATGTAAACAGAGAGATGGAAATGCTAGAAATCAAAAACACTGTAACAGAAATGAATGCCCTCAATGGGTTCATTGGGAGACTATGCACAGCTGAGGAAAGAATCTGAGCTTGGGGATTTGTCAACAGAAACTTTCAGACCACAATGGACTTAGAAGTATAATTTATTAACAGAAAGGCAGCTAGAAAATCCCAGAATACTTGGAGATTAAACAATATACTTGTAAATAACACATGGGTCAAAAAAGAAACCTCAAGAGACATTTTTAAATATTTTGAACCAAATGAAAATAAAAATACAAGCTATCAAAGTTTGTGAGATGCACTGAAAGCAGCACTTAGAGGGAAAATTGTAGCATTGAATGCATATATTAGAAAAGAAGAAAGGTATAAAATCAGTTATCCAAGCTTCCACCTTAGGAAACTAGAAAAAGAAGCAAAATAAATTCAAAGTAAGCAAAGGAAAAGAAATAATAAAAATTAGAGCAGATATCAATAAAATTGAAAACAAGAAATAGAGAAAATCAGTGAAACCAAAAGCTTGTTCTGTGAAAAGGTCAGTAAAATTGATTGCCTCCAGCTAGGCTAACTAAGAAAAAAGAAAACATAAATCACTAATATCAGAAAGGAGAGAGGGAACATCACTACAGATTCCATGGGCATTAAAATGATAATAAAGGAACATCGTAAACAACTCTATGTCCACAAATCTGATAATTTAGAAGAAGTGGACCAATTCCTTGAAAGACCCAGTCTACCAAAATGCACACAAGAAGAAATAGGTAACCTGAATAAGACTATACCAGTAAAAGAAATTGAATCAACCATTAATAACCTCCCAAAACAGAAAGTATCAGACTCAGATGATTTCACTTGTGAATTCTACTAACTATTTAAGAAAGAAATTATACCAATTTTCTACAATCTTTTCCAGAAGATAGAAGCAAAGGGAAGCTTGCCAACTCATTTTATGAGTCTAGGATTACTTTCATACCCAAACTAAAGACATTAGAAGGGGAAAAAAAACCAATATCTCTGATGAACATAGATGCAGAAATCCTCAATTTGTTGTAATTCTCTATATTAGCAAATAGAACTCAACAACATATAAAAAGAAGTATACTTTACAACTTTGTGGGATTTATCCTTGGTATGCAAGGTTGGTTCACATTTGAAAATGAGTTAATGTAATCCATCACATCAACGAGCTAAAGAAGAAAAATCACAAGATTATACCAATAGATGCAGGAAAAGCATCTGACAAAATCCAATACTCATTCATGATAAAAACTTCAGCAAATTACAAGTTCTTTGTCATCCTGACAAAGAACATCAATTAAAAATCTATAGCTGCCCTCATACTTAATTGTGAGGAAATAGCTTTCCCAGTAAAGTCAGGGGCAAGAACATGATGCCCTCTCTCGCCACTCCTTTTCAATATTGTACTGGAAGTCCTAGCTAATATAGTAAGACCAGAAAAGGGTATAAAAGGCATACAGACCGGGAAAGAAGATATAAAACTGCCTTTGTTCACACATGACATGATTGTCTATGTAGAAAATCTAAAGAATCTAGGGGAAAAAATCTCCTGGAACAACTAAAAAGTGAGTATAATAAGGTTGCAGGATACAAGGTTAGTATACAAAAGTCAGGTTCTTTCCCCCCTATTTACCAACAATGAACAAATGGAATTTGAAATGAAAAACGTATCACCATTTACACTAGTACTCCCCAAATGAAATACCTTCATATAAATCTAACAAAATATGTACAATATCTACATGAGGAAAACTGAAAAAATTCTGAAGAAAGAAATTTAAAAACTAAATAAATGTACAGATTTTACACGTTCATGGAAGACTCAATATTGTCAAGAAATGAGTTCATCTCAACTCAATCTATAGATTCAATGCAACTCCAATTAAAATCCCCACATGTTGTTTCATGGTGTCAACAAATTCATTCTAAAGTTTATATAGATATTGCAAAAGACCAAGAATAACTAACACAGTATTGAAGGAGAAAGATTCAAAATTGAAGAACTGACACGACTCCCCTACAAGACTTACTATAAACCTACAATAATCAAGAGAGTATAATTTGGTGAACAGGATGTAAATATATTAATGGAAAGAATAGAGAGCTCAGAAATAGATACACATAAACATAGTCAGCTGACCTTTGACAAAGGAGCAAAGGTAACCCAATGGAAGAAAGGTAGTCTGGTTCTAGATCTACTGGATATACACATGCAAAACAGATTAATCTAGATCAGACCTTATGCCCTTCATAAAAATTAACTCAAAGTGGGACATAGACCTAAGTGTAAAATGCAAAACTGTGAAACTCATAGAAGTTAACATAGGAGAAAATCTAGATGACCTTAGTTATGGTGATTACTTAAAAACAAAACAAAACAGGAAAGGCACAATCCATGAAAGAAATAATTGATTTGCTGAACTTATTTAACATTAAAAACTTCCACTCTGTGAAAGACAATGTCAAGAGAATGAGCACACAAGCCACGAACTGGGAGGAACTATTTACAAAACACACAACTGATAAAGAACTATCCAAAATATACCAAGAACTTTTAGAACTCAACAATAAGAAAGCAGACAACCTGATTAAAAATGGGCAAAAGACCTTAAAAGGCACCTCACTGAAGAAAATATACAGATGGCAAATAAGCATATAAAAATGTTCTCAACATCATATGTCATTAGGGAATTGCAAATTAAAACAACAAAGTACCACTGCGTATCCATTAGAATGGCCAGAAGTCCCAAACACTGACACCAGGTGCTGGTGAGGATATGGAGCAACAGGAACTCTCATTCATTCCTGCTGGGAATGCAAAA
>NW_006789288.1:363722-365614 GCF_000442215.2 Lipotes vexillifer
TGGAAGACAGTTTGGCAGTTTCTTACAAAACTAAATGTACTCTAACCATATGATTCAGTAGTCACTCTCCTTGGTATTATTTACACAAATGGGCTAAAAATTTATGCCCACAGAAACCTGCACACAAATGTTTATAGCAGCTTTGTCCATAACTGCCAAAATTTGGGGGCGGGGGGTGCTTACACTGTTTGTTGTATCATACTCCTGTTTTTTTTTCCAAACTCTCCATCATCTCCTAAAATTTTTATTGTTAATAGTACTTTATTGAATTATAGTCAACATACCAGAAAGTGCACAGATCTTAAGTATACACAGCTCAATGAATGTAGACAAATGTATACATTTGTCGAAAACCATTGCTCACATCAAGATAACATAGAAAAGTCTTGCAACAGTATGACTTTCTTTATCCCTCTTCTGCCCTTGTGCTAGATTTATCATATATTTTACTTCTACATTTTATTAATTTTGCTTTAAAAAAAACAAAAGTCTTTAAGTTTTAAAAAACTTCCCTTATATTTGTTCACATGTTTACATTCTCTAGTTCTCTACATTTCTTTCTGGCAATCTGGGCTTCCATGTGGGATTCTTTCCCTTCAGCCTAAAAAACTTCCTTTAATGCTTCTTGTTGTGTAATTGTGCTAGTAATTAATTCTCTCAGCTTTTATTTGTCTGAAAATGTCTAATTTGACCTTTTTAAAAACTGAAGTACATTTGACATATAACAGTTTCAGGTGCATAACATAATGATTTGATATTTGTAAATATTGCAAAATGATCACCACAATAAGTCGATCATTCATGGTTAAAAATTTTTTTCTTGTGATGAGAGCTTTTAAGATCTACTCTTAGCAGCTTTCAAATATACAATACAGTGTTCCTAACTATAGTCACCATGCTCTACATTACCTCCTCATGACTTATTTTGTAACTGCAAGCTTGAACCTTTTGACCCCCTTCACCCATTTACCCACCCTCTTACCCTCTGCCTCTGGCAACCGTCAGTCTGTTCTCTACATCCATGAACTTGATTGTTTTTTTTTTAATTCCACATATAAGAGAGATTATATGGTATTTGTCTTTCTCTGTCTGACTTATTTCTCTTAGCATAGTGCCCTCAAGGTCGGTCCATCTATGTTGTAGCAAATGTCAAGATTTTCCTCCTTTTTATGGCTGAATAATATTTCATTATACTATAGTACTATAGTACTATAGTATAATATAGTATAGTATAGTACTATAGTACTATAGTACTATATATAGTACTATATATATATGTATATGTATCTACCATTTTTAATCCACTTATTCATTGATGAACATTTAAGGTGTTTCCATATCTTGGCTGTTGTAAATAATGTTGCTGTGAACGTCGGGATGCTTACATCTCTTTGAATTAGTGTTCTCTTTGGAAAAATACCCAGAAGTAGAATTACTGGATCATATGGTAGTTCTAGTTTTAAGTTTTTAAGGAACCTCCATTCTGTTTTCCATAGTGGCTACATCAGTATACATTCCCGGGCTTCCCTGGTGGTGCAGTGGTTGAGAGTCCGCCTGCCGAAGCAGGGGACACGGGTTCGTGCCCTGGTCCAGGAAGATCCCACATGCCGCGGAGCGGCTGGGCCCGTGAGCCATGACCGCTGAGCCTGCGCGTCCGGAGCCTGTGCTCCGCAACGGGAGAGGCCACAACAGTGAGAGGCCCGCGTACCGCAAAAAAACAAAAACAAAAACAGAAACAAAAAACCAATGAGATAACACCTCACACCTGTTAGAAAGGCTATAGTCAAAAAGACCGCAAGTAATAAATGTTGGCAAGGATGTGGAGAAAAAGGAACCCTCATGCACGTCAGTGGGAATGTGTGTGTGTGTATATATATATATATATATATATA
>NW_006789288.1:365748-381120 GCF_000442215.2 Lipotes vexillifer
TCTCCTGTTGAGGAGCACAGGCTCCGGACGTGCAGGCTCAGCGGCCATGGCTCACGAGCCTAGCTGCTTGTGGCATGTGGGATCTTCCTGGACCGGGGCATGAACCCGTGTCCCCTGCATCGGCAGGCAGGCTCTCAACCACTGCGCCACCAGGGAAGCCCCTCATTGGGGTTTTGATTTGCATTGCCCTGATGATTAGTGATGCTGAGCATCTTTTCGTGTACCTGTTTGCCATCTGTATGTCTTCTCTGGAAAAATGCCTATTCGGATCCTCTGCCCAATTTTTAATCGAATTGTTTGGGGGTTTTTTGCTATTGAGTTGTATGAGTTCATTGTATATTATGAACACTAACCACTTATCATATATATGATATGCAAATATTTTCCATTTGGTAGGTCCCGTTTTCACTTTGTTGATGGTTTCCTTTGGTGTGCAGAAGCTTTTTAGTTTGATGTAGTCCACTCCCCACCCCCTGCCCTTTTTTGTTTTGTTTTTTTACTTTTGCTGCCTTTGCTTTTGCTGTCAAATCCAAAAATTCATCACCAATACCAACACTTAATACCTATGTTTTCTTCTAAAAGTTTTATGATTTCAGGTCTTATGTTCAAGTCTTTAATCCATTTTGAGTTAATTTTTATGTATAGTGTAGATAGAGGTCCAGCTTCCTTCTTTTGCATGTGACTGTTCAATTTTCCAAATACCATTTATTGAAAAGATTGTCCTTTCCCCATTGTATATTCTTGGCTCCTTTGTCATAAATTAGTTGACCATATATCAGTTTATTTCTGGACTCCAGAATAACAAATGACCCAGTGATCTATGTGTCTGTTTTTATGCTAATACCATACTATTTGATTACAATAACTTTGTAATATAGTTTGAAATCAGCGCACATGATACCTCCTTTGTTCTTCTTTCTGACCTTTATTTTTAAAGTATATTTTTTGTTGGGTATAGACTTCAAGTTCATAGGCCCTGTTTCCTTTAAGCCCTTTAAAGCTGTTCTTTCATTGTCTTTTGGCTTCCTTTATTTCTAATGACAAGCCAGCATAATTCTTATTGTTGTCCCTCTAAATGTAATTTGACCATATTTTCTGGATGATTTAAACTTTTTCTTTTCATCTTTGATTTCTACAGTTTAATTATAATGTGACTAGGCATACTATTCCTTGTATTTATCCTGCTTGGGCTTCACTAGACTTTTTGGACCTGTGTATTGTCTTTCATCAATTTTGAAAAGTCATCTTCTCTTCAAATATTTATTCTGCTCCATTCTCTCTCTCCTCTTCTTCTGGGACTTCAATTGTACATATGTCACACCATTTCATATTGTTTCATAGGTTTTTTCTTTTTAAATTAATAGCATTTGAAAGCAATTTTTTTAGATTTACCTAAAATATGAGTGGTAAGTACAGAGAGTTTCCATTTAACCCTTTACCCCATCATACACACACAAGGTCTCCCCTATCATTAACACCTTACATTAGTGTGGTATATTTGTTACAATTGATAAACCAATATTATACATTATTATCAAAGTCCATAAATTACATTAGGGTTCACTCTTTGTGTTGTGGGTTTTGACATATTTATAATGATATGCATCCACCATTACAGTATCATACAGAATAGTTTCAGCGCCCTAAAAACTTCCTGTGCTCTAGCTATTCATTCCTCCCTCCTCCTGGAATCCCCTGGCAATCACTGATTTTTTTAAATTTATTTTTTACTGTCTTCATAGTTTTATAAACTTTAAGAAGTCCTCTTTATTCCTGGAGACTTTCCTCCCAGAGACCTCCTTTTCTGCTTCCACCTATGTGGCTGTTTTCTAGGTCTGTGGAAGACTGTCATCCTAGAGATTCCTTTCAATGCCCTCTCGGTTTGGATCCACTGTTTCCAAGATTAAAATCCTTCATCTTTCCTGGTTTCCTCCTGGTTTTGCTAGCATACATCCTCAAGTAAGTGCCAAAAAAAAAAGGATACATGACAGCTAAACTTTCAGAGACCTCACATATATGAAAATGTTTTTATTCTGCTCTCACATTTGATTAGTTGGGTATATAATTCTAGATTAGAAATAATTTTTCATAGAATTTTGGAAGGGTTTATCTGCTGTCTTCTAGTATCTAGAGTTGCTGCTAAGAAATAGTATATAAATCTGTTTATGATTCATTTGGAAATGGCTTTTTTCAAGGTATCTAGAAGATTTTAGCATCTTCTCTATATCTTTGCTTTTGCAACATTTTACAGTGATAAGTGTAGGTATGGATCTTTTTTCATGCTTCGTATTGAGCATTTAGTTGACCTTTTCAACCTGAACACTAAGAAAGTTGCATATTATTTCCTTGATAATTTCCCCCCTCCCCTCCTTTTTTTTTCTTTATTCTCTTTCCTGGTCAGATATTGGGCGACCTGGATTGGTTTTTATGTCATATTTACCACCACTTTATGCTGTTTTCTGTTCTAGGAGATTTCTTTACTTCATTTTCAGTTTTTCATTTTTCCAGTTTTTCATTTCAGCAATCATATTTATTTTATCTCCAAGAACCCTTTTTTGTTCTCTAATTGTTCCTTTCATATGGTATTCTATTCTTATTTTATGTAAATTCTCAAATCTCTGAGAATATAATTTAAAATTTTTGTTTTATTTCATTCTGGTCCCTAAATTATCGGTTTCTTCTGAGGAAAGATTTTTGGTTTGTTTTGCTTGACTTTTCCTTTTCTTGCTGCTGGGTTTTGTTTTATGTTAATGATCCTCAGTTGTCTGATACTTAAGAAGGAAGGTCTCAATAGCTTATGCAGATATACTATGCTGTTGTGAAGGTAGGACCTGTTGTCAGGTCCCCTCTCTGAGACCATCTTCTGCCTGGGACAGGGCAGGACAAAGCTTTATTGACTGATGGGCTTTAGTTTGTGGTGAATGGACATAGAGCTGACTATGAAGTTGTGGGCTTTCCACATGCCAGAATGAGTTGTTTTCACTCTGGAACTCCAACAATCACTCTTAAAGCTTTAGCTCTCCCTTAGGTAATCCATTCAATGACTAAAAGTATGATAAATGTTAGCAGTTTCTAAGCACAGGAATGGAGAGAGGAGTAGAGCTGCTGACTGATGCTGTTGTACCATGTACAAACCCTTGATTAATTTCCCTTTTTTAGACCCCTTTTCTCACTCCTTCCTTTAGCTGTATACTATTTCTAAGCTCAGATTTTCCTCCAGTTTCTATTGTCAAATGGATTTCTTTTGTAGGTACCTCACATATTTAAGGCTGCAGCTTTCTCTACCTGTTTCCATCCTTCAACCTGGTCCTATCTGCTTTCACCTCCCAGAAGTGTGTGACAACAACTATCTCTTCTCCCCTAATTCTGTTCATGGTGATATGTTTTTTCCTTTTTATATTTCTATACTTTTATTTCAGTTAAGCTTTATATGCCCTGTCTGCCATCTTGAACTAGCTTGGTTTTGTTCTTATGTCCTTTTCTTCCTTCACTTAATCAAAACTCTCATTCATTTAGTTTATCAGCTCTCAGGTTGGTGTTGGGCAAGACAGCAAAAAGATTAATTTCAAACAATGTGCTTATTTATGCTAATAAATATCTGGTTAGTAAAATTTCATGAAATATTACTAACTTTAGGAAAAAATATATAAGGCAGAGAAAAAGTTTGTAGCCTTGCTGGAAGAAAGAGGTTAGGAAGAATAGAACTGAAGAAATCATCATAGGTCCCTTGCAGTAATTTTCTGCCTGAAGCAGTCTCCTCTTCACTTACATCCAGGTATAATTTTTTATTTCAGCTGTTAAAATGGGAGCTGGGAAACTACAGCCCATAGACCAAATCCAGTCCCCTACTTGTTTTATAAAGTTCTATTGTTCTAAAATGGCAAAGTTGGGTATTTGTAACAGAGGCCATATGACTCACAATGCCAAAAATATTTACTGTCTGATCCTTTACTGAAAAAAAATTTTGATCCATCTCCTAGAAGATCATTCCTGTACTATACCCCCTTTATTTCCTCTTTCAGGAATTGAGCTGCAATTTCATGAGTAACCTTACAGCCCAAATTTCTCTATCACCTCAGATATAATCTGGGTGGACACCATAAAATCAAAGAATCTTTGTATTTTAAATCAACTGAATTCATCTTATTTTACTCCCTCTTCCCAATAACATAGTAACTAAACTTGTTCTGTATACAGTACCCTTATTTTTTAAATAGTAAACATTTGATATTGGTCTGCTTGGATTTTTCCTTCCTTCTTGAATCAGTTTTGGTAATTTATGTCTTTCTAGGAGTTTGTTTATTTCATCTAAGTTGTCTAATTTTTTAGCTTGAAGTTGTTTATAATATTTCCTTAACATTCTTTTAATTTCTGTAGGGTCTATAGTGATGTTTCCTCTTTCATTTCTGATTTTGGTGGTTTGTGTCTTCTCTCACTTTTCTTGGTCACTCTAGCTAAAAATTTATCCATTTTGCTGACCTCAAATAATCAATTTTTTGTTTCATTGATTTTCTTTAGTGTTTTACTATTTTCTATTTTATTATTTTCTACTCCAGTCTTTTTAATTTCATACATCCTGCTTACTTTTGATTTGGCTTACTTATCTTTTTCTAACTTTTTAAGATAGATGTTGTGATTGTCAATTTTAGATTATTTATTTCCTTCTAATATATATATATATATATATATATATATATATATTTTTTTTTTTCCTTGCGTTATGCGGGCCTCTCACTGTTGTGGCCTCTCCCATTTGCGGAGCACAGGCTCCGGACGCGCAGGCCCAGCGGCCATGGCTCACGGGCCCAGCCGCTCCGCGGCACGTGGGATCTTCCCGAAACGGGGCACGAACCCGCGTCCCCTGCATCGGCAGGCGGACCCTCAAGCACTGCGCCACCAGGGAAGCCCCTAATATATTTTTAAACCTATAAATTTCCCTCTACACACGTCACATTCCTTTAACATTGATATATTCTGTTTTCATTTTTATTCACTTTAAGACATGTTGTAATCCCCTTGTGTTTACCTCTTTGATTCATGATTACCATTTGCATGATATATATTTTTTATCCTTTTATTTTTAGCCTGTTCATTTCACCTGAAGTGTGTTTCTTATAGACACCATATAGTTGGATATTTTTTTAATCCACTATGACAATCTTTGCCTTTTGATTTTAGTCCATTCACATTTAACATAATTACTGATATAGTTAGACTTATGTCTACCATTGCATTATTTCTTATTTGTCATATCTTTTTATTTTTCTGTCCTTACTCTACTGCTTCTTTTGTTTTAACCAAGTATTTTTAGTGTATTATTTCAATTTCTCTGTTAATATTTTAGCTATATTTTAGAGGCTTTAGTGTGAATGGTTTCTCTAGGAATTACCATAATCACCTTCAACTGTTTACAGTCTACTTCAGTTTAATATTGACATAATTTGGTATTATATAGCAGCTTTGAGCCAATATACCTCTATATACTATAAACTCAACAATATTTTGTTATTCTTATTGCTTTTAAAAATCTTAAGCTTTTTTAAGAAAAATTGAGATGAAATGAGAAAAACATATACACAATCTTTTATACTTAGACATTTATTTATCATTTTCAGTGCCCTTTATTCTTTCTTATTGGTTCAAATTACCTTGTGTCATTTCCTTTCAACTTAAAGATTTTCTTTAGTATTTCTTCAGCAAAGATGTATTCTCTTTATCTATTTATTTATTTATTTGTCTGAGAATGTCTTTATTTAAGCTTCATTTTGAAGGATGGTTTTACTGGGTATAGGATTCTTGATTGACAGTTTGGTTTTTTATTCTGTACTTCTGAAATGTTTCTTCACTGCCTTCTGGCCTCCGTTTTTCCTGATGAAAATGTTGCTATTAATTGTATTATTGTCCCCATATGTAATGAGTCATTTCTCTTGCCACTCCCAAGATTTTTGCTTTGTCTTTGGCTGTCTTTGGTTTCATTAAATTTGGAAATTTGGACATTATATTTTCAAATATTTTCTCCCCCTTTATCTCTCTCTCTTCTCCTCCTGGGACTCCCCTTATGCATATGTTAATACTCTTGATGGTATTCCATTGCTATCTGAGGCTCTGTTTATGTTTTTCTTCATTCCTTTTTCCTTGTTGTTCTTCAGATTGATTAATCTCTATTGATCTATTTTCAAGTTTGTTGATATTTTCTTTCACAAGCTCAAATATGCTGTTGAACCTCTCCAGTGAATTTTTCATTTCAGTTGTTGTATGTTTCAATTCTAGATTTTCTTTTATTAAAAAAATGGAAGTTGGGCTGCCTAAAGTTATGGATCTGCATTAGATAATCTCTTATAATTTTTAAAATTCAATTTGTTTAAACTAAAAACAAAAACAGTTCACCCATTTCTCCCATGCCCATTTTCATTTTAAAGTAAATTTTATCTCTTTATTGATACTCTCTATTAAATGGCACATTTTTATCATATTTTAATTATTTATACATATTTATAATAGCTGTTTTGAACACTTTGTAAATCCAACACCTGGACTCACTCAGTGTCTCTTGATTGCTTTTTTCCTGAGTATGTATCATACTTTGATGTTTCTTTGCACATCTAGTAAATTTGGTTGAAAATTAAACATTTTAATTACACATTATTGCAACTTTGAATTCAGTTTTATTTTTTAGGGTTTTTGTTGTTATTATTATTGTTGTTTTGGTAATTCACATGTACTTAAACTGTGGATTTTAACCTGCCCCATGGTTTGCAGCAGCCAGTGGTTCTTATCAGTTTTTTGTTTGTTTATTTTTTTGTTGTTAGCCTATCTTCCTAGCGGTTTCCCTTTTTTCTGCATAGCTTAGTAGCCACCTAATGATTTGCGAGAGACATTGTGTTCAGGCCAATAAGTCTTCCACCCTCTGCCAGGTGATCTGTAGGTGGGTTGAAGAATGCATTTAAAGTCGCTGCTAGTACTCAGATCTCACATCGTTTTTCAATTTTTGCCATACTCCTTGAGTCTTCCCTGCATTTACATACTTGCCCAACTAGCCATGGATATGTAGAGAACTTATTTCAACCATTCGATACCTCTTTCATATCCAATATCTCCCAGTCACATTTTTGGCTGGTCTGACACTTGCCTCAACTTGGACTGCAACCTCAAACTAGCAAAACTGCATGTTTTCTCTGTCCATTCCCAAACCAGTCTGCCACTTTTAGCCAGCAAGGTCATGGGTTTTCTGCCTCCACTCCATATCAAATCCACTCCACCTCCTCTGGCAGGAAAGCTGCTGGTTTTTACTTCCAACTCCATGCTGGTATAACTAGTTTTTCCCAACTGAGCTGAAGCGGGGAAGAAGGGTGAGAAGAATGGTAGCAGTCCCAAGCAGGAAGGCCTCAGACTCTCAGTGATCCTACCCAAAACTCTAGCATTTTTTTCAAGAATAACTGCTTCTCAATTTGATAACTGCCTTTGGTCAGTTTTCAAGGTCCTGAAGTGGTTGCTTTTATTATTTTATACAGTTTTATATGTAGACTATATTATTGAAATAAACTGTCAACTTCTTTTTTTTTTTTTTTTTGGGCGGTATGCGGGCCTCTCACTGTTGTGGCCTCTCCCATTGCGGAGCACAGGCTCAGCGGCCATGGCTCACGGGCCCAGCCGCTCTGCGGCATGTAGGATCTTCCCGGACCGGGGCACGAACCCGTGTCCCCTGCATCGGCAGGCAGACTCTCAACCACTGCGCCACCAGGGAAGCCCTGTCAACTTCTTCATGTTATCATTGTTGGAAATCCCATATCCAACTTATTTTTATGTCCCCTGATTAAGCAATTTTGATTGGGTATTTGTTATACAATCAAACACTTGTTTAGACCAACCTACATGTTTACAATTTTTTTTGTTCATTTTTCCTTCTTTTATAGTCCTATGTCCTTATTCCTAAAGCATATCTTCTTATCGTTTTTCTGCCAGTAAAAATGGAATATATTCTTAGATATATTTGCTTGACAATATCTTTCATTTGTCCTTTTCTTGAATGATAGTTTAACTTGCTGCAGAATTCAACATTGGATATTTTATCTCTGTACTTTGAAGACCTCATTTCGTTACCTTCCAGCTTCTGTTGTTGCTGTTGAGAATTGAGAATCTGCTCTACTGTTTTATTTCTTTATGACTAATCTATATTTTTCCCTCTAGATTCTTTAAGGCATTATTTTTGTTTTTGCTGATCTGTAGTTTCTTAACATTGTGTCTAAGTATCTATTTATTTTTATTTAATCCTGGTGAGAATTTATTTTACTTCCTGTGTCCAAATCAATACAGAATTGATTATGGCTTTAATCAATTCTATAAATTTTTTAAGCCAATTTTCTTCTCAAATATTGTCTCTTTTTCACTCTTTCTATTCTGTTTCTGAAATTTCTATTAGATATATTTTACATCTTTTCCAAAATCTAAATATCTCATATTTTCCATCTCATTTTTCTTGTTATGCTACACTCTAGGTAATTTCCTCATATCTACCAGTTTACCGTATTTCTCTTTTCAGCTGTATCTAGCCTGCTGTTTAAGGTATCTAGTGATTTTTAAAATTTCAGTAATTATTTATGGTTTCTTTCTAAATGTTGTATTTGAGTCTTTTACAATGCTTCCAGGTATTTCTTTTCTTATGTCTTAAGTATTTTTTTAATTGTCTTGAGTTTCTTTGAAAATGCATATTTTATATTGTCTATCTGCTGGTTCTGTTAGCTGAAGTTTTTGGATATCTAAGCCCATTCTTTGTTGTATCTATCAACTTTTGTTCATGGGGATTACTTCTTATTTTGTAAGTTTTTATTATAAATTCAGATTCAGTGGTGTTTTGTCTTTGAGACTTTATGCAGTCTGGAATCAGGAGTGTCTATTAGGGATATTTTGAACTAGCATCTACCAAGTGCCCTAGGGATAGTTCCATGGGAAGATACATTTTATGCCAAATTCAGGGTTTGGGGGTTCCTAAACCATACAAATCATGCAAATTTGAGCCCAAAACATAAGTTAGTTGAGGCCTGTATGAATTCTCAGAAGTGATTTTGCCACCCAGAGACCAGCTAAGACAAACAATCTGCTTTGTCTTCTCCCTTTGTCAGTAGAATGATAATTTCTGGTTCACTCTTTTAGTAAGAGTTCAGTCCTTTAAGTATTCCAATTTTGTGGAGTGGTTATAGTCAGAGAGGAGGGGACAAGAATCTTATTTCTAACTTTCTGCCTTGAGTTTGTCAAAATTCTCCTCTTTTACCCTTGACAGATTGGTGCCACCAAAAAGGAGTCACAGCTAAAGAATACACTTAAGCTGTTTCAAGGACCTGAAAAAAAACATTAGAAATTATGATTCATAGTAAATGAAGGTAGCTATTTAATTTGCAGATGGCAGTTTGCAGTATCACCTTCTGTCCTTTACAGAAATCTCTGAATTCCCTCTGTGAGTAGGGACTTTCCTTAGTACCTAGTTGACAGAAATAATATGTCTGCTACCTTATAATTACTCATCCTGTCCACCTCTACTTCCTATACATAATCTAAGATACTTTACATTCTCCCAAAGACCAGGTTTACTTTTTTCTCAGCCTTTGTCCCCTTTAATAATTTACACCCAAACATCAACTGAGTTATCCTTTCAATACAAATACTTAAGTCTGCTGCCATTAAAAAATGTGGCACACTGTTTGTGACCACATAGAGGGGTGGGATAGGGAGGGTAGGAGGGAGGGAGACACAAGAGGGAAGAGATATGGGGACATATGTATATGTATAACCGATTCACTTTGTTATAAAGCAGAAACTAACACACCATTGTAAAGCAATTATACTCCAATAAAGATGTTAAAAAAAACATGTGGCACACTGCCACTATGATCTTCGATAAATTTGAGAACTCTTATCACAACAAATCATCTTATTCCTGGTGAAAAATCTACTTTAAAATATAAAATGAAGTAAATCTCTTCATATTGCCATGACATTTAAAAAATGTCGTATATTATGAGAAAGCTTAGCACTTTAAAGGATTCACATATAGTTTAAAACTATTTTTTAATAAAAATACTTTTTCTTAGATTGACAAGGACTTTGGAATATATGTTAAACAGACATTTCTTTAACCACACTAGCAAGCAACATTAGTGTACATTATGTATCATTATATAGGATTGGCTATTAATATATTCGATGAAATCAAATTCCTCTCATATGTATATATCTATGTCTAGGTAGATATATAGACATGCACTTTTTTATATTTCAGGAGCTATACTTTTTATGATATGGTGTGTAACCTGGTCATTCTCAGGCTCTGAAGTTCTTCCTGATGGAAGTTTATTTGGACTGTTAATTATCTTTTATGGTGCTGTTATTGGCGGGAAACTTTTGGAAATCATTAGAATACCTTCAGTGCCTCAACTTCCCCCTCTTCTTGGTAAGTGAATAATTAGCTCTCATTTTTTTGTCATTGACCACATGTAAATTATGACTATATTCTAGTCAGAGTAGATATAATTTAGAACTATTTCAATGTAATATGATCTATATAGCTTTTTTATGTGTGTACTTATTATATATGTGTATATATAGCTTGTTTATAGAAGTATTTATTCTCTATACACACACAGATTTTTCCTGAAATATATATATATATATTTTTTTCCTTGCGTTATGCGGGCCTCTCACTGTTGTGGCCTCTCCCATTTGCGGAGCACAGGCTCCGGACGCGCAGGCTCAGTGGCCATGGCTCACGGGCCCAGCCGCTCCGCGGCATGTGGGATCTTCCCGAAACGGGGCACGAACCCGCGTCTCCTGCATCAGCAGGCGGACTCTCAAGCACTGCGCCACCAGGGAAGCCCTGAAATATATTTTTAAATACTTCAAATATACTCAGTATATGATTCTTGTTCCTTTATCATTTAATAGGACATTTTTTACTTAACTTTACATATATTGTAGAAAAGGAAAAATTTGAAAAAAACTGAATTTTTCTGTAGATAACCTAATTCAAATACAATTACAAGATTCAAATGCTATATTGACTAGGGCACCAGAAGGTTTTATACTTTTTGGGTGAGCTGTTTGAGCATCTCCACTATGTATATTCATCAATGCATCATCTGCCTAAACAATGGTACCCCCTGTTTCTTCATCACCATCATTATAATTCTCCAGGTAGAGGAAAATTAGTGGAAGAACTTCTATCAGAGGTGTATTATATCTTCTAAGTATTCAACACATTCAAATATTTAGTTACTGTCAATAGAGGTAATCACTCTCGCTTAACTCTAACACCCTTTCTGTGTTCATAACACGCATTCAGCACCTCCCAAGTATTTACTGAATCTTTTTTCCTCCTCTCCAAAACTTCCGCTTTTGTCCGAGCTCAGCCTCTTTGTTTCTAACCATTCCATGGACTACGGCAGAGCTTTCTATCTGGTCTCTCCTTCAGTTTTATGTCTATCTAATTTGCCAAGACCATCACATAGAAAATACAAGACTCATTATCTCACTTCCTGCCTAAAACTTTCCCATGGTGCCTTACTCTGCCAAAACAGGGGAGGGTAGAGGGTAGGGGTAGCTTTCCATGATCTGGCCCCTCCAGCCCATTCCCCACTCCCATCCTACTCCTTTATGTTCCAGCAATACTGAATTGCTTGTTGCACCCCATTGACATATATCATTTCTTATATCCATTCGTTGATTTATGCTGTTTCCTCTACTTGCATGTAACCTGCCCTTCACCAAAGTAGCGAGAGACATAGTGTGTTTGAAGAAGGGAAATTAAACATTTCTGTTTTCTCTCTTGGGAAAATGAACTGAATCAGACATGGTTTATTTTCTTTCTTCTAAGGGATGTTACTGGCTGGTTTTACCGTTAGGAATGTTCCATTCCTCAGTGATCACGTCTATATTAGTAACACAATGTCTTCAACTTTAAGAAACACTGCCCTTACCATTATTCTAATGCAAGCTGGGCTTGGACTCGATCCACAGGTAGATTTCCAATTATACCATGAGTATAGTTATTTTCAATATTAGAGGCTGCTGGAAAAGAAAAAGAGGCAGAATTTTTCTTACAGCTGTTCCAGGTAGAGCAAAACTAAGTAAAAGAACAAAGATTTTGCAGAAATATTGACACCTTAATTTCTACTTCTGGTTATATTACTGATATGAAAAGAAATCTCTGTGATATAAGATCTCTATTGGATATAATCTTCAATTATTTACATAGAGATAAATGTCCCTTATGCAACATTTGTATCATTTGAGAGTTGTGGCTCTTCTGTGGAGAACTATTTGCTTTTCTGTTAACAAAGGATAAGGTCATCCTGTAAAAGGTTATTGCTTTTGTTTTGTTTTCTCAGAATGATTAAGAATTTCAATAATATTATTGTTTCATGAATTTTTCCCACAGAACTTGTTCCTGATTATCTTTACATTTTTGTAAAAGCTAATCTTTTCAAATATTTCTTAAAATATTACTGTCTAGGGATCATAAATCTATTGGGGTTTTTAAAGATGGATATTCATGAATATACCAGCTATTCAGGACATAACAAATGTGGCAAGTATATAAGACTGGTGGAAGTATCTTAAGAGCATAAATAATTATAGACAGTGATAATTTATTGTATTATCCAGTAGAAAATTTGAACCAATAAGAAAATTTTAAAGTTTTCCCTTTCAGTTAATTACGCAGTTTTTAAGTGATTTTCTCTTTTGGCATAATTATTACCGCTAATCAAACAGTTCATCCCTACAAGTTAACTGATGGAGGTAAACCTACAGGTTACTTTCATTATACTATTTACTAGGAAGATTAAGGGAGGTAGAAATAGTTATTTAATCACAGAGAAACAGGTCATTTTTAATAATTAAAATACAAGTGTTTTATAAACTATGAAATAGTTTATAATCCAATATATGATGACATAAAATGAGCTGCATTAGCATTTAAAGCCCAATGTGACATCTGGAATGTATTTCAATATTTGCTTAAAATAATTTTCTTATTGCCCAGTATAGGTTTGTCTAAATGTGACTATGTTTATATTTCAGGCTTTGAAGCATTTGAAAGGAGTTTGTTTAAGATTGTCTATGGGTCCGTGCCTCATAGAGGCATGTTCAACTGCTGTTGTTTCCCACTTCCTTATGAATTTTCCCTGGCAGTGGGGATTTCTATTAGGGTAACTTTTTCTCATTTTTCTCTATAAAAATATTCAGTTAAAATTCTTGGTTTTAAATTATTGAAATATTCAGAATATTGTATAGACAAGCTTATCATTAAAATTATTTTCACAATGGTAGAAAATCTTGGAAATCGGTTGGTTAGAAACAGAGCCATGTCCTAAATCTACTATATCCTTAACAAATATTCATAGTCTCTAAATGCTTAATGCCAAGATAATTCACATCATCAATTTTTCCTCCTATACTGTAATCTATCTCTATTTTTTAACCTATCTAATGACTTCTTCCTTATATACCGTATGTGCATAGATATAAAATATGTATCTATTATATGTAATACATGTATTATATATGAAAGATATTTTGTATAGATATAGATGCTATAGCAAAAAACAGCAAACACCATTTTCCTAGATCCAATGTCCCATCTATTATTATCCACCATCCATTTCCCTTCATGTACAAATTCCTCAGAATAATAGTCTATAATCATTATCTCTATATCCTGAGCTTCTTTTCATTTTTCAATCCATTTAACTTTTGCCTCCACTTATCCATTCCAGTGGATGCCATGTGCATTTCTAAAAGATAAGGGCATTCTCTAACTAAATTAACGACAATTTCTTATTATCCTTAGGTGATTTTTAAAAAAATTTTGATCTACTCAATATTTGGTGGAATCTTTGAATCAAAGGATTGTGTATCCAATTTTTGTCCAGGTCTTGAATATATCTTTTATCTCCCCTCAGTTCTCTTTTATTATGTCCTTTTGTAACTCCTCCCTCCATATCTATTAAGTTTTTCTTTATACTTCTCATCTGCTTGCCTTTGCAGTACACACTGGAAATTTTTCTCTGCTCAGTTCTCTAGCTTATTAACTCACTCTACAGTTATGTCCCTATCACCTATTTATTTATTTAACTTTGGCAATTAGTTGTTAATTTCTAAGAACAGTAGTTAAATGTTATGAACAGATAGAGTATACTTTCATGATTCTGAGGATATTTAGTTATTCTGAAGTCATGTTCTTGTTCTCTTTTTAGTATATCTCTTTCCTTGGGTATAAATTATTCCATTTAATGAACATGGTGCCTCAATTCAAAGTGTTGGCTTTCCCCAAATATTTGGTGATACTTTAATGGGTACTCATTTTTTTAATTGAAACTTCCTATTAACCTGTGTTTTGTTTTATCTGTTCGCTATTGCCTTCTTGCAGGAAATAGGCCAGTCATGCTACCAAGCAAGTTTCCTTAGAAACTCAGGCTGAGATTAAGATTTTTCTTTGGCCACACCTTGTGGCTTGTGGGATCTTAGTTCCCCACCCAGAGATTGAACCTGGGCCACGGCAGTGAAAGTGCCAAGTCCTAACCACTGGACTCCCAGGGAATTCCCTAAGATTCTTATGCAAATGATTTATTAAGGGAGCTCTCAGTAGAAACCTCTGAGTGAAGAAAGACAGATAGGAGTGTGGGAAAAGTCAGTGGTTCCAAAACTTTGCTACCCATTAAAATCACCTGGGGAGTTTTTGAAAATCCCAGAAATTAGAGGAGTGATATCAGTGAGATGGCAGAATAGGAAACTCCAGGCTCACTTTCCCACATGGAGACACTCTCATAACAATATGAGGACCAGATTACCTTTATGGTAACTCCAGAAACCACTTGAGAGGTTATATATAGCATTCCATGCAAGCACAATGCTAAGAAGAGGCACAATGGAGCAATTAGAACATTCCATTGCACTTACTCAGCATGGATAAACCCCACGTCCCTCCTACAGAGCAAGGGCAATCAGGAGGAAACTCCCAACTTTTGAGTTCTCCCTCAGGAGGGAAAGAAAAAGCTGGAACGTGTGTCTTATATTCTGGCTTTTAAAGAGGCTGCCCAAGGCACTGGTTTCTGTCTCATCTGACTTGGAACATTGACAGAAAAGAGAGTGGCACATTTTAGATGCCTGAGGTCCACTGAGAACAAAGGTGAGTCTTGTGCATTGCTTTACTCCAGAGATATTGATTGCAGTACTGCTGATAGATACCTGGGGTTACTCTGGAGTAGGAAAAAACCAAAGTCCAGCTGGAGATAGTGCACCAAAGCCTGGAGAAGGCACATTCCAGAAAGGTTTGAGAGACTCCCAGAATCTTTAGCTGGGATGATTGGTGAAGGTCTTTCC